>NC_138875.1:13755020-14355020 GCF_965194805.1 Balaenoptera borealis | reverse complement strand
ACTGTGGGAGAGAGCTTCATCTGACAGACAAGCAAAAGAGCTCATACCCAAAGAACACGCATCCATAACAGAAAGCACTTGAAGCTTAGCGCACTCATTTATTTGCCTTGCAACTCAAATCTAAGTGTTTTACCCCAAATGATGCAGCAGGTTGTGTCTGGTCTCCTATGATTCTAGTTCTATGTCTTTTCCATTATCCAAGTTCAACCTCTCCACAGTTTATTAGTTTTTTCTTGAAGAAAAATAAGTGCTTAAGCTACCTAGTACAAAATGAACCTGTCTCACAATTGCCTCCGTCTTCCAGGCTAGCAAAGTATATAAGCAAGTGCAAGAGGGAAGAACGTCTGCTGGCTAAGTTCTAAGAGATGGGGGTTTCTAGTCCTGATTTCATGTGCCCTCACATTTGGTGTCTGACCATTTATTTGATAATCTTGGCCTCATTTTCCTGATGGAGTGTTAGACTAGGTATGTCCATGGAGAATCTCAATTATAACATCTTATGATACTCTACTACTTGGCATCTACCTTTATTATGAAAGCAACTGTTTGTTAAGCTATGTTAACTTTTTTTCCACCACTATTTAGTGTGAGTAGAGTGAGACCTTATTCTGTGCCTTTACACCAAAGAATTTGACTTTTCCATGGCCCACAAAGGAAATGTAATAAGTAATATGCATTTGATAAATATATGTTGATAAAAGGGAGGAAGGAGTAAAGAAGAGAGAGGAATGGAAAAAAGTAAGCAAACAAGCAGTTTTTCTCTCCAAAACTGAGATCATCTCTTATTCACCTAAATTGTAAGGGGCAAACTAAATTATGATGTGTCCCTGGAAGCTAACAACCTTTAAAATTTGTTTTCATTGGCACAGAAAAGCCCCCACCCCTCATCCTAGTATTTCTTTTCTCTTTTTAAATTATGGGAGTAATGTTTTCCTTCCAATACTGGTTCTCCTCTGTGCTCTTAAGCCCTGCAGTTATTCAGTATAATTGACTGTGTGACAAGTTGAGATAGAAGTAATGTTAGGTCAGCAATCTAAGTCACATATCAAACTAAGAAGGTATTACGGGGCAAATCACATTTTAATCAGTCGGAGCTTACATAAATGCAGCAATATTGATAGCATTTATGGTTTGTATAACAGCCTGTGGTGTGACAGAGCAATAGCACTTTGAAATATAGTCAGTGGATGTTAATGAATGGTAAATCATAATGGAACTCCTGTGGTATTACATGATTTCCATGTGAATTCTCTAATAATTTATAATGCTTGATGTGATTCCACAGCATGTGACAAGAAGTGTGATTATTTGTAGCTCTGCTTGATCTGCAGCATAAAATTTACTTTGGAGGCAATGGGATGCGTTACTAATGTACAGGAGTATTCCTTCTGGAGAGGCATTTCAACTCTTCCAGAATCAAGATGTGGCATCAGTTGCTCAACTGGAACATAACTGTACAGTGACTAAACGTTATCTCGCAGGAAATACACAAATACATTTTTTCCAGGAAATAAGTGGGAAGTAGTTTCTTAATTACTAGTTCATAGCTGCCTGGTCTCAGATGCCATGATTTTGAGTCCCTGATGCTCTAATCTTAGACTAATTAGATCCTTGACATCTAATTGTTCTGTTCCAGCCCTGACAGCCACACTGTTCTTTCAAATGCTTCCTGGGGAGGTGTGAGAGGGAAGGGGGAAAGAAGAGGCTTATAATAGCAGACTAAAAAATTAAGGATACTTAGCCCTACTCCCAAAATTTCTCAAAGCCTTTAAATTTCAAGAGTATGGGGCTTCCCTGGCGGCGCAGTGGTTGAGAGTCTGCTTGCCAATGCAGGGGACGCGGGTTCGAGCCCTGGTCTGGGAAGATCCCACATGCCGCGGAGCAACTGGGCCCGTGAGCCACAACTACTGAGCCTGCGCGTCTGGAGCCTGTGCTCCGCAACAACAGAGGCCGCAATAGTGAGAGGCCCGCGCACCGCGATGAAGAGTGGCCCCCACTTGCCGCAACTAGAGAAAGCCCTTGTACAGAAACGAAGACCCAACACAGCTAAAAATAAAAATAAATAAATAAATAATAAAAATAAAGGAATTCCTTTAAAAAAAAAAAAAAAAGAGTAGAAGAAGCATGCCAGACTTTAATGATACGTTTCCTCCACATTATTAAAGCGCTCCCACCAGTGTTATGTTGGGTGACTGACAAATGAGTCAAAAAATGCTAGAAAATACTAATTGGATTCAACTGGCTTTTATTTTTTCCCCTAATTTGTACCCAGAAATCAACTCTTGTTAATCTACTTGTAAATATCAGTTGCAAAAATATGAGAAGCAAATGAACAGTCTTCAAGTAAATGATGCATACTTCTTCCAGAACCATCTTCCATTTCCCTGCCCATTATTCATATATTGATACTGGAGCTGAAGAGTGAGGGGCAGAGAATTCCAGGTGGAGTGAAGGACTTCATTTGCCTCTTTCTATGCAAAACCAACAGACCCTTAGCCCCTGGGGAAAAAAAATACAAATTTCTTCCTTTTGAAAATATCACAGAAGCAGCTGCTCCTCAGCTATTTTGAGTGGCTTTTCTGAGAACAGCTTGTAGCTGCAATACTGTATATGGTGGATGGTTGGCAAGAGCCTGGTTGTGGGAGGGGAAGAAGGAAAACTGAAAGCCAGTGCAAGCTCTGGTAACTGACACATGGGGGTCGAGGATGTAGAAAAAGGCCACGCCCCAACAATGGAAAGAAATGGATGGGAAGGCAAAATTACCCCGTGGCAGAAGTGTTAGCCTTTTTAATTTATCTAAATCAAGCGTAACACTTCCAATCTGTTAACACGATTTTAAGTGAGAAAAGACAGAGATTAGTGTTAAAGACAACAGAAAGAATCAAAAAGAATAAAGGAAGAGAAATAAATTCAAATGCAAATGAAATTCCAGGCTGCAAAAAGGCAACAGGTAACAGCCAGCTCACACTTGCACTGGGTTTGAGAGCTCAGCAGAGAAGCGTGCATATTTATTCTACACTGTCTTGCACATTATATCTCTGGCTAGAGGCTAAAGAGTTTTTAGGTCCCTGCTCTGAATCATAGTTACTAACCCCTGTGTACAAAAAGGAAACATGATTAACCTGTGGATGCTGAGATAGCAGTCAGAGTGTCATCAGAAGAGCACAGGTATCTGAAATCAAGCTGAAGAAAACAGTCTCTCAGGACCCGAGTTCTTAGTAATCAGAGAGGTTCAAAGCAGCAGTTACTTTTCGACCTTGAGTTGCTAGAAAACATGCTCATGACAACCTTAAGTGTTATTCCCCAAATCCTCTGTGTTTTTATTCAAACACCTACTCTCCAGATTGTAGGTACTTATCATCTCAACATCTCAAAGTCCAGGTCTGACCTGGATCCTCGTATAAGGAGGTCTTTGTGTTTATGATAGTTTCACCTTTTGTTTCAAAAATCTAAAAATAAACAATTGTTCAGACTGAGTCACACAGAGTCTCTTTTTTGATGTTTGTTTCTGATTAACTCCTCATCTCTATCCTTAACTGTAGCTTTGGCCACATGTAGATATTTAATTTTAAAAAAATCACAGATTGATGAGTCATACAAGGCAAATAGAAAAGTCCAGGTTTTTGAACATTTTGAAACAGCTCCATACAATACAGCCCAAAATAATGCATTTACTAACACTAGAGAAACTGTTCTCAGTGACTCTGTTGTGACTTCTAGTGCTTTGGCAATCTGAAAGGGTGTTTTGGTTATCAAAATGATCAGAGTCACTCCTGGACTTAAATGTACAAGGGTCAGGGATACTAGATGTCCTGAAGTGCACTTATGGTCCTGCACAGTTGACGATTTCCCTGCATTCTGCAAGACTTTTAGATATCATACAGGACACTCTTAAGACGAAATACCTATTTATAAATTCTTAAATCTATAGCATAACTCTTTTAAGTATAAAGGTAAGATACTTTTTGCATGGGTTTAATATACAGTGACTTTTCTAAGAATGCACCTATGTGTAAATAGAGAAAAGATTGTAGTTTCTTTGGATCTTTACTGGGAGTTGATTACCATTTTGTAAAACCACAACCTCCATGGAAGTGCCTTTTATGAACTCTGAGTGGCAACACAGTTCACCCACAGCAGACTGCACATCTGCAGCAGTCACATTCATGGTGACTCTACGAGTAGATCCGAACACCTGACCACGTCATTAGCTCTCCCAGTGCAGTCATGTCTGAGCATTTGCACCTTGGAAATACATACTTCCTTTTCCTAAATGGAATGTGACAGGACCAATTATAGATGTATCCCTTATTGAGCAAGGTTTTTCTTATTATCGGGTAATTACCATAAGACAGAGGGCCTATTTCTTGGATTTCCATGAGTGGAGCATTCTCGTGCAACTTTGATCAGAACCCTTAACTTGATCCGATGTCTACTGTGTTCTTTGCCACTCTGACCCTTGTAACCAGGTTCTGTCACTTTTCTCCTGTGTCTTACTTCTACCTCCTCAAGGTCTGACTGATAATTTTTATGGAATTTAATAATTTAAATTTTTTTATGTCTACTAGTTAAACTTGATACTTTCCTCCTCCTCCTCCTAAAGAGTCCCCTTCCCAGTCAGTATATAATTCTTGCTCTTAGAAGATAATATTATCCAATTCAAAATAAAATGTTCTCTTTTTTCTTCAGTAGGGTAGATATATTGCCACAAAGACTCCAAGATCTAGTCCTTATAGCAAATAGGTTCTTATAGCAGAAATGCATGGATTAGACATCATTGCCATTAAAACCAGCCAATTACCTTCCCTTTCTCTGACTGAATTGGTTCTAAGTGACTTGTTAAATTTGGGTTTCCATATAGAATTTCTGACAGAGGTGAAACTGAATTGATGAACTGGCACAAGTTTCTTGTACTCTTTGCACTTATTTTAATCATTATAAATCAGTAAGTTGACATTATTTCTATGCAAATATTTTGTGAGTTTAGTTGCCCTATTCCATTCCCTGGGTCCAATTAATTCTGGGTATGCTAGCAAAATAAAATTCATGGATAAGCAAAATCAAGAAGCAGATCATAGATCAAGTATTCACCTTCAACACTATGTAAACAATTAACTTACAAAGGAAGAACATCAAACTACATAAAGACGACATGCTGTACTGGAGGACACTTGAAACACAAACTTTAGAGTAAGAAATATATGAAATTTAATCCATGCTTAGACATTTATTACTGTTTGAAGAAATGTTATTGAGATAGTTCCTAAAACTTATTTTAAATGCTTAACACATTTGAACATGCCCACACTCACATTAACTTGGTATTTGCTATTTTAAATTTTTAGAAGGCACATGCATCCTGCTGTTTGCACTAATAGGAATGGGCTTTATTATGAAGGAAATAACCCTGGTTCTTAGAACTAAGGAATGTTTAAGTAAATGATATATAACTAGGGCTTATTCTCTGGATATTATTCCACCAGCTCCCATGCTGTCCTGTGATGTCAGCCACTATTATGAAGGAGAAAACCAATCCTAGACTGGTCTCCTTATGCTTTAAGTACAGTCAGTAGCTGATTTCATTGCCACTCCCTTCTTCTTGCTGTCTAGCAATTAGAATAGTAGTTGTATGACATGCTAGGACTTACCCACGAATATGGTGCCCACAGAACATTTTTGAGTAGCAGCCACTGTACTCCCCCAGTTTAGCACAAACTGTAAAAGTGACCCATGTGGAAACATCCACCATTACTATGGGGAATAGTGGTTTATATTTTAGCTGACTGCCAGTACACCAGATTCTTTTTATTCTTTTATAGTGGGCACTACAGAGGCCCAATGCTAGACCATGGATGGGCATGACAAGAAGAGAATGCCAGATGAGACTCAGAACCTATCAAGTCCCCACAGCCGGCATAAATCTCTGCTTGAAACATATGCAATAGTTTTGGTTAAAAATAATAAAGCTTTCTTCTTGTTTAAGCAATAGAGGATTGGAATTGTTGCTTTTACTTTTGGCACATTCATAGATGGAGGGAATCCATCAAACACTGTCAACACTTTGGGGCTACAATTCTTACAAGAATCCCTCTAAGACCCATCAGTTAAAACAGGTATAATATTATCTACCTAATTGAATAGTTAGACATAAAATATATACAGGAATTTGTATATAATAGGAATTTAAGACATGCTAGTTTTTAAACTCATTATTATAAATTGGAGCTGGCTAGGGCCTTTCATCATTGTAGGGGGAAAAACTATGACTCATCCCAACAGCCACATGCTTATGAATAACATTTCTTGTCACATTTTCATTGTAAGAACTTTTTAAAGGTGACTCACGGAAGATGAATGTTTCTAATAAATTGTAATAATTTGCTACTTTAAGAAATGTAAGTATCCAGCCTAACCTGCCAGATTTTAAGAAAACTTCCAAAGAATTAATAATAAATGAGTTCTTATATTTAAACTGGGTTAGAATAAATGGAACTCATGATATTCTGTGGTAGCACTATTGGTATGCTATTGAATTAGTACGCATATTGATATCTGGGCTGCAATTTAAAAGGTTGGAGACACTGTGAGGATATGGGGGGGGGGGGATTAGTACTTTGAAATATGTGGTGTTAACAACTGTGCACAATAGGAGGCATGCACAAAAGAATTTCATGATTTTCAGCCTGTGAAGGGAAACAACAAAAACAAAACTCTAGTGAGCAAATCCTGAGCATACATATACTGAATCCATGCAAAGAAACAGATGCTGGTTGCTTTACTGCAATTATTTTAGGATATGCCGTTATTAGAAATATGAGGAGAGGGGAATTCTATAGTGGATAATCCCTGAGGAAACAGCTCTACACTCTACCTCAAACTGTAATATGATTCCCATCAATCTGTGAAAGCTTTATGTTGTGCTATATTTAAAGGTGAAGAACCTTAAAAGAAAAATATAATGCCCTTGAAGGAAGGATTTTATGATAAGACATTGTCTTTTGGTGAGAAACAAAACACAGGAGAACTCGTCTCACAGTATACACACTGCTTATTTAAAAAAGAAAAAAAAAAGGAAAAGAGGAAAAAAAATAGAAAGAAGCTAGACTCTTTACCCTCCATATCGACTCATAAAGGGAATTTTTATTTTCAGCAAGGTTGAAAATCTGACAGCCTGACATGCATAATGAAGGACAGCCCCAAATTTGAAGGGATACAATAGATTAATGCTGAGAGAATGGAAAGGAAATCACATATTTTGTTATTCAGAAGAAAGTACAATGTCAGAATAACAGCCATCCAAATGGACAAATATGAGAAAAAATCTGAGACACAAAGATAAGGAATCAAGTAAGGAAATACATTTGGAAATGCATAGTTATTTGGAATTATAATGTTTAAAATAATTATGAGGAGTCTAAAAAGTGAAAATTATTTGAACTGTGCCTTCAGAAATATCACATGAAATAATTGTTATATGCTAGTGTCATGAAGTGAGCTAATCACTTGTTTCAGTTTTTGTTTTAAGAGACATTAGTTTTTAGAGCAGCTTTAGGTTCACAGCAAAGCTGAGGAGAAGGTACAGACATCTCCCATATGCCCCCATGCAAGCACGGCCTCCTCCACTGTCAACAATTTTTTAAATGTGTTCGTGGGGGAGGTGTAACAATCACTATTGAGAGGAAAATCACGAATGTTCAAGAAACTTAGAAATAAGTGAAATCCACGAATAGATGGGATTACTCATCTGTATGAAATAACACAAGAGATTTTCTGAAGACCTGTCATAGAGAAGTCTATAAAAATACAAAATCAAACGGGATAATAACCAAAACATAATGTGATCACAACTAAGAAACCTAGAAAATTTTCCCTTCACTTTTTTTTTTACACAGTCTTTCCTCACACAAAGTATAGGATAGGCATCTCAGGTAATCTAGAAAAAGAGGGTGTCACATAACAGGGATTGATCAATCTGTTTCTGATACAAATGGGGAGAGAAGGCCGAGACTGGGGGTCTCAAGCATTTGGTGAGTGAACACAGCTATCAAAACCGTTATGTCTCCCAAGCAACTTCTCCCTTTGGCTCCAGGTTTGGCATATACAATTCTGGCTATAACTGACTTCTGATACAGACTGGGAGAGAATAAACTGACCATTCCACACAAATTTGCAGCCTACTTGCATCTATTTATTTTTTGTTATATGTTCATTATTTGCATTCTGGTTAAAAAGAAAATCTTTTTCACTCACATTCTAATCAACACTGTCTGTCGTCATAATAACATTAGATTTTATGTATGCATCTAAAAAATTTTTTTTAATTAAAAGGTAAGTTCTCTTTTCATATCTGTCATTGACAAAGTACTGTTAGCCTTGCTAGTCTCTGCAATTTTTTCTTTTTTTTTAGCCAAATAACTAAAGGTGGTCTAAAATAAAGCAAGCCCTTAAACTGTACTCTACCATTACAAAGCAATCACTGTAAAGAATATGAAGATGAATGTGACATTTTTTACATTCATAGGACTAAGTGAAAAATTTTAAAACAATGTTTATTGTATAAGAATTTAAAGTAGCAATAAAAATACTGCAGGATGTGAATGATTAAATGATAAAATAACCATATAAGTGGTATAAAACAGAAAGTAAGACTTAAGTCTTTAGATTGAACTTGGAGTTGTCAAGAGGAGACAAAAAATTATTTTAAAAATATACATAGGATTATAGTTTCTACTTCCATTGTAGAGAGCTGGAAAGAGCATCATTCCCCCTTTTCACAACAAAAAATGATAAACTCCAAGTTGCCAACTTTTCTCGAACCCATCAGAAAGCTGAGGTTGCAAGGTAATAAACTAGCTCAAAATCTAGGGAAAGACAAGTGTGTATGGAGAGAGATAGATTAGAAGCACCTGTTTATTTGGAACAAATGCAGCCACTGTTTGAAGAATTCAGCTAGAGTTGTTCACAGATTGGCGGGTGCTGAGTATGAGCTTATGCGGAGCCCCAGAGGAATGCAGATGTAGGGAAAGTCTGCGCCCACTGAAAGGCTCTTCTCCTTGGACCTCACTGAATGAGTTCTGAGGAAGGGTCCCTCATGGTGCAGGCATGGGGCAGGAGAACAGCAGCAGCTGCTGAGAGGCACAAAGTCCCACTCAAATCCTTCTCTCCTGTTTCCCCTACAGACCAAAGCATTAAACTTCAGGGGAAAGAGCAATAAAAATTGTCATCCTCAGGACACCACTGAAAACCCACTGGTGTGAGGAGGGAAGAAAAAAAAAACAATCTCTCTGGCTGAGGGACAGGAACAGGAGCTAAGCCCAGAGTTGGTGGAGAACAGGAGCACTAAGAAGCCACACTCTCAAGCCAGGGACGCATTGCCTTACTTAGGACTGAGGCCTAACAGAGAAGGACTCTTTCCCTTGCCCCCAACCAACCTAATAAGCACCAAGCAATAAATAACAAGTAACAGTGAAATACTGTGGAAAAGAGTTGCAAAAGCATAGAGACATTCTTGGCACAGCATTAAGAGGAGACCTAAAGCTGAGAATGAAAGAGATATTGAGAAAAATTCTCTGACAGTCCATGACAAGCCATACTGGAGCTCGAGGCAAAAGGAAAAATGAGTGTCCCTATACACACTCATCAAAACATCCTCTCATACTTTGAACGAAGTGACAAAAGTGGATAAAAGTTCTACAATAAGTACACATGATTATTTCACAACAGAAAAGCATATTCAAAGAGCTGAAAAGGAAAAAAACAAAAATAAGACTTTCCAGACATAATTCTATGTTCACCAAATATATATGTTATAATGGAAAGAGGAAGACCTTCTGAGACAAACAAATCTCTAGGAATTTTATTGCCAGCAAATCTGCACTGTAAGAAATGTTAAGAAAAGCTATTCTGTAAGAAGAAATAAATCAGAAAAATAGGATCTACAAAAAGAAGAGTAATGCAAAGAAAATGGAATAAAAGTATAAAATATTTTCTCTTAATATTTAATTGCTCTGAAATATAAATGATTGTCTTAAGCAAAAATACTAGCTATTTATTGTGTATTTCTAGCATACGTAAAAGTAAAATGCTCAACAATAAAAACACAAAGGATGTATTTGTATGCTTGGTTTGATCTGTTCACTTATATTCATATATTATACATAAATCAGTATATTATTGGAAAATACACTCCGATTAATTAACGATGTATATTACAACCCAAAGGACAACTAAAAATTTTAGAAGAGGTATAAATAATAACTCAACAGTGCAGATAAAAGAGAATAAAAAAATGAAAAAAAAAAAGAGAATAAAAAAATGGATACTCCATTATCCTTTAAGAAGTCACAAAAAAGAGGGAAAAACAATAACAAAAAAGAGAAGGAACAATTAGAAAAACAACTACAAGATGGCAGATTTTAACCCAACCACATCAATAAACAAATTAAATATAAACAGTCTAAACACACCAATTAAAAGACACAGAATGTCAGATTGGGTACAAAGACTAAAGTATATGATATGCTATCTACAATAAACTTACTTCACACATAAAGACATAGATAGGTCAATAGTAAAAATCATTCAAAACATTCACTAAGATAGACCATGTTCTGTGCTGTAATACAAATTTCACCACATTTAAAAGAGTAAAAATCAGATAAAGTATGCTCTCAGACCATAACTGAAACAAATGAGAAATAATATCTAGAAAGCCCCCAAATATTTGGAAATTAAACAACACACTTCTAAATAACCTATGGTTCAAAAGGGAAGTAGTAAAGGGAAATTTTAAAATATTTTGAACTAAGTGAAAATAAAAATACAACATGTTAATATTTGTGGGATACAGCTAACAAAGTGCTTAGAAGGAAACTTATAGCAATAAATATATAATTTAGAAAAGAAAGTAGTTCTCCAATCAGTAATTTAAGACATCTTAGAAACAACAAAAAGAATAAATTAAACCCAAAACAAAAAGGAAAGAAGTAGTAAAGATAAACAAAAATCAATGCAATTGAAAGGATAAAGACAATAGAAAAAATAATAAAACCAAAAGCTATTTCTTTGAAAATATCAATCAAACTGATAAACCTCTAGCCGGACTCACCATGATAAAAAAAAAAAGAAGCAAATTACCAATATTAGGCATAAAAAAAGATACCACTATAGACCCTTTGGAGAAAATATTTGCAAATTACATATCTTACAAAGGACTTGTATTCAGATTACACAAAGACTTTCAAAACTCAACACTAAGAAAACAAATCTATTAAAAAATACACAAAAGATTTAAACAGTCACTTTGCCAAAAAAGATAAATAAATGGAAGCTAAACATATGAAGATATGCTCAACATCATTAGTCAATAGGAAAATATAAACTCAAAAGAAATGCCATTTTATACATATTATAATAGCAAAAAAATTATAAAAACAAAAAAATAAACAACATCAACTACTAGGGAAGGTGTGGAGTAACTGGAACTCTCACACTTTGCTGGAGAGAATGCCAAGGGGAACAAGCATTTTGGAGAAACACCTTGGCATTTTCTGGTAAACTAAATATGTACTCACCCATGTGACCCATCAATCACACTCCAAGGTATTTATACATGAGAAATGAAAACTTACATTAACCCAAAACCCCTCTATTAGAATGTTTATGGAGGCTGTATTCATAATTACCAAAAGGTAGAGACAGTCAAAATTTTCTTAAACTTGTGAATGGGAAAAGAAACTGTGGTACACCCACAATAGTATATCACCCAGCAGCAAAAGGGAACAAACTTATTATACTTGTAACAACATAGAGGGCTCTCAAATGCATTCTGCTGAATGAATGAATCTACACCCCAAAGGCTACATACCGTATCATTCCATTATATCATATTATGGAGACAAAACTATAGTTACAGAGAATAGATCAGTAGTTTCCAGAAGTGGGGTTTGGAGGAAGGATTAACTACAAAGCAACAGTAGAAAGCAAATTTGGGGGTAATGGAAATCTTCTGTATTGTGTATGGGGTGCACATATGACTTAAGCACTTGACAAAACCTGCAGACTGTACACCACAAAGGGATACTCTCACTGTATGTAAATTGAAAAATAAATTTTAAAAGAACTAAAATTATTTTTATATTTAAAAAATCTATGATCAGCTGGAAGTTTATACAGAGCTCAAAGGCATAATCCATGTCCAAAAAAATTCATGGAAGAGAATGAATACAAGTTTAACATGTGTGTATTTTATCCCATAAACGATGAACAAGAGGGAGCACATTTATCCCTTGAGTCATAGGCTCATTCTCTAGGTATTTATAAAATATTTCTGAAAAGAAAAATGAGATCAGTGGAGACAAGATTCCACAGTATGTGTGTGATATTGACCAAAAAAATAAAGAACACATGACACTGAATAGTATTTTTTAATATTTCTAGCAAATTTTGGAAGAAATAAAACCATTAACTAACTAAAGGGCAAATGAGTCAGGGAAATAGCCTGTTTTTATAAAAAAAAAAATTTCATGATTAATAACCTTGAAAATTCTCTAAGGGAGTTATGTGTTTACGAAATTTTTTTAAAAAGTAGTTATGTGGCATATTTGTGGCTTGTTAAAATATTTCACAGAGACCCTTAGAAAATTTACCTCTAAACTGCATTCATGATAGTTTAAACACAAACACTTGTAGTCACTATTACAATGTGGGTACTTTTCAGAAAAATTACCCACATTTTATTTCATAAAAAGATAGTAAAATATCATAGAAAGGTGTGGTGACAGTGTATGTTTCTCATGTCCAAAAGAGGTAATGGGAAAATATTTCAGGTCACAAAATGGTAAAAGGTAATACGGATAATGAAAATACTTAAGAAACATACATAAGATCAGTATATTTTAACAGTTCCCTGATTAGAAGTATGGATGAAATAGCAATCCTTATTAAAGCAAAAATTTATACATATGTACATATCTCTGGCTGTCTGTGTATATATGTGTATGTGTACATATATATATAAACTATATGTGTGTATATATATTTAAACTGTGTATATATATATATATGTATATATACACATATATATCTATATTGCAACATAAACATCAAGAGAATTTCTTCCTAGCTAATAGGTAATTTTGTTTAAAATTTTCCATTTATATTTTTAACATTTTTTTCTAAAATTAATCTAATATTTATATGTTACTTAAACCAAAACAACAAAAAATAAATCCCAGGAATGCTGTTTTTTCTTAAGGGTGGCTCCTATTCAGTTTGAAAATTTTTATTTAACAACATTCTAATTGTATTTTTTAAAGGCTACATTTTTCTTCTTGCTGAGCTTTACAAAAAAAAAAAAAACCTGAAATATTGCTAAGTATTTATATTAGTCTTACAGCTTATGTATATTTTCTTATTCAATTCTCACAACAGTTCTATGGATTAAGTATTAGTTTCCTCATTTATGAATTGGAATAATGAGTCCCAGAGCAGTTAAATCCCTTTTGCTTTTTCACGTATTTATTATACTATGGTAAAATCAGATTAAAATAAGGGTTCTATTATCTAGTGTTCAATATAGTTTTATTTCTGTTTCTTCTACTCTGTTGCATATTTAAAAGAAAAAAAAAACACTCATTGACAAGTCCTATGGAAGTTGCTCTTTGGATAGATTAAGGTATAGTCTTTCTATTAAGGCTAAGGGTTTAGAGATTTGAAAAGGTGCTTATTTGCATGTAAAAGCATTGTCTATATAGAAAAATCACAGTGATTCCACAAAAATACTTCTAGAACTAAAAAATGAGTTACCTAGATCACTGTATACAAGGTCAAAATGCCTTATCAGAATGCGATCATCTCCCAGGTTTCGGAATCTCTCAGAATTGTTCAATTTAGGGTTTCCAGTTGTTCCCCCAGCCTTCTAAAGGTGCTGCTTGGTATTCAGTTAATACAGTCAAGGTAACTCACAAAACTTCCTGGAGCACTTTTCTGAGTAGCTTCCTCCTCTCTGATATACAGCCTGTTTTCCGGGCCATTTCAGCTACCCCAAACTTCTATCTCAGTCTTCACAACTCATCAAGACCCCTAGGCTCTGTTTAAGATCTCCCCACTTGAAATGTGATTCAGTAAATGCTTCAAAATAGAAAGCTGGGATGATTGTATGACTCACCTCACTTTTTCCCCTTCTGCTAGGAACTACGATTATTCACTTCTTGCAGTTCAATATTTGAATGCAGTTATTTCTTATTTTGTTCAGTTTTCTAGTTGATTTATGAAACAGAGGAAAATTCAATCCTGATTTCTTCATCATGGCTAGAAACAAAAGTATAAACTTTAATTATCATATTAAAGTAAACTGATCCATTATACTCAAGTGCAATATTTACATTAATAGTAAAGCACAATATAAGATTTCAAAGACATTTAAAGGCCATGGTTATTATTGTCTTATTTGAGCTACTGGAATGGAAAGGTTGAGATACTGATTTTGCTGATTAGCTTAGCCTACAGCCTTCTCAGCAGGGAAAAGAAGAAGTGGTACACAGATGGACAAGGTGTTTTTAAAACTTTTTTATACTGATGTAGTTTCAAACGTGCAGAAATGATACAAGGAGAATACAAAGAATATCTGTTTACCTGTATTAGTTTTCTATGCTGGGTAACCAACCAGTACAAACTTAGCAGCTTAAAGCAACATATATGTATTACCTCAGTATTTATATAAGTCAGGAGTCCAGGCATAGATTAGCTGGCTCTTCTGCTCAGAGCCCCTCAATCAAGGTGCCAGTCAGGTAATGTTCCCTTCTGGAGTTTAGGATCATCTTCTACCCTCACATGATTTTTGGCAGAATTCAGTTTATTTTAGCTAAAGGACTGAGCTCTCATTTTCTTGATGGCTGTCAGCTGAAGGCCACTCTCAGCTCCAAGAGGTCACTCTCCATTCTTTGTCAAGTGCTTTCTCAGAACCTCTCATAACATAGCAGCTTACTTCCTCAAAGCCAGCAGAAGCATGTCTCAGACATGTACACCCTCTTTTAAAGGGCTTAGCTGTTTAGATCAGACCCACCCAGGATAATCCCCCTTTTGATTAATTTAAAGGTAACTGATTTGGGATCCTAACTGCGTATGCAAAATCTCTTCACCTTGGCCAGATAGAGTAATCTAATCATGGAGTGACATCCTCATTGTCACAGGGCCCACTCACATTCAGGGACAGGGAATTATTCAGGACATGTACGATAGGGGATGGGAATCTTGGGAGCCGTTTTAGAATATACCTCTCACAGTACCCTTTACACAGTTTGCCCATTGTAACATTTTACCACATTCACATTTGCTTTCATTCTGTTGTGTGTGTGTATGTTTCTATATATAGGCATACCTCATTTTATTGTTTTTCACTGTATTGTGTTTTGAAGATACTGCATTTTTTAAAAATTCAGGTTTGTGGAAACCCTTCATTAAGCAAGTCTATCAGTGCCATTTTTCAAAAGCATTTGCTCGCTTCATGTCTCTGTGTCATATTCTGGTAATTCTCGAAATATTTCAGACTTTTTCGTTATTATTATATTTGCTATGGTGATCTGCAGTCAGCTATTTTTGACTTACTATTGTAAAAAATTACCACTCACTCAAGGGTCAGATAATGATGGCTAGCATTTTTTAGCAATAAAGTCTTTTTAAAATTAAGGTATGTACATTTTTTAGACATAATGCTATGTACATTTAACAGACTCCAACATAGTACAAACATAACATTTATATGCACTAGAAAACTGAAAAGTGACTCACTTTATTGTCACATTTGCTTTACTGTGGTAGTCTGGAACCTAACCAGCAATACCCCCCAAAGTCTGTTTTCACTAACTGCAAGAAATCCAAAAAGAATTTTTGCTTTAGGACAAAACACAGAAAACAGAAAGAGCATTCAGCATTTGGTCTGTAGCGAGCCATTACAGAGGCAGCGCACTCCCCGAGCAGTAAGGGTGACACCACCAAGCTCCCTCCCAGGGAACTACACTCAGCATCTCAGCATGGAGATGCCACAGCTTTGAACTGTGTCTGTGAGCATCTGTGCTTTATCTTGATTTATTTTGTGCATTTGCTAGTACAGTGTATTCTAAGGTTCTTCACCTTACGCCATTTCAGCTTATGAAAGGTTTCACAGGAACACTCTACTTTGTTATACTCCCTCGTTCTCTTTTGATATCTAAACATCCAGAATATGATGTTGCCTGGATTCTGAGAATCTTTCACTTTATTACTCTACCTGACCTGCCAATGTTTATGGTAACCATGCCTCAGATCTCTCACTATCTCCTTCCTCTATCAAACCTTGACCTGTTGTGTCCTAGAGACACTGACACCTCAGTAATGATAAGTACACCATGCACTCATAACTTGTATTCCAAATATTATTCCCTCCAGGAGGAACCCAAGGTCTTTGGAGATATGGCGGATTCCAGGTCTGGAGGAGAGAAGGTTCATTTTGTGTGAGAAAATAGGAAAATGCTCCAAACAATGACGGGGCATGTCAAAAACAAAACAGAACATTTTCTATTCAGTTGAGAAGACATTTTGGATGTATGCCTTCATAGTGTCTAAATCTGAAGGAAATGTAAATTCTAAAATAAAATTATTTTGGAGAAAAAAAATTTATAGGAGAAGGATTTTCATGTGAACAAAATAATTAAATCCTTCATGTGAATCAAACATATTTTACATTTGGGATAAATTTTTGTCCCTGATAACCAATATGTTAAGAAATCGCATATGTCGTTAAAAGAAGATATAAAAACTCAAGACAAGAGGGGGCAAGACTACAGAAAATGGGGAAAATAAAATCTTGAACGTACACAAAGAGTCAAATAAGTTAATGTATCAAAACTTCTCTCACTGTTACCCTGAAGTTAATGCAACTAACCAATGTCAGCTCCAAGTGGCAACAGGGAATTTCAGAATGTAAAGGAAGGAATGGCAGCAATGCAAAGATTGCGGTGTTGGGACTCGGTCACGATTTTGAACCTGCCTTGCCACTTACATTTGTTTGTGCCTTTTGGAAAGTTATTTAACCTCTTTGAGTCTCAAGTTCATCATGTTTAACATATACTTTCAGTAGGAGGATTAAATGAGATTATGAATTTTAAGGGCCTGTACACTGAAGACACTCAGTGAATTAAGCTACCTAGCTATAATTTTTAAAATAATAGCAGGACAAGTAATCAACAGAATTTGATGCTTAAATAAGAAATCTTTAAGTATGATATTGATATAGCCAGTTTATGTATGACCAAATCTGCAAGTGAACAGCTGATACAAGGGCAAGCTCTAGTGTGTTAAATACTGGAAAAAATGTTTCCGATTGTTGTGGGTGTTCTCAGATCAAATACAGTTTCTACGAAAAATTGCGTGAAATAGTAAAAATGAGGCATAAATGAGAAGCTAATGAATTTGCATCATTGTTTATGAAAGAGTCAAGAAATGATGTGATGTGTCAAGTATAAGAACCAAACCTGCCTAACTATTTGGACTTAACAAATATTGGTATAAAAAAATACAGGAATTACTACAAAGAAAGAATATTTGTGACATTAGAAAGATTGTCACACCACCTCTCACACTGAAGCAATCTCACTTAGCTACAAAGACGCAATTTTGTGAAAAAAAAAGAGAAAAGTAAAACTTGATTGTTGCAATGCTAATTAAAATTTAGTGTTAAGGAAATGACTTATTTTGATTGAAATCTTGCTGCTACTTCATATTGTTTTCATGAATATAAAAATATAATCCCAGTTTTGTAGCAAGATAATTAAAGCATTTAATTTTCAGTCAAAATTTGCTTAAACCTGATGCCTCAAAAGCTGAATAATACTTGTCTTACTAAAATACAGATGTTCCAAAAAATCTTGCCAACTGGATATCAGTTGTACTGATGTAACAAACGAGCACATTATTTGGTGATGGCAGACAGGAAAACTGTATGAATCATAGTGTAAGTAAAAAAAAAAAACAACAAAAAACAGTATGTTCAAAAGATTTAACAAATAGCTCTGAGCCTTGCTGCAATAGAGGACTGAAGTAGGATATCTACCCAGGGAAAAGTGGCTCAGGAGGGCAGCTCAGGCACATTTAAAGCTGCAGTGATTTACCACAAGTATTCATAGACCTTTAAAGATGTTGAAGCTCCGGTAAAAAAAAAAAAATCATTAGGCACATTTAGAGGATGAATTAAGGTATTTTTCAAAGAGTTTATGATGCAATGGAGGAGAGAGAAACTTTTTATCTAAATGAATATTCATTACTGTAAGATTTTTAAAGCTCTGGACTAAAATCTAGCCAGTTTCTCCAAAATTTAGATTTGGTTTGAAGTAATGACAAATGAAATCAGGCTGACTCATCTTTCCTAATGCTCCTCCATCTGTCCTTTCTCTTTAGACCTGACTGTCCACACCTGGATGCCTGCAGTGCCGGAAGATAAACTTGGCAGTCATTAGCACATGGTTTTTGACGACAAAGACACAGATGAATCATTTAAGGTGGAAATATAATGTGAGGAGAGAAGCTGACCCCAAAATGAACTCCAAAGACTACCAACCTTTCTGCTAGAGAACATGATGTTGGCAAAGAATCCTGGGAAGGAGTAGCCCAAAGGTCGGTAGAAAGTCAGGAAATATGTGGAAAATGGACTGAAATATCAAAAACATTTTTTGAAAAATATCCATAGGATTTGGTTATATTTGTAAGAACAGTTTTGGTAAAGTGTTGCATGCAGAAACCAGATTAAAGTGTTGAAAGGTGAAATACTTGTAAGAAAATTAAGAATGTTTATGCACACAACTCTTTTCAGAGGCTGTAATGGATGGAGAGGTTCAAGGAAGTGGAAGTAGGATGACAGGGACAGAGTTTTGCAGAGAATATATTGATCAACACTGTCAATTATTACACAAATAAGGACTAAACATAGTTTCTAGCTGATTGCCTTGACAAGGGTCATTTCAGTGGAGAGTTGAATGCAGATATCAAGTTGCCAGGGTCTGTAATAAAAGGATAACCATGATTTGGAGATGTAATATACGTCAGTTATCAATTTATTGCCTCTCAGCTTCACTCCTTTCAATACATGCTTTGAAATAAACAACAGCATTTATTAATTATATCTCCTTTACAGTGAGAATGATGCTAAATTTTCTCAGTAGAAGACACTGGAGGGACACTGAAAAAGGAAGGAGCTCTCCTACAATTTCTTTCAGGATCCATAAGTGGGCTATGTGGCTGTGAGGACAGCCAGTGAAGCCGGCTCCCTCCATGGGCCCAGAACGTGGTCCCTCTGAGACCCTGTAGCCTTGGCTAGGAATAACCTTTCTGTAGCCCACTCTCCTCAGAAAGCAGGGTCCTGTGAGCTCTGAGGGCCTCTTAGCATCACCAGCTCTAGAACTCCCACTGCTCACTGCTCATCATCTATGCCACCAATTGCTGATGACCTGCTCCCCTCCTGCGCTCTGTACAGTGAGTGTATTCGTTTTCTTCTGCAGTTGTAATACATAACCACAAACTGAGTGGCTTAAAACACACATTTATTATCTTAAAGTTCTGCAGATTATCCAGGTGTCAACAAGGTTGATTCCTTCTGGAGGCTCTAGATGAGAATCTGTTTCTTTGGGGGTTTTTTTGCTTGTCTGTTTTTTCAGCTTCTAGAAGCTGTCCACATTCCTTGGCTCATGGTCCCTTTCTCCATGTTCAAAGTTAGCAATACTGCATGTCTCTGACAGTTCTTCCATAGCCACGTCTCTCTCTGGCTACAGGTGGGAAAGATTCTCCACTCCTAAGGACCCACATGACTACATTGGGCTCACCCAGATAATTCAGGATAATTTCTCCATCTCAAGGTCCTTAGTTCAATCACATCTTTAAAGATCCTTTTACCATGTATGGTAACATATTCACAGGTTCAGGAATTAGGATGTGGACATTTTTAAGGGGCCATTATCCTGCCCAACACAGTGGCTTACTGCTATCCTAGAAACTCCAGACCAACTCTGGCCTGGCTAAATAAGCAAACTTCTCTGCTATCTGATGGGCTAAATCACACCTCTTCCAATTAGGTCTGAACCCCTTCCGAATTGTCCTTTCTTGGGTACTCTCCCTTAGTCCTAGCAAACCATATAGAGTTTTCTTTCATTCTACATCATACTCTTATCATAGTCAGTACTTCTTTTTATTAAACTTCCCTTGTTTAGCCTGCTGTGTGGTTTCTATCTCCTGAGTTGACCTGGACTACTATAGCTTAACTGAATATATTTTCCAAAAGTAATTTAACTAAGAAAGTACTAAAACTAAAATAGGACAGATGGAAGAAGAATCAAGGGTATTAGTTTTAGTTTGGTTTGCTTTCCCTTGAGGAAAAAATTTTAGCATTCTAGTACGCTGAAGAAAATAATACAGAAATAGGATTAAGGTACTAGAAAGAGAAATTCTTGAAGGTGGGAGAAGCTAGAATCTATTCTAGAAGTTGAAAACACAGATTACCTACCATAGGAAGCCTTTGTAAAATTTCAATTTCTAGGCCCTCTCCTTATTCTGATTTAATTGGTCTTGATTTAATTAGAAACTTCTAATTTAATTGGTCTTGGGTAAAGATTGTATCACTTTCTTTGATGGCTAGCAGTAGGGAGGCAAGAATGTGGTAGCTATAGGTGAATGTGTAGACATAGAGAACTAACATGTTAGTGAGGTACCCTATGATTACCTCAATTGTCTCTGAGAAATTGAAGGCAATGTTGTATGTTGACAGTGAGGCAAGAATTGTGAAAGGGGATTTGGACATTTGCTGACAAACACTTAGACACCCACTATGTACACAACTCAGTGTTTAATAATATGGATTCAAAGAAGCATGAGACATGGTTCCTGGCCTCTTAAGCAACATGCTCTTTAGTTGGGAGACTGGACAAAATAAGTACATGAATAATAATTCCAAGTCGAATGTGTTCAGTTTATAAGAAATCTTGCAGGCAATGAAAACAATTGGAGTATAGAAGGAATAAAGAATTTTGGTTATGTGATAGGCAAAGATTTCAAGATGTGGAACTTAAGATGTGGGCCTTGAAAGAAACACAGAAAGGATGGAAGCAAACGTTCTTGATACTGAGATGGATGTGCACCCCATTTCAGAGTTTATGAGGAGATTAGCTCAGCTGGAGTAGAAGGTTTTAAAGAGAATAATAAGAGAGGCTGAATACATTAGTTTAGGTTAGATTTACTTTTTACATAAGAGCTAGATGCAATATATTAAGGCAGGCTGTAGATACCACACTAAGGAATTTAGGCTTTATTTTGTGGAGGATGAAAAGCCACTGAAGCGGCATTTTCTGGGCCCTCCCCCCTGCCTCCTATGACACTCTAGGCAATATTGATGGTGTGCTGAAAATTGCTCCGGCAGCCTCACTGTGGGGGCCAGTGACATGAGGCATGGTTATGAGTGCATAATTAACCAGAACGTGTCATAAAACGTGTGCAAAATGTATACTTCAGAACACCATAGGTCAAAATACAGCATAAACACCTTACTATAGTTAAAGGTTATAAGCAGTGTGGACAATGTTTTGGAATATCACATCAATTTTCCCCTTCTTGTATAGTGTTTGTCTTGTTCTTTAGCTTCATGTGAGGTTTTGTTTTCCTCCTTCAATTATTTCACATAAAATAGATCCATGAAGCGTGCTACCCTCCAAAAAGGAAAACGGATTCGGCCAAAGCAGTGAAGTAGTTTAGCCTTTACCAGGCTTTTAGAAATCCCTGATGACTTTTCATATCCAGTCTAAAGAGAGATCTCTTGACTTCCATATTAGGAACAAAGGTTGGAGGGTTGCCCAAAGAATCAATGCTGAAATAGGACGGGGAAAGCAGGATGTTTTTTATGTTATTTAAGAGAAAGCTCAAACCCACGGGAAAAAGGAAATTCCTCTGGAACTGTGAGTGGGGGCTAGTCGAAATGGAGTGACAAGAAAGACAGATTTGAGATGGAAGAGTCACGATCACCACTAAGGAGTACAAGTCCATCCAGATAAGTTTGGGTGAATCTGAGGACATCAGACCGGTGTACCTGCTCTCCAGGCCTAGCCTAGAAAAGCTAAAAGCCTTTCAGAGGAATTCTAAATTTGAAGCTTTACATACAGCATGCTATGAAAATGAAAGGAGAAATGACTGATTAAGATTCGGGGTAGGGGTCTTCCCTGGTGGCACAGTGGTTAAGAATCCGCCTGCCAATGCAGGGGACACAGGTTCGATCCCTGGTCCGGGAAGATCTCACATGCCACGGAGCAACTAAGCCCGCGTGCCACAGCTACTGAAGCCCGTGCGCCTAGAGCCTGTGCTCCGCAATAAGAGAAGCCACCGCAATGAGAAGAAGCCCACGCACCGCAACGAAGAGTAGCCCCCGCTTGCCGCAACTAGAGAAAGCCCACGTGCAGCAACAAAGACCCAACACAGCCAAAAATAAATTTAAAAAAATAACTAAATTTATAAAAAAAGAAAAAAAAAAAGATTTGGGGTAGGTGAGCCTGGAAACTGCGTTCCCTCTCTGGTTTTGTTTACACAAAAACAGTAATCTAAACACCCAGGTATGCTTGCCTCTGAGAGTACACATATATTTTCCAAGGGTAATTGTTTTTGAAGGTTTACTTTAAGTAAAATTAATTTTCAGATGCTTTACTTCCAAAGGTATTCCTTCCAAAATTGTGCTTCTGTGAAAACTCATTTAAGAACTCACTCCTTATCTTTTTACAATAATCCTTCCACTTTACAAAACAAGAACATATTCTTTGGTACGTTGCCCCAGTTGTAAAAAACTCATGGGACACAAAACAATGACAATTTGAACGACTGGCAATTCCTGTTGAGAAACTAAATGCCTCTAATAATTGGGTTAAAAAGATTATTTTGTAAATCAGATGGTTGTCCAGTTTTTATGTTCAAAAATTCAGGTAGACTCTATAGAGTTTTGTCAACTGTTAGATTATTAAAAATACTCTTGATTAAAGATCACTTTATGAAATCTGACATATAACCAAGGCAGACATAAAACAATTGAATGGCATTGCTACCATAAAACCACTGTCATTTCCATAAAATGTGAAATCTTGTGTGTGGACAAGATTTCTGAACACTTATATTTGCAAACACTTTTTTTAATGAATAGAATTGATTATTAGTCTTGTTTCATTCAATAATATGTAATATTCACCCATAAATTCTTAAAATAATTGGATAAACCTGCTTCCTTATTATGAAATGGATTTTAAACAAAATTTTACCTAAATTTTGTAATATATTTGGGTTCTTTAACTAGGTACTAATAATAATGGAACTTATAAACATAAAGAAACACGTTTTTTATCATTTGGAGTTTACAGTCACAGAAAGCAAAAAAAAATTAATTTCATTTTATAGAAAAAATATGGTAGAGTGAATCAGTTAGATTTTATGACACTAACGCTGCATAAAAAGCAACACAAAACCTCAGTATCATACAGAAATAAGCGTATGCTTGTTCTTTCATCTGGAGCAGCTGGAGGTTACATGGCAGGGGATGGGTGAGGCATTAGTACCATTTTTGCGCTACTACAGGGTGATAATTGAAAACATTAAAATGCATAGAACAAATTCTAAAGGGAAAGTCAACTACAAATATAAACTGCAGAGGTAAAGGACCAAGATAGAATTTGTGATTTTTAAATAAGAGTTTGTTCAATGTTTTTAATATGGAGATGATGGTGAATATCAAATCATTATGAATTTGATTACACTGGATACATTTTTTAAAGTAATACAGCAGTTCTGTTTTTAAATGTCAATATTTACAACTAAACTTATATCCTTTGCAACTATTTGAATTTATGATGAAATGAAACTAAAAATGGGCGAGTAGTAAATAAATTTTCAAAATTATTTTAGGGGGTATGCAAGCAAAATAAATTGAGTTCCACTGATTATGAATTTCCAGAACCAAGGAGAGTGTGGAATTTCTGAAAGACTAGCGAACGGCAAGAAGCCTGAGTCTGATCAAAGCTCATCATGTTTGGGAACCTCACAATAAGAGGCAATGATACTAGCAAGGCCAATAGGACACCTGTGGTAGGGTGTAGCCCAACCTTTTTTTGGTAAAGACTTGCATACAGGACTTCTGCATCCTATGGAGAGTCCCTATACTAAATCAAAAAACTCTAGGCCTTATGTCATAGCTAGAAATCTAATACCAGAAATTCCTGAATTAGACCTTAGGTCTGGGTATACAACTCGTAGGGTAATTACAGGATTAAGGATTGAGATAGGAAGCAGATAACATGGTCTTATAGACTGGTAACAGAGAAAAGATAAACAGAAGGTAGTCTCATCACAGAACCTTATTCTCTTCAAGGTTAAAAACTATAACTTGTATCATTTGCCAAATCATATACCAAAGTTCAGGCCAGTTCAAGTCAGCCAAGACAAGGCAGGAAAGGCATGAACAAACAAACCAGGTCACATAAATTGATACACTGAGGATGAAAGCCAATGTCTAGAAACCAGAAGGAAGAGCATCCCGACCAGAGGATAGTGTGAAGACCAGATACACAGCCACCCCTCCCCGTGCCCGGAGGTTTTATTAGATTCTCCCTGCACCCAGGAAGTGTCTTGGGAAGGAGGAAGGGCAAGGGAGACACCTTGAGAAGTGGGTTACCTTCTGAGTTATGACCCACACAAGGCTATTAAAGCAGAAGAGACTAAGACGTTTTAATTAAAAAGATTAAGTGGTTTCTGACAATCACATGAATGTGTGCTTGAGAGCAAGATGTAATCCATTACAGGAAAATTCATGTTCTATACTTTGTACATCTAAGTTGTGGTGTCCTTACACTGACTTGTCTACAAATAACAGTAAAATTTATGAATACAGACACCTATGTACATTGTAAAATGCCAAGCAAAATGTAAATAGTCTATTTCACATAATAATTTAGAGATTTTAAGATTAATTTCACAGTACTTTCTTTCATATCTTTTAAAATATTTGAGTATTTGATACAAACAAAACAATATGTGTGTTGACTCAAGGAAATGGTATCAATGTAAGGTAATTTAGAAAGAAATTTGGGGGCGTAAAAATCATCCACCCAGATAAGAAATTTCTTATCAAGTCATTCTAACCTATAATGCCTAGATTGTGAAATTCTTTCACCTACTCGTTTTATGAATGTCTAGTGTCTAGCTCTGATGGAAAAACTAAATTACGCAAGTATCAAGATTTGTTGTTGCCTGAAGCAAGCAAATTAACTAAATGATTTCTCAATTTTCCTTCCAAGTTCTATGATTTAATGAGGTTGTGCAAAAGAAGACTAAACACCCAATGCGAGGAAATGCTGTCAGCGATGAGTGTCTTTCTTTAGAGATGTGAGTGGCTTCAGAGCCTTGATAGCAAGGGAAATGTGACCTTTTATTGAAGGCCTGAGACTCATTACATGTATTCATGAGGTATTTACCAAAACCCATTAAAACAATTGCTTAGGCCTCCTTCTTGTCAGGTCAGAAAAACAGGACAGAGTATTTTCCAGGACTGGCTTCAAGAAGGGACTCAGGAATGGATACGCCAGGATAAATGACTAAATGGTCTGTGTCAGTCACAATGCAATCAAGAGACAGAAATCATAATGGCTCTTTTAACAGAGAAGATTTAATATCCAGAACTAAGTCAGTATAAAGAATTATTACCTATATAAACTAGAAATGCAAAACAAAAACACTGAGAAAGGATGGAAGTAGCACCTGCAGGAAACAGATACACACTGAGAAGGTACCTGGAGAGGGGCTCCAAGGAGCTAAAAACTAGACCTTTCAGGAGGGAACACTGGCTGGCTGGTGGCTGTGTTTCTGAGGCTGGTTTTGCAAGTGTTACATAAGTTCCAAAATGGAGTTAACTGCTGCTTCTCCAAAGAAATGCTGCTGTTGGGGTGAAGAAGGAAGACTGAGGGAATTGGGGAGATGTTGTTTAATTAAGGATACAAACTTGCAGCTACTAGATAAATAAGGCCTGGGGTTCTAATGCACAGCATAGTGATTATAGACGACAATACTGTAACATAAACTTCAAAATTGCTAAGAGACTAGATCTTAATTGTTCTCACCACAAAAAAAGAAATGATAATTATGTGATGTGATAGGGTGTTTAGCTAACCCTAAAGAGGTAATCATATTGCAATATATACATGTATCAAATCAATTCATTTTGTACCTTAAACTTACACAATGTTTTATGTCAATTATATCTCAATTGAAAAAAAAATTTTTTTTAAGCAGGAAACAAAGAGGAACAAGTCCCTTCTTCCTCTTCCAGCTTTGCTGTCTCCCTCTAGTGCCCTGATTCGCAGAGTCTTACAAGAAGATAATTGCAAAGCAGAAATGCAGTGTGCAAAGTACCAGCTCCAGCAAGAAGAAGCAGAGCACAGAAGGGTGAGTTTGAGGCAAAAAACCAATAGCTTAACAACTGGAATAGGTTAAAAAATTTAAGGACAGCAGTTTGTCAAATTTATAGAAAATAAATCTATGCAAATGTACATCCAAAAGACAAATACAAAAATATCAGATAATGATTGAAATGGTAAATCCCTAACATTTATATGAAATCACCTTTAAAAGAATACAGGCATACCTCGTTTTATTGTGCTTTCTTTCATTACGCTTCACAGATACTGTGTTTTTTACAAACCAAAGGTTGGTGGCAACCCCGAACTAAGCCAGTCTATCAGTGCCATTTTTCCAACGGCATTTGCTCACTTCGTTTCTCTGTGTCACATTTTGGTATTTTCGCATTATTTCAAACTTTTTCATTATTGTTATATTTCTTATGGCGATCTGTGATCAGTAATCTTTGATGTGGAAAAAAGATTACTATTGAAAAAAGATTACAACTTGCCGAAGGCTCAGATGATGTTTAGCATTTTTTGGCAATACAAGTATTTTTTAATTGAGGTATGTATGTTTTTTAGGCATAATGCTATTTCACACTTAATAGACTACAGTACAATGTAAATATAACTTTTATATGCACTGGGAAACCAAACAAATTGTGTGGCTCATTTTATTGGGATATTTGCTTTTTTTCCAGTAGTCTGGAACTGAAGCTGAAATATCTCCAAGGTATGCCTGTACATAATTCTGGTTTATAAAAAGATACAAGCTGCTGGTGATCAAACATAGTGTCCTTATATTCAATCAGAAAAAGATGCTGACGTTGAGAGTGAAAATCCAGATGGTTTGGGTTCAAAGTATACTTGGGGCTCAGATTAGGTCTTTTGGAGGGAAGTAAGAGTGATGCTGATACCACTTCAGCCTTGGTTCTCTGAGATTGTCTAGCTCAGGAGACTTTTTTTTTTTGGCACTAAATGCAGTACAGAGGTGGGATATAATGAGCAAAACAACCACCATTAAGCCTTTCAGAAGTTGACAATCCAGCCTAAAACTTAATCCAAGTGTTACCTATGACTCCTGCAGAGCTCTGCTGTGAACACATCTGTGATTATTTTCTTTAGAAATAACCTGATACCCATGTGGAAAACATGAGAGGCCATATACAGTGGATTTTGTGCTGATAATCTCCTTCACTTTTCTCTACGTTCACACCACAAATCACATGCCAAATAAGGTTATAATCAAAATGAAGATCCAAACAATGAATAAGAAGGTATTCTTTAAAAAGATACAAAGACATTCTTTTCAGACTTAGGAAGACATTGAAAGTTAAAGAGTTAAGAAGCTTTCTCGAAATCATGAAACTAAAGTATGACAGAATCATAGGGCCCTAATCCACTGACCCTTAAACCATAGTAATTTTCACTATACAATGTCACCTCCCTAATATCATTATAAACAATTTTAGTGGTACCATGAGGCACGCTGGAAACAAATTAGAATTATTCCTTAAAATAAGGCACAAGTGGGAATTCCCTGGCGGTCCAGTGGTTAGGACTCTGTGCTTTCACTCCCGAGGGCATGGGTTCCATCCCTGGTCAGGGAACTAAGATCCAGCAAGTTGCAAGGTGCGCCCAAAAAAAAAAGGCACAAGCTAAATTGGGTGTTGCTATGACATGGGCCATTTCCATTTGGCCCCCATGCCCATGGCCAAAGAAGCCCTGTTTAGTAGACCACATCTGTTGCCATACCCAGAAACACATGCTTCACTCTGATTCAATTAATAAAAATTGACTTAAAGAAGGTATATTATCAAATGCCATTTTCAGGATACACAGGGAGTAGGAGAAATTTTAATTTATTTAGCAAAACTATCACCAGGTTCTAGAGTGCCAGGTACCCAGGAGGTACTGAATTAATACGATGTAAAGGACATGGTCCCTATTACCAAAGAAGTCACATTCTAGCTGAGTTGTTACATGAGATGAAGATGCCCTGAAAAGTATCAATGGTTATATCAAGATGAACGCAAAATGCCATGAAATAGGAAATGAAGGACACAGGGGATTTGTGTTCTCCTCACACAGGGACCATCTCATCCCATTTTTTCAAGTTGTAATACATACCAAAATCAGCATGTTTACCCCATAAGTAAACATCATAAAACAACTCCCCAGATTATTAGGAACATTTTTCTTAAGTTTGATAACAGCGAATGTAACTTCCAAGACAAGCAGAAGGCTTTTATAGACAGATGAATGTTCTCACACAAGTCTTGGAATCAGGTTGGGTGAGCCACTTACAAGAGCATTCTCCTGCATTTGCAAAGCCATCTCCAAAGTGTTTACTAGTACAACATATACTGTAGATTGGTCAGCCTTTGTGTGTGTGTGAGAAAAGAAACGATGTGGGCTTCTAAGGCCCTGGCAAAATGCAGTGACATGATGGTTATAAGAGAAAGGAGGCTTGGTCAAAGAAAATAAGAGAGAAGCTGGGAACAAGTGATCTGTCAGGAAAACTCATTTAATCTTAGGTACTATTGTTTTTCTTCTATATACCAGAGTCCTTGGAGGCATGCCAAAAAGGAAATGGATGATGGGGAAATTTTTAAATACATATATATATATATATATATATATATGTATATAAAAGTGTATATATATATGAAATAGTCACAGAAATTAATCACATTAGGTAAATCTCTAAAAATCCCATCAACTAGATATTCTCAGTATATAATCAATTACAGTGGTCTTCACTGCTCCAAGGTCTCTCTCCTCTCTATCTCTGTCTCATAGTTCATTCAAAGTGAACTATTTTCACTCAAAGTACACAGCAGCCTGCAGGCAGAAAATCTTGCATTTTGAGATGCTAAAGTAACATCAGGAATAAGCCTATGCCCATTTTCACCAGCATATCAAAACTGAGCCTCTGTTTTTAAAGAATCAGAAAAAGGAAGACTATTTCCATCAGGTTACATCTGAGCTAGAGGGGCATCAACAGATTCTAAAGAAGAGAGATAACCATACAAAATTAAAGATCTATTGGTGAGTCAACCTACACAGACCCTCTATCACATAAAATTTCCATGTTCATTCCCAGCAAGAAGCCTTGTTGCTAACCTGGGGATATTCATAAACACACCAGGTTGAATCCTTGGCAATTGCCTTCTTGGTTCCTGCTTTCAATAAGCTCTGAAATAATTTGTTTATCACTTGGGCCATTTGTTGATAAATGGAGTTCATTGAGTGGGTCCTCCAATTAATTAGTTTGCTTTCTGTGCTATTAATGGAAGGAAGCACACATATATCCATTAGCCCTTTGGGAGTTCTCTTGCGTGCAGCCTTTGAAAAAGGCGTGTTTCACAGTCCTGTAAGGTGCTGACTCTTGGTAGCCCTGTTTGGACTTCAATAGGAAGTGGGAGATATTTCCAGGCAATCAGGTATTCCTCTAGCCCAAAAGGGAAAATAAATATCTGCAGATTGTGTTTCTCTTGAAGTGGCTACAGTTTCATTGCAATTTCCATCCAAGGCAACATGCATTTTGTCAGGCTGAGGTTCAGCCATTAGGTTGCTAATTAACAAGTGATGTGTGCAGCTTAATTTGGCAACAAGCTATCCTACAGACTGCTCAATAAGGAAAGCACCATTTTTGTGATGATTCTGTTTTTAAGCTTGGAATTAAACTAAAAACTATAATGATCCCTATGAAGGAACGTCTGATGTGTGCGTTCAAAACGCAGAATAGGAGAATATACTGTTCTGCATGTTGGATACTCACACCTTTTATTTACAGATTTATTGCACAGCATAGCTGAAATAGGGGTAATTACCTATGTGCATTTTAAATTCATCATAATTCAAATAAAATGTGTTTCTCTGCCCAACTTTCTTCTTGCAGCGTCATTTTGCCCAACTGCAAATTGACTTTTAGTAATGAGTTTCCATTGCAGTGGGCTAATTGTGGGCATGATTTATCCTTCTGTTATCCTCTGTTGATCTGCCTCTCCTCCAGTGTCTAGGAGCTAAAAAAAGAAATTCATTGGTTCATTTATTCAGTAAATATTTACTGAGCATCTATTGTGTGCCAGACATTGCACTAGGCTCTAGGGACTCAGAGGAAAAAATGTGCTTAAAGTGGGATCTGATAAAGGTTTCAAAAGAATAATCATGTGTTTATTCAGTCAAAGAAAACATAGTTTGGGAAGGAATATACCTGGACTAAGATCCTGGAGACCAACACTTAGGTGTATGGTCTTTAAATATGCCTAAACTCAGTCACTAACCAAGGAAAGAAAATGAAATAAGCAAGTTCTCTAATATCTTTGGGCTTCACTTGTTTATTTATAAAGTAGAGGGTTGGCCTCTCTGTTAAAATCCCTTTCAGCAGATTTCTTGAATAATCCAAAGTCTCCCATGACCTATCCTCAACCAAATATTACTTTCTCAACTAGAATAGCTTTCTACTTCCCTCCTCCATTTCTGTATATTAAAAGACTACTCAGTAAGGTCTATAGTCTACTTATGAAATTGTATCAATTTCCTACTTTTCATTAATGTATTAGTTATATAAGATGGTGCCATTGGGGGAAGCTGGGCAATGAGTACATGGGATCTTTTCATGGTATTTTTGCAACTTCTTATGAGTCTGTAATTATTTCAAAACAAAAAGTTTGTTTAAAAAACAACAAAATTCACAACCTACCTCAAAAATGAAATCAAAACTGATATTAATCTCTTCTTCCCCTCCCTCTATTGTAACATTCTGACTGTGTTACAGTTAGTTACAAATCCACCTGCCTCTCTTAATTTTAAACTCTGAGAGATAGAACTGCATCATATTTATCTTTGCATCCTCCGCAGACCTTAGAATATTTGCTTTTCTAACCCAGGTTCATTCAATTAAATTTAACAAACTGAGTTCAAGACACTGGTTAAAACATTTCCTCACATCTCTTATCTCATTCGGGAAGCTCTGCCTTACATCTTGCTTTCCTTTTCATGGCATTCAACGGAATCTGTATGCAGAATGTGTGTAGGCATATGGTTCACATACTGATTTGCTCAAGGTGCCTACCAGTAAAATGTGACTGGTAGTAACACTCACCTGGATACCAAGGACAAAGAGAGTTAATTAACCAGTGATGGCAGAATACAGTACATAAATAATGGAGCATGAGAGAAATAGGGATTGTGTTATGTAAGCATTCAGGTCCTGCAATATTCTGTTCTGGATTTGGTGTTCAAATGGAAGACAATTAAAATAAAGTACACTCCTATTTGGTTCTGAAGATGCTTTCTCTAAAGCTTTTTGAGATCTTGCAGCTCCAACATAAAAACATACATATATAATGTGGATTCCTGGAGATTAACACAAGAAGGGGCTCCAAAAGGTCATTGCTACCCTCCTATGACTTGTATTTGTAACAGCTGGTGGCAGTTGGGATCAGTCATCTGGTAGCTGCTGAGACAAAAATTGCTATGCCTATATATTTTGTTACTTGTTAAACATAGGTCATTGCAAATTATAAAATGTATTGATAATTTCAGTAAAATTAAATTAAATTAAAAAATTAAGCCAGTGGCAACCACTATTTGAGAACATAGGTAAGCTATGAAAGAAAAAAAAATAATGTCCAGGATAGAAAATTGCAAAAGCTAATAATTTTTGAGTGTTTAAACTGTATAATTTAAAATGGTATTTGTACTTGATTTTGCCTCTAGGAATAACTGGTGAATGTTTAGAAGTATCCCAATCATGTATAAAGAGAATGTAATTTCTTCTAACAGTTATTTTCCCCAAAATGTTGTTGATTATAAATATAATCAAATTTAATCAAACAATAAAAATTTAAATAAAAACTACAAAAAATATTTTGCTATTTACTTACTTTACTTGAATGCCAGTTAAATTTTATACTGGTTTTGTATTAGCAATCTTTTCTATATTTGCTTTTGATCTGAACATATAGCAGTGAAACTTCCACATACAGAAGTTGCTCATCTGACAAACTGGACCAATGTGACAGATGTGACCAAGGGAGTGAATATCATTAAAACCACCAATGTATTTACTATTTTGACTTATTTTGGAGACCTTAATAAAATTAAGAAGCTACCATACTGGATGAATTAAAACACAAATATGGATTCAGTTTTGTAAATTAAGATTCATATGACTCATAACAGAAAGCTAAACAATTAAAATAGAATATCTTTATGTCGATATTAATAGACAACAGAAGACATAGTATGATCTCTACCATTGTAAGTAGCTAATTATATAAGCATCACTGGTCCTCTGAAAAGCTGTCTTCAAAGTCACAAGTTATGTGATTGCTGTGGTAGGCAGGATATAGCCTTCCAAAGATGCCCATCCCCTAATTCCCAGAACCTGTGAATGTATTCTGTTATATGGCAAGGGCGAATTAATATGACAGACAGAATTGAGATTGCTAGTGAGCTGACTGAAAAATAGGGAGATTATCCAGGATTATCTGGGCAGGCTCAATGAAATCACAGGGTCCTTAAAAGTAGTAGAGGTGGATGGAAGACTTAATGTAGTGATGTGATGTGAGACTTAACCAGCCATTGCTGGCTTTGAAGATGGAGAAAAGGGCTGTAAGAGAAGGAATGCAGGTGGCCTCTAGAAGCTGGAAAAGAAAATGGATTGTCCCTAGAACCTCCAGAAGGAACACAGCTCTGCTGACACCTTGATTTTTGCGCAGTGAGCCCCCGTTCAGACTTCGGACCTCCAGAACCGTAAAATAATAAACCTGTGTTGCTTTAGGTCATTAGGTTTTTTTGTAATTTGTTACAGCAGCAATGAAAAAGTAATACAACAACACTTCCAGTTTCTGGTTCTGCACGTAAGGAGCTTGGAAGCCGCCACAACATCCTATCAACAAGTAAAAAGCTGAACAAACTGAAATGTCAACAACACTTCTGCAATACATAAAAGAAGGGAGGACACAGAGCAAACCACTACCCCCAAGACTGGAAGACCTACAGGTAAATATAGAGAATAACAGAACAGAGACTGACAACTGTTAACTGCCTGCTGCAGAAACCAGTGCCAGGGTAGGAAAATCTGAACTATAATTGACACATTACGGGAGGCTCAGTGCAGACAACTCTGAGAGTCAACAACCAGAGGGAGACCCAGTCATAGGGAGGGTCCCACAGTTTTGTGAAATTTACCTCCAGGATTTTGGCCAGGTTCTTATAGTAAATATCTGAGAAAAATTGCCCTAGTGCTTCCAGCAGAGGTGGAGGGGGGGAGGGGGAGTGGGGAGGAATCATTTTGAAATATAGCAGAGCACTCTGTTCTTCTAAACAAGGCCCTCAGAGGAAACTAGTTAAGCAGAGCCTAACCTGCTGGGATATTTTCACAGCATACCAAAAGGCAGAAATCACAATTTGAAAAGACAGAGCAAGCATCAAAACCAGACATGGCAAGGATGTTGGAATTATCAGACCAGTAATTTAAACGGTATGATTAATATGCTAAGGACTCTAATGGATAAAGTAGGCAGCATGCAAGAACAGATGGCCAGAATAAGAAGAAAGATGGAAATCCTAAGAAGAAACTAAAAAGAAATGCTAGAGATCAAAAACACCTCAGCATAAATAAAAAATGCTTTTGATAGGATTACTAGTAGACTGGACACAGCTAAGGAAAGAATCTCTGAGCTTAAGGATATCTCAAGAGAAACCTCCAAAACCGAAAAGCAAAAAGAACAAAGACTAAAAAAAAAATTTAAAAACCAAAAGAACAGAATATCCAAGTACTGTGGGATAGCTCAAAAGGTGTGACACAGGCATAATGGGAATATTGGAAAAAGAAGAAATAGAGAACAGAAGAAGTATTCAAAACAATAATGACTGAGAATTCCCTCCAAATTAATGTCAGACACCAAGATCCAGGAGTCTCAGAGAACACCAAGTAGGATAATTGCCAGAAAAACTATACCCAGGTATATCATTTTCAAATTACAGAAAAATAAAGATGAAGAAAGAATCCTGAAAGAAGCTGGGACAAAAAATCCTTAGCCACAGAGGAACAAAGGTAAAAATTCATCAACTTCTCCTCAGAAACCATGCAAGCAAGAAGAGAGTAGAGTAAAATATATAAAGTACTGAGAGAAAAATCCCACCAACCTAGAATTCTGACCCCATGAAATTATCCTTCAAAAGTGAAGGAGAAATAAACATTATCTCAAACAAAGATTGAGGGAACTTGATGCCAGTACACCTGTCTTGAAAGAAATATTAAAAGAAGTTCTTTAGAGGGAAGGAAAATAGCATACACCAGAAATTCAGATCTATTACATAAAGAAAAGAAGAACATCAAAGAAGGATTAAGTGAAGGTAAAATAAAAACTTTTAGTTTTTCTTAATTACAAGTAACAGTTTGTTCAAAATAATAATAGCAGCGGTGTATTTGATTATGTATGCTTATTATACATCATTTATTTATGTATTTATTTATTTATGCTTGTATATAAGTGCAGTGAATGACAGCAATGATACAAAGAATGGGAGGGAAGATTTAGGATTACTTTATTATTATAAGGTATTCACACTACCTGTGGAGTGATGAGATTAACCAACACACAGGTCAAAGAAGAAATCTCTAGATAAATTTTAAAATATTTTGAACTAAAAGGAAAATTAAGACAACTTATCAAAATTTGTGGATGCAGCAAAGTGCTGGAGGGAAATTTATAGAATTAAGTGCATATATTAGAAAAGAAGAAAGATCACACACTTAGTTGAAAAACCAACTAAGTTTCACACTAGGAAACTAAAGAAAGAAGATCAAATTAAATCCAAAGTAAGCAGAAGAATAGAAATCATAAGAATTAGAGCAGGAATCAATTAACTTGAAAACAGGAAATCGGTAGAGAAAATCAGTTAAACTAAAAGCTGTTTCTTGGAAAAGGTCAATAAAATGGATAAGCTTCTTGCCAGGCTAAGAAAAAAAGGGAGAAGATACAAATTACTAACATCAGAAATGAAATAAGGGACATCACCAAAGTTCCTATGGACAATAAAAACATAATGAAGGAATATTGTGAACAACTCTATGTTCACAAATTTGATAACATAGATGTAATTGACCAAGTCCTGGAAAAATACAATTTGCCAAAACTCACATGAAAAGAAATAGACTATCTGAATAGGCATATGTCTATTAAATAAATTAAATCAATAATGAATAATATTCCAAAAAAGAAAGCACCAGGCTTAGATGGTAAAGTCTACCAAATATTTAAGGAAGAAACTATCCCAATTCTCTACAATATTTCAGAAATTATCCAAATCCTCTACAATCTTTCAGAGACAGAATAGTTCCTAGCTTATTCTATGAGGGTAGCATTACCCTAATATCAGAACCAGACAAAGACATGACAAGAAAATATTACAGACCAATATCTCTCATGAAAACAGAGGCAAAAATCCTCAACAAAATATTAGCAAGTCAGACCCAACAATATAGAAAAAGAATTACATACTATGACTAAGTGGGACTTACCCTAGGTATGAAACATTCGAAAATCAGTTAATGCAATCCAACACATCAATAGGCTAAAAAAGAAAAATCACATAACCATATCAATCGATGCAGAAAAAACATTTGACAAAATCCAACACCAATTCATGGTAAAAACTTTCAGTAAACTAGAAATAGAGGGGAACTTCCTCAATTTGATAAAGTATAACCACAAAAATCCTACAGCTAATGTCATACTTAATAGTGAGAAACTCGAAGTTCTCCCACTAAGTTCAGATACAAGGCAAAAATGTCCCCTCTTATCACTTTTTTTCAACATCATACTGGAAGTTCTAGCTAATGCAATAAGACAATAAAAGGAAATTAAAAGGTACACAGATTGGGAAGGAAGAAACAAAACCATCTTTGTTCATAGATGACATGATTGTCTATATAGAAAATCTGAAAGAGTTGATAAAAATACTCCTGGAGCTAATAAGGATTATAGCAAGGTTGCAAGACACAACTTTAATATACAAAAGTCAGTTGCTTTCTAAATACAGCAATGAACAATTGGGATTTGAAATTAAAAACACAGTACCATTTAAATTAGTACTATCACTAATGTAAATCTAACAAAAATGTACAAGATCTGTATGAGGAAAACTACCAAACTCTTATAAACAAAATCAAAGAAGAACTAAATAAATGAAGAGATAGTCCATGTTCACGGATAGGAAGATTCAGTATTATCAAGAGAAGAGTTCTTCCGAACTTAATCTACACATTCAATGCAATCTCAATCAAAATTCCAGCCAGTATTGAGAAACTGATTCTGAAGTTTATATGGAGAGCAAAGGACCCAGAGTAGGCACCACAATATTGGAGAACAACAAAGTTGGAGGACTGACACTACTTGACTTTAAGACTTACTATAAAGTTACAGTAATCAAGATGGTGTGGTACTGGTGAAAGGAATAGACAAATAGATCAACTGAATAGAATAGAGAGCCCAGAAATAGGCCCACCTAAATATAGTCAATGATTCTTGACAAAGGTGCAAAGGCAGTATGATTGAGCAAAGATATTCTCTTCAACTAATGGTGCTGGAACAGTTGAACTTTCACATGCAAATAAACCAACATAGACACAGAGCTTACATTTTTTACTAAAACTCAAATGAAGCGCAACCAAATGTAAAATGCAAAACTAAAAAATTTTCCTGAAAATATTCTATATATGTATTTGTTAGTTTTTTATCTTTAGAAAAAGGACATCATGCTGTCGATATCTTTTAGGACCCATCGACCTCTTTATAACAACATTAGAGGTAGCCTCCAGTGTCCACACAAAAATCCCAAGTTAAATGCCTGGTACTGACTTTTCAGTTCAGATTTGTGCTCTGTCTTTCTTGTGACTTACCCCCTATAGAAGGATGTTTGATGTTTTGCTACCCAGTATCCAGTGTTCACCATCCTAGTAAATAAACCTAGTTTCCATCTAAGGGAACCCCATACTCCTCCACTCTCAGTGCTCATGGCCAAGTACAGTCTCACTCCAGCCTTGGGAATGGTTCACATTGCCCAATCCCAAGCCAACCAGCAAACCACATTCGACTCTCTGATAACTTTTGCCTCTCCAATCACAGTGAGTCTCATACCTTGTTGGGGGTGAAGGGTCAAAAAAACTCTAACGTCTTCTGGGTATAAAGAATCTAAGGCCTGGAACTACTCCATCTATTTTGCTACCATAAGAGTAGGACACTCTCAGGTGCACAAAGGAAGAGAGCTGGGAGATGTGCAGAAAGGAAGAGCCGGGGCTCAGGTGACATGACTAAAGTCTCTGAATCAATCCATTCCTGAAGCTCCAGACCTACCCAGTGACTATTCCATTACCTGAACAAACAAGTGTCTTTTGTGTTTGTCAGTGTATATTTGGTCTTATTTCACTTGATATACAAAATTCCTTAACTGTCAGCACCCTCCTATGTAGTAAAAGGAATCTGCTAAGCAATTTCCAGCCCTGAGGGGGAAAACAGATACAGGCAAAGAAGTGCTTACACAATTAGTAAAAAAATATTTAAGACAAGTAAGACAAATTAACAGTCCATATTCCAGAAAATGACACCTTTTCAAATTGGCTGTATTGCTTTAATGACCGCACCTAGATTTTAAGCTCCTAAGACACGTAGTCTCCTAAGTGGCAAAGATAGTAGAGCCAGGTGGAAAACTCATGAGGCTTGATGGAATCTTGATGCTTCCAGTGGGTGACCTTGGGGGATTCATGTAACACTTTTGAAACTCAGCTTCCTCAACTCTACCATGAGACTAACAACGTCTCCTAGCAGGGTCTTTGTAAGAGTTATATGAGATTAGAAGTGCTTGACATAGAATAGGTGTTCACTATGTTGCAAAACACGGTGGTATTCTTTTTATTAACAGAAGCAGTGTGTGTTTTACCTCAAAAAATCATTATGTGAGCTGAAATGGTCCACAGCTTGACTAGCCTGGGATATCTTATGTTACAAGTGGGACCTGATTTTTCTTTCTGTTTGATGTTTTTCCCTTTCAGTAATTCCTTCCTCGTCCAGAATAGCGAGAGACCCGAAGAGTATGTCTCAAATGCATCTACCCACCCTTGAGGCCGTTGGCTGCGCTCTCTAACTCCCACTGTTGGCACCCCAGCTTCAGCACAAGTGCTGCTTCGCTCTGGTCCCTGCTTGCACAACTGCCAGCTGGCAACCCTGAGCTGCCTTCGTGGACCTCTCAGGAGTGGTGCTGACGACGAGGTTGTTCTCTTCCTCCGGGTCAGCAGTGTCACACCCACACTGCTATCTGCTTTGTTCGTCTATCGGACCTCACTGCTGTCTGTGATGTTTCAATCATTGTCCTTCCCACTGTATCACCTTTGCCACTTCTCACATCTGTTTCCAGCTACCCTGCCTTGATTCCATAGCCAGGTGCTCTGGTCTGCTCCTCTTCCCCACCCCCAGGCTGATGAATTCTACTCCATAGCACTGGATAAAACCCACAGAGCCATCTTCTTCTCTAAGCCTCTACTCCAGGTTTCAGTTCATGAAATACCAATATGCAATTTTAACAAAAGAAGCTCACCGTGGTCTCAGTCACTAAAACAGCTCTAGGAAATATTTCCCTATTTGTGTATTTCCATTCTGTATTACAGCTTTCTCCTCTAGTATAGTATGTGGCTATAAAGTAGTGGGTACAAATGTGATCCAATTTATTTTTCATGCAATAAATATAAATTTAATGTTTTATTATAAATTGCTGCTAGTGTAAAAATTTACCCCTTATGATAGCATACTTTATTATTTTTGAAGTTGCCAAGGTGATCTTATTTTATTTTATATAGTTGATAACTTTATTTTGCAATTGACAGAAATAATTTCAAACTAGGATATACTTTCTCTACAAAGCGAATAAGTAGTATTTTCATGTGAGTACAGAGAAAGAATTGACTTCAAATAGAAGTGGAATAATAGAAAGGATCGTGTTTCAATTTTATAGTCTTTCTGTCCATGATACAACATTTGACTTATAACCTTCCTTTTATGTTCACCATCTGCATACTGCTACGACACAGGCAATGTGAGATGAGTCCAGGTCGTTTGGCTCTGTAATATTAAGTATGAACATAACATCTAACTAGAATGAGCCTTGTCTGGGGCAGTGGACTAGAAGTCATATAATTTCTATCTCTCAGTCACCATTCATTTGTTATGTCCTTGAGCAAATCATTGAACCTTTCTATTTCTCAGACTTTTCTATGAAATAGGATAATACCTATTCCCAACACAGGCTCTTGTAGAAAAAAAATCAAAATTAAAACTGTCTGGCATTTTACATAAAAGGGCTTGAGAAAATAATAATTCCTGGGCAGTAATTTGCAAACAAAACCTCTCTACCTTGGCCACCACCTTTATATATGCAGATTCCTTGTTAACCTCAAGAGAGGGAAACAGATACATAACTCTAGCTAAGAGCTCAGACTAATATAATAATAATAACATCTATCAAGCACTTACTATGTGTCAGGCACTGCTCTAAGTGCTTTACATATATTACCCCTATTAATCCTCACACTAACTACATGAGGCAGGCACTCTTGTTAGTTCACCTGAGTAAAGTTAGTTATTAGGCAGTTGAGAAAAACCAGGCAGCAGGAGGTTAACTAAACTGCCCAAGGTAATTCAGCTGGCATGCAGTGGAGCTACGTTTAACTCTGGGGTTGATCCAGAGCCTGAAAGCCCCAGGTCACCCCCTGGGGGCACAGCCATCCCCACTCTGCTTTAACATTTCCCAGGACCACAGCAGACCTATGCTCGCCTGGGTCTGGTACCTGGATGGGTTCTGTTTGCCTAAAAAACTAAGAACCATCCAGGGGATCCAGGGGAAAACTCATCCCGAAGAAAGTGATGACCAAGGAGCACAGATTTGGATAAACTCTCAATATTGGGAGAGACAGATGATTTTTTTCACCATCATGATGCCTGTAACTTGGAATGTTCTTTAGACAGGCCAGCCACTCAGTTACTCAATGGATAATTATCAAGCACCTACTACGTTCCAGGTACTGTTATTTTTGCCAATTAAGACATCAATGAACAAGAAATATAGAGTCCCTGTCTTCAAAACAATTCCTTCTTATTGGGGTTGGCGAGGAGAGAATAACAAATAATAAACAAGCAAACAAATAAATAACTAGCATCATTTCAGATATTAAAAATTGTTATGACAAAGACATGGAAAGGGCTTGTTTCTGAGTCCTATGAAGACAAGAGAGTAAAATGTAAAAAACTGGTTTTTGGAAAGCCATTCAAGCACGTTTAGAAGCAGAGTTTGTAATTTTTATAATAGTGGTAGGAATGGGAGGGTATTTTTCTTCCCTGAGTTGCTGTGGGAGTGGGGCAGCAGAAACACCGTAGCCTAAGCTACAGGCTAGAACAGCCTTCACATTTTCATCTACGCTGGAGAAGAGACATTGTTCTTTATCCTAACAGAAAGATGGGTCAACAACAAGGATAAGGAATTCACCAAAGAAAATAAATGTAATTATAAACGTGAAACAACAAACAGGAAAACAGAGCTCACTATTATTAAAGTAGTGAAAATCAAATTGTGATGCTTTACCTTTAATTAGGTTGGTTTGAATTTTTTAAATATATAGTATTGAGAAGAGATATGAAAAAGCATAAATAATTCTACTCAGTAATGATTTATTGAGTGTTTACTATGTTCCAGGTGTCTTGCTAGATACCAAGGGTACATTCATTTCTTCAACAAACATTTATGGAGCATCTACTATGTTTGAGGTGGTTTGCTGAAGACTGCTGGTTCCTGGTGTATAGGACAGGAATGGTTCCCGCCATTATGGGGCTTACATTCTAGCAGAGGAGACAAACATTTTAGAGCACACACAACAAAATATATACTTAAATAGTGAAAATGCCTATGAAGGAGATATTGTGGTTTCTACGGGAGTTAATAATTTGAGAACTAACCTCATTAGGGCAGGAGAATTTTCTTTTGAAAAATTAACATTTGATTGTTCAGCCGGGCTCCGCTGGGCGCTGTCTTTCTTGGCTCAGACGGTGTCGGTTTGTCCCGCTTCCTCTCGGCCCCTCACTCCCGGCGGCTGACGACGTCGGCGGCGGCTGCGGAGGGCGGGGCCTGGCGTTTCGAGGCCGAGCGGCGCCGGGGTGAGGGGCGCGGAGGAGGAAGAGGAGGAGCCCGAGCAGGAGGAGGAGCCGTGCGCCCTGGCACCGAGCGGCCGCGGCCATGGCGTACGCCTATCTCTTCAAGTACGTTATCATTGGCGACACAGGTGTTGGTAAATCATGCTTATTGCTACAGTTTACAGACAAGAGGTTTCAGCCAGTACATGACCTTACTATTGGTGTAGAGTTCGGTGCTCGAATGATAACCATTGATGGGAAACAGATAAAACTTCAGATTTGGGATACAGCAGGGCAAGGGTCCTTTCGTTCCATCACAAGGTCATATTACAGAGGTGCAGCAGGGGCTTTACTAGTGTATGATATTACAAGAAGAGACGCATTCAACCACTTGACAACCTGGTTAGAAGATGCCCGCCAGCATTCCAATTCCAACATGGTCATTATGCTTATTGGAAATAAAAGTGATTTAGAATCTAGAAGAGAAGTAAAAAGAGAAGAAGGTGAAGCTTTTGCACGAGAACATGGACTTATCTTCATGGAAACTTTGGCTAAGACTGCTTCTAATGTAGAAGAGGCATTTATTAATACAGCAAAAGAAATTTATGAAAAAATCCAAGAAGGAGTCTTTGACATTAATAATGAGGCAAATGGCATTAAAATTGGCCCTCAGCACGCTGCTACTAACGCCACGCACGCAGGCAGTCAGGGAGGACAGCAGGCCGGTGGGGGCTGCTGTTGAGTATGCTTTTACTGTCTCGCTGCCCAGAAGGGGCTCCTCACCTACCCTTTCACCCTCTCCTCCTGCTCAGCTGAGACATGAAACTCTTCCAAATGGCTTTATGTCACAGAAGAAGACTTTAATCCTTCAGATTCTTGTATAACTTTGAATAAATGGTTAATATGTTCACTTAAAAACACAGATTTTGGAGATTGTATTCATATCTATTTGCATTTGATTTCTAGGTCAATTGATGTGATTATTTTTGTTAAATGTTGTCTTGTGCCCTTACCTACGAACTGAATTGTATTGAACACTACAAAGTCATCTTGAGTATTTTAAATCGGTTTGTGTAGTTAGGTTTCCCCACACCTGTGGTTACCTAATGATTAATATTATAGAACTGTCCTCAAAAGTTTGTCAATTTTCAAGGCTATAAGGAAAACCGAAGGACTCTTTTAATTCTGTATTTATCATTTACTTTCTGTATATATAGTTTAATAACCTGCTTGGGTGTAATTTGCCAAGCTTGAATTCTTTAATGCATTTGCATAAATTCTATACTGTTTAGAGCTTAAAGCTACAGAAGCATTGTTAGGAATTGCTTGGACACTGAATTTTAAACTTTTTGACATTGTTATCAAGCATGTTCATCTTTTTCTTGTCACTAGTCCGAGAGAAATATGCTTAATGTACATTCTAAAGGCTATGTATGTGTTAACCTGTTTTAATGCCAAAAGTTTGCTGTTTGTCCACAGTTTCTTTAAGACCTCTTCAGAAAAGGATTTGTTTGCCTTAATGCATACTGTTGGGTAAAAACACAGTATAATGAGTGAGGTGGGCGGAAGAAAGAACTCCCTCTGCCTGAGCAGCTCCAGGAGGAATGAGTGTCCACATTTAGACGGCACATTATGAGGACTTTAATCTTTCCTTGAACACAATAATGTTTTCTTTTTCTTTTATTCACATGATTTCTAAATATATTTTTCACGTAGGACAGTTTTTCAACCTTGAAAAAAAAAAAAAAGAAAAATTTACATTTGATCTGAACTTTAAAGAATGAGGAGAAAACAGCAGGGCAAAGAGGAGAGGAAAGTAATTTCTAGCAAATTCCACAGTATGGACAAAAGCATGAGGTAAGGGGGAGCAAGTGTGTTTGAGAAACTAAAAGAAAAATCAGTGTGGCTGGAGTAAGAGAGGGCAAGAAGGGAACCGCAGGGATGAGGTGAAGAGATGAACCGGAAGCAGACTGTGTAAGACAATGAGAAGATGCTGTGGGGATTTAAGTAGACAAGTAATATGACCAGAAATAGTGGTGAAGATGCAACTAAGGCTCTGCCCTCAAAAAGCCAACATTCTAGTAGGGGAAATAGGTATTTTCAAATGTAATTGGGGGAAGTATAAATTGGCATAACATTTTTGTTGGGCAGTTGGGTAATATCTCTAAATCTAAAATACATTTGCATACAGCAGCCCTTCATATTTCATAGAAATTCTTGCATATGTATAATGATGTTAATGTTATCAAAAATGAGAATAAGTCTAAATGTCTATCAAAAGGATATCAAATTATACAACATAATATAACCATAAAATGAAATACAATGCAGCCATTATAAAAGAATAAGCTGAATCTGAAATATATTACCCTATAAAGATGTTTTTAAAATGGCAAAGTTTGGGGTTATAGTTATATCTCAATTTTTTTAAACATACAAATAAACAGTCGACCCTTGAACAACACGGGTTTGAACTGTGCAGGTCCACTTATATATGGATTTCTTTTTCAATAGTGTATACTACAGTACACAATCTATGGTTGGTTGAATCTATGGATGCAGAACTGGGAAAACTGAAGAACCCAGTTACTTATGGAGGAACTGCAGATACGGAGGGCTATGTAAGTTACATGCAGATTTTCAACTGCGTGGAGCACCCGCACCCCTAACAAACTCCCACCTGCTGCCGCCACTGAACAGTGGTCCAATGCATATATATCTGGGGGAGTTTGTACTTTCCTATTTTTGCTAGATTTCATTATAATTACTATTCACTAAAATGTAATATTTATCAGTAAAGATACTCAAATACATAATAGATACATAAGAGATATCTTTAAGGGGGTATGCATTTTTATAATAAAATAAGAGAAAAAGATCATTTTCAAAGCATAGGCAATGAGACAAATGGACAGACAAAAAGTTACATGCTTGTTATTTTTGGTTAGCACATTTCTCCTCCATTAAAAATGAGGGCTAAAAATAAAAAAAATAAAAAAAATAAATAAATGAGGGCTTCCCTGGTGGCGCAGTGGTTGAGAATCTGCCTGCCAGTGCAGGGTACACGGGTTCGAGCCCTGGTCTGGGAAGATCCCACATGACGTGGAGCAACTGGGCCTGTGAGCCACAACTGCTGGGCCTGCGTGTCTGGAGCCTGTGCTCCGCAACGAGAGAGGCCGTGATGGTGGGAGGCCCGTGCACCGCGATGAAGAGTGGCCCCCGCTTGCCGCAGCTGGAGAAAGCCCTCGCACAGAAAAGCTAAGACCTAGCACAGCCAATAAATTAATTAATTAATTAAAAAAAAAAAGTATTAATGATATTTAAAAAAAAGAAACACACATTTAAAAAAAAAAGAATGCCAGCCAGTGGACAATGGGTAACCAACTCAAGTTTACACGGGTAAAGAACAAATTCCAACTTTTTACATAATTTGTTATTATTTAATTAGTGTTTGTTTATTAGCAATATAGTATGAAACATTTGCAAGTGATGTTTCTGTTTGTTTTAGACCCTCTAAGCCTTAGGACAATGATTGGTTCTTTGCAAGCATACAATAAACGATTGTTGAATCGTAAGATTCTAATAAAAGCTGACTTCTGATCCTTTAAACTCGGGAAATCAGCCTAGAAAAGTGAAAAATGCCGGAGGCCATATGAGAAAAAGGCAATCCCGTGTCCAAGAATCCCAATTTGCCATCTAAAGAGGCAAACTGACTGCTAACAAAAATGATCATAGCTGCAACTCAATCTGATCTCTGAAACTGCATTTCTCCAGACATCACAGAAGACTTCCTTTAGCATAATATCACAGCTGACTAAGATCTCATCAAGGACCTCTAATGCCCATTAGAATCATTTAAAATGCTCTCAGCTGAAGCCAGCAAAGCATCATTTAATTATGCAGGATTTCTGATTGCTTATCATCAACCCTGTCCTCGTTCAACTCTTCACCCCTTCTGTGTCTCCTCGATGGAGAGTCCCCATCAATCTGAACAGCAGCTTTTGTGAAGGAAGATGTGAGCGGGCAAAAGAGGGGAAAAGATCAGTTAGACTCTGAAAAGAAGAATTAGACAGAGAGCGGGTCTTTTCTCTGAAATTTCTATAACATTGCCTTATTCACCAACTTTATCTAACAGTCAACCATTTTACAAATTTTAAATCTCACTTCTTAACTGATAACAAACGTTAATAAATTTCACGTGAATCATACATAAAATAGTTCTATGTTTTGGGATCAAAAGGTAATGTACCATAAATTATCGATTAAACAGGATTTAGAGACACGTTGAAAAACAATTTCATAGTCTTGTTTGCATAGACTAGAATGAGAAGTTATTTTGCCCAGTTTTCCTAGGAAATATGTCTTATGTTTTGACATTTAAAGACAGCAACTTCATTGTAGAACAAAAACATAACATTCTTTGGGGATAACCTTGAATTATGAGCCTTAAGACTTCTCTAATAATGCCAAAGAAAAGCTATTAAGTCAATACGTATCCACTCTGGTTTTAGTATTTCAGGTTCTATGAGGATTCCAAATTCCAACAGCCTCAGCATACTGAGATTAAATAACTCAGAAAGACAAAAATATTGATATATATATTCAAGTTATTCCTTTAAACAACAACCCACCAAAAGAAAATTGTTCTTTAGACTGAAAGAGAAGCAAAAGATGCATATAAATCCTCATTTTCATTTTTCTATTTCTGTGATATGGTATACATTTCCTCCCTATAAAACAATTGAGGATAACTATGGACGAGCCAATTCAGATAACTTTTCAAGGAAACACATTAACTCTGTTTTTAGTACAGTTCCATAGGAAGTCATTGACAATTGATACTTGACAACCTGAAAGCATTTCCTGATTTGGAGCAGGTGTGGGTTTCAACAGGCATGCTCCACAGACGAAACAACAAAGCCCTCCTTGATGTGATTACACTTATTATTCTGTGATTGCTGCTTCCTGATCAGGGATACATTCAGTCATAAAAAAGTACAGTAGAATTACCCATGGATTATGTATGAAATTGTTGGGGGAAGGGGAAGAGCACAAGAGAAGGCTCTCAAATATTTTCAGTTGATTGGGGTGAATGACAGCTCCAGGTGGAATTCTGTACAGCAGAGGATCATGATTAATACATTGTGTTTATTTAAAAGAAAATGGGGACATGGAGTATAGCAGAGTATTTCTGAAGATATTGTTTGAGAGAAGGATAAACTGGTATAAAATATGAGGCCCTCATTATTTGAATATGCATCATTTAAAGGATGAGAGGCTGAGAGAGAAGACTGCAGTAAGGGTGGTACTCAATTTTGCTGTGAACTTAAAATTGCTCTAAAAACTAAAGTCTATTTTTGAAAAGTATTAAGGTGATATAAAAAAGTCAAATTATAAAACAAGATGTACCATCTGACCCCACTGTAAATACACACACATACACACATGATAAAGAAAAGGGAATTATAGACATCAAAATATAGAGGCGATAGGATTAGGAATAAATATTATTTTCTTCTTTTTCTATTTTTCTAGAACACTTTCATTAATTTTTTAATAGGAAATGTATCAAATAAAAGTGCATTGTCCCAAAACTCTATAATAAATGCTCGCACCTTTATTGACTCCTTAGAGCTGTGAAATGTGGAATATATGGGCTTTCTTTCCCTCTTTTCCCTGATTCTTGCTCCCCACTGCTCCTTTAGTATTATGAACAACGAATATTGCAAGCATTTAAACGTTTATAGAGCCACCTAATACTTTGTTGTTTCCAGAACCCAAAAGAAATAGAGAAATTTCTAGAATTATGGGGAGGTGGTAAGAAGTAGCAAGTCACTAAGTAAGGGGCAGTTTAGTTCATTCTTTTTCATTTTAGTCATGCAGCATTACCTGAAACAGCAATTTACTTTTGCTTGAGCCCATTAGATGAATGTCCTCAATTTACAGGTGATGTCACACAGTGACTTGGAGAACTATGTTGTTAGCCACAGGCCTGTAACAAACAGTGGGTCTGCATTATTCTCCTCCTCTTCAACCAGTGGCATATTTATAACACCTTATTTTTGCAAATGGCTGCTCCCTTTCTCATTTACGAGCATAACACAAGCCAATATATATTATAGTCCTTTGAGGGCAACACACTAGGTATTTGTCCTTGAAGTTCCTCTATCTCTTTGGCAAATACAGAGAGATTTGACACAACTACTGTAGTTTGTTATCTAGAGCACTGAGGATTTTTATTTTTGTTTCATTTTTATTTTTATTTCAATTTTTGATTTTGTACTAAACAGTGTCGAATTATCTGAATCTACAGCTGCATTTTTTCATATAGATTACCTTCTCCTCATATTCAGAGCTTCTCAATTGCCCACCACAGGAATGGCCAACCAGTAAATCTAGATCAAACTACTAATTCCTTCCTCAAAGTCTTGAGATTTCTGCCATAGTCTCTATCCCACTACCACCGATGGAAGTCCACATTCACCTTCTTGGTATTCAAATTTTTTTCTCCCTCCACAGTTCTTTTCCACCCAAATATCCCACTGCTCCACAATTAATTTCTGCTTTTGAACAGCCAGACTATATACTATGTCTTCAGTATGACATCCATATTCCATCCTATGCCTTTACTCATGGACAGGTCTCGTCCTGAAAGTCCCTTGGCCATCTTTGCAGAATGTTGAGTACGGCACTCCTATGGACATGGCAGGAAGCTGAGCCTTAATCCCAACTCCCCATTAATACGTCTCACTTTCTCTCCCAAAACACAACACATTGCTGAGGTCAAAGACAACGATTAGGCTAGAGGCATCCTGGTAATTGAATTTTCACACTTTGAGAAATGCATGAAAATGAGCAACACTAATACAAGATCTTTGGGGGAAAAAGAGAACAGGGAATTCTAGATCAGAAACCACTCTTCTTTCCCTGACATGTGTAACTTTGCATATTTAAACCCCCTAAATTGACCTTACAGACTAAACGCATGCCACATTTTTCTTTTCAAGAAAAAATTGTAGACCGAGAGATATTTTGTGGTATAGTTCAAGAGATATTTAATAGGAATATACAATGATCTATTAGGAATAATTGATTCACAGCCAGGGGACAATATTCAGACCTCTACTTTAAAGGAGGAATCCACTAAATAAGGACAGTGAATGTGCATTATTCTTCATCAATTGAAAGAGCAATTAAATAATGTCCAATTAAGTATTTTGGGGGCTTTCTGCTGGGATATCAGTTGAATAAGACTTTGCAATGGAGTCTACCCAACTGGGGAACCTACAAGAAGTTAGTGGCTGTAGTATCAGAGGAGTAGAGCCATTTCAGGTACTTATATTTAAGTATGACTAAATGGATTATATAACTAAGGGTTTCTCTAAAAAGTACTGGCAAAGAGCTACCTTTGACCTCTGAAATGAACTGTAGGTGTACATGCACATACACATACACCACAAAAATATACAGAGGTATTTATAATTAAGATGCAGGTTTGGTGTTAGCTGATAATCTTTCCTAACCTGGTATTTGCAATGCCCATAGTAAGGTGGAGCTAGGGTAAATTTCAGTCCATTTTTTCCCCTATTCTATACTATGACTACACATACACTATGACTACATACATACATACATACTGATCACTTACTATATGCCAGGCACTATTCGAAGCTTGGAATATTCTACATCTTTCTACTCATTTAATTCTCACATCAATTCTCCATTTTATAATAAGGAAACTGAGACATTTACTCTACATCATTCTCAGTAACCCAGAAGATCTTAGATGTTCTTTGGTGCCCACAGAAAGTTCACGGGGTCTCTCTCAGGCCTACTAGACAAGACACCATGCTTGTGGGCAAAAATTCTGACCAGGATTTACTGCAACCTCTGGCTTCATCTGGGAAAAGTCCATACCAATCTATCTAGTCCACCCCACTCACCCTCCATCAACATGACATATATTAATTACTCAATAAATGTGTGCTGAACAAAGAAATTAGCCAAATATATGTTAATACAGGGCAGAATTAAAATTTCTGAATGCAAATTCAGTTTTCTGTGGTTTCCAGACCACAGAAAACTGAAAAGGGTAATACTAAGGTAAGGTAATGACTAAGGTCATCACTGAGAAAGCAAGTGCTTTAGAAGCACACCCATCCCTCATTTTTTCCCAGCATCATCTCACTGTTCTTTCCACGGGCAGACTTACGTAGAAACACTGGGAGGGGGTTCGCAGGGAGGAGTGGTTGTCAAGCAATTTTCATCGTGGACAGTTCAATCTCAAATGATTTATGACGTTTTAGTTGTTTATTGTACACAATTGCTTTATTTGAAGGAAGTTTCAGTCCAGGTGGATTTATTAGAGCCCTCGTTAGATTAGTTTGCTGGCAAGAAGTGGCTTAATTTCACGGAGAAATGCCTTTGATTGTACCCCACCCCAGAAGTCCTATCCAGTATATAAAAGTTGAGGGGCAAACCACTTAGGACTCACATATGAATGCTGATCTTTCCTGCTGTTAACAAATAAGCAAAATGAAGACAATTAGTGATTACATAGGTAATTATGCAATCTATTTTAAGATTAGAGAGTAATCCTCCGAGAACACAGGGAGTGGTCAAATTACACCTGAACATACCCTCTAAATCACTTCACAAAGAAAGCTGTTTTGTACTAACTTTTTTGTGTCCCTCAAGAAAACGGTGAGCCTTCACCCATTTCCAATTTTTCCATGATCATAGTTTCATACTAATACTTACTCCTCACCATATGAATACAGAATTTGAGAACTGGCAAATTTATACACAAAGAAATGGTTCGATGACATCCTCTACAATACCCAGCTCAATAACAGCCGAGTGAGAGCAGAAATCCACCCTCTCCTCGCATATTATTTTCTCTATGAATAAGGTCATCCCAATTAATATAGCAATGCTGAGATAGAAGAAGGTCAGTTAAATGAAAGCAAGTACACCTTGAGGGTGTTATCAATGATTATATTATTCTAATTAAAATAGATCCTTTTGTTTATCTGGTCTCGTCATACTTTTTTTCTAAATCATTGCATTGTTCACAGCTCATTAATCAGTATCAATGTATTATTATCTAATAATAATGGAAGCAAATCTAACCGTTTTAATTTTCAAGGATCAGACTAATCCAACACTCACCGTTTCTGTAATTTCTTCACCGATACTAAGAAGAGTAGTCGTGAATGTTTTATGATTATAATCCAGTTTAATTCAATTGATTCCTTAAACTAATTATGTGACAATGTTTACTGTTATTCAGTATGTCACTACACAGCTTTGCATAAGCAAATAAAAACTACAATGTTGGCAGAAAATCCTTCAGATGTCACTTTTTTAATAAAATAAAAGGTATGAATAAGCCGATAACTTAAGAGTACTGCAAACATTGGAACTAGACTTTACTTCCTCTAGGGAAAAAATAGAGAAGTTATATATGTCAGTATACAGTTAAGTAGCAAAATTTACTATTATCAAATACTAATACTACATGTGCAACCTGGTAACAGTACAATTCTTAAAATCTGGAAAGGCAAAAGAAAAGGTTGTTCATATCCTAGGCAGATATATCCTATCTTTCAAAGAAAAATAAAATAAAATAAGCACACCACTTTCTATAACAAAACTATAAGTAAACATACCCATATTCTCTGTCCAAATGGTATTCTGGGGGACTAGAATGAAAACATGAGTAGTGCCAATATATACGGAATGTTTCACTCGATGTCTGTGCATCCAAGTGGCATAGCAAAATGATAAAACACGTTAGAAAACAACAGGGAAATGTATCTCAAGAACTATAACATAGCTGCTGTTTTAAGACAATGATCTCACTTCTGGGAAATTTATATTAAGAAGGTAATTATACAAAGAAAGCTACATAAAGATGCCAATTGCAATGCTATCTACAATTTTGAAAGAAATCAAAATGTTCTACAGTAGATAAACAGTTCAATCAATTCTGGCATAGCAGCTCACTTGATGTAATATTATTTATATATTATAATTACAATTATAAAATCTCTGTGAAAACAGAAAACTTTAACAATCAATATTAATTGAAAAATGCAAAATACATAATAGGATTATAGTGATGTTAATTTTTTTTTAATCTGGAAAAATTGTGAGAAGGAGTCTACATAAACAGTACATTTGATTATGCAGCAAGAGTAATGAGGACTTCACTTATTCACAAAACAATCCTATACTTCAGTAATTTTCTATATTATCAAAAAGTAAAGAGAAATAGTTGGAGTATAAATTCCAAAGTAAGGATAAATTAATTCAAAACAAGAATTTCATAATTTAGATAAGCAAAAGGTATAGCAAATACTAGTGATTTGCTTTTAGGCTCAGTTGAATCAGATAACCTAGAAGTGTCTTGGGAGCTATTTGTATAAATAGAAAAATGGGAAGATAGCCTTCTGCATATGCTCTCCTGTTAAAAAGACTGCTCAGGGCATCACTATGTACTTTGAAAATAATAGGTAGTACTACTGAACTTGGAACTGCATCTTTCGCTATGAAACATGTTAAATTGCCAGCACTTTCTTGAAGTGTGGCGCTGGATATTTGATGTATCATTATCTTTCACACAATTTACCCTAAACTCATCTCTTAATCTCCTTATACTTGCTTTATCAAATGTGACTGTAAGACATCCTTCCATTTCTTGGCAAATGCCAAGTATGAATGGTTACTAATACTGTAGCAAAAACCTAAAGGCCACTGTGAACTTACAGTTACCAAAAAATGATGTATCTAATGTAAAATGTTAGCACTTTCTGGTTGTCCCTCTAATACTGAAGTGATAATTACACCACTGGGCAGTTTTCTGAGGCATCTGTTCACCTCAAGAGTAGATAAACTGGAAGACTGAAGGTTAGAAATTTCATCCTGTTGGTAGAATTGGGTTACGACTTAGGAAAAGTGCCAGAGTACATGACAGAATGCTTTGCATAGATACTCTTCTCTGCATGATTGGCCACTAAATTAAAAATTACTGAAAAATTAATGTTGCTTAAAAACACACATATAAAAGAATACAAGAAGAAAGTTCCAGTTGAAAAATGAAACCCACATAAATTGTAAACAGCAAATATATAGCTCATTTGTAATTGACAGTGTGTGTCAAATTTCACAATGTTAACTGATGGATTTCCTTTCCTCTGTAGGTTTAATCGTGCCCCTTTGTAGTCCCTACTTAATCAGTTATAGGAAATATTAAATCTTCCTGAGCTTTCCTTAGCATAGGCAGCAACAAGATTGAACACTAGTATAAACCATGTGCCAACATTTTGAGTCTGTAGTGTGGTTAAGATTTCACATCAATGAAGTCTTTTTGGCTCTTCACTAAAACTTTCACAATTCTCATCTGGAAATTTTAGAAAGGAACAGCATGCTGAAGATAACACATGAGTCATAATTACCTTTTGAATTAACTTTGTATTTTGGAATTATTTTAAATTTACAGAAAAGTCGCAAAGATAGTACAGAGAGCTACCATACACCCTTCACCCAATTTCTTCTATTGTTACATCTTACCATAATATATTTGTCGAAACTGAGAAACTAACATCAGTACATCACTATTAACTAAACTCCAGGCTTTGTTTGGATTTCACCAGTTCTTCCAATAATGCTGTTCTTCCGTTCCAGGAACTGATGCAGCATACCACGTTGCATTTACTATAATTACTTTTGGTAAGAAAAAAGCGGTGCATGTAAATTATTTAATTTTAAAGTAACATTCTCACATCACCAATTTCCCTGCTTCATTTTGCCTCTTTCCAACTGAACTTGTAGTAAACTCACACTATAAAATTTCAATGGCAAAATTAAAAATATAACATTCAATTACACATAGATCTTGTGTGTGTAGCCCATGTGCACTGCCTAGAACACCAGGGACAATTTTATTACTGGTTTTTTTATGTCTCTGAATCAAAACTGCGAAGTTCCTGCCTGCAGGACTAGCTGGCTTGGCCTGTTACCTCCTTCATGAGCAACTCCACCCCCTGCATTTCCCCCCAAACACACTCCCAGCTTAGATCTAGTCCAATGCAGAAAAGAACTGGTTGGATTTTCATAGTCAAGAGACAGAGCACTGATGTCTAATCAACCTTCTTTTGCTGTAGTTCACACTGCCTTCCACATGGCTGATAAATGTGGGCTGCCTGAGGCTGATAGCTGCTACAAGGCCATATTGTGAGGTGACTTACTGCCCAGTCAGGCCTTGATTACCTTTAACAGAAAACTAGCTCAGCCGCTGAGCTCCAAATGTTCAAGCATGCTTCCTCCTGATTCCCAGGTCACCATTCCCTTATTCTTAGATCTTTCAGTTTAAATATCACATGGCCATTTTCTCAAGGCAGCAGCCACTGAAAAGGCGCTGTCCTAGGATGATTCTGAATTCAGACTCCTAGGACCTAGAGTTTCTGTCTCTTTCTGCCACTGATTCATCTTTCCCTACCCCAGGAGTAGGACTTGGTGGGGGGGGGGGTTTCTTTCTTTATCAACACTCAAAACAGAAAAGTACTGACCCCATCTACTCTGCTCTCTCAGTTGGAGCTTAATGCTTTCTATGAGCCCCATATATTCAAAACACAAAATCTTGTTTGAGGTTTTCCTGATGGAGGGGGCTTGAATGCTGCTTCATTTGGGGCCCATAACAACCTGTTTACTCGGTCCTTTACCTAAGCCTGGACGTGGGGAACAGAGACCAAGGAATGACTGCCTAATCTCACTACTTCACCACTATCTCTATTCCTAAAGCAGAAATAAAAAGGAATTTTTTCAACACAACAAAATCATACATTTATTACAATTTAAAGGGAAACCACAAGATTTAACAAGGTCTATGTTCTCAAAGAAAACTGAAAATGTAAGTATTTTGTTATTTTCTTAAGTTTTTAAAAAGTTACTTTAACGTAATTTCTATCCATTGTGAAAATTTTGGAAAACATAGAAAAATGCAAAAAAAAAAGGAAATCACTCTGTCAGGAACATCCAATGGTAACTATTATTATATATGATTAGATAGGTTTCTAATTAATAAATTCAATGACAAAATAAGAATCATGATATATTTACTATTTTTGTAGTTGGCATTTTAATAGCTTTATTAAAATATAATTTACATACCATATAATTCACCCATTTAAAGTGTACAATTCAGTAGTTTTTAGTATATTTACTGAGTTTTGTAACTCTCCCTATAATCAAATATTAGAACATTTTCATCATCTCAGAAGAAGCCCTATGCAAATGAACTGTTGTTCCTCTCTTCCCCTGCCAACATGCTATCCCCTAACGAGCTTCCTCCTTAGCACTGAGGGCTGGCTGGGTGGCAGAAGGGAGCCCGGTCCTCTTGGCCATGCCTGATTAGAATAGATTTCCACAACACAGAGGTGAGGCAGTGGTGGGGGGATGAGTGATATCAGTGGTCTACCCCTCCTGGGATTGAACATGGACCTGGATGCGAGTTGTAGGGAGAGAGAGTCTCCATCTTCTTGGCCACACGTTCCAGAGCAGAGCTGCCGTAACATGGAGTGGAGGGAAGGGGAGGAAGAATAAGAGCAGGGCCTTGCTCAAATGCAATGGACTCTTACTGTTCTTACAGAGATTTAGTTCGTTTTCTTGAATAAATCTGCCTCCATTTGCCGCATGTCCTTACGACATTTTCCAGAGACCTTAAATTGTTTTTGTTCTTTTGTTGTTGTTGTTTAATTATTTTCACGTTAATTGTGTCCACTGAAATCTTTACACAGTCATTCTGGCAGTCTGCGAATACATTAAGTTTATAGTCCAAAACTGCAATTTGTTTTTCCTCTTTGACAAAATAGTTATATGAGAAAGAACTGTATGCTTTGTTTTGTTTTTTAACTTCCAAATGATTGGAGTTTTATTGTTTTATCTTTTAATTTCTCATATTTCAATTAATACTCAGTTTTATTTTATTGTGATTTAAAATAATGTGGCTTTTAAAAAATTAATTTTAGGTCTTTTTTGCCATCTAGTAAATGATTATATTTGCTGTTTTTGGAGGGGGTTGGGGGGAGGGAGAAGAATGAAATGAGAAACAAGTTGTCCAAGAAAGAAGAAAAGAATATCCAAATTGGAAGATACTCACTGAAAAATTGGTCCATGCTGATAGCAAGTTTCATCACAAACTAAATTTAAGGAAATTTCAACAAAGGCTTGCTTTGCTAACAAATTCTAACCAAGAAGCAGGCCATCTATGAATGACACAGCATCAATTTTGTAGCAAATTTATGATGTATTAAATAGTGAAAGATGATTTTCTTTCTAGCCTTCATTATTATAACACAGAAGCACAAAACCATGCAAGAGGATGAGAAGGGAAAAGCCAAGCACTGACATGTAGCTTTTTGTATCAGCTGAATTATTACAGTCGTTGATATAAATGTGTTTACGCAGTCATATACTATTATTGTTTTGTAATCTACCAAAGGATATTACTGTGCAATATGAACTGGGATTAAACTATCCATTATAACAAGGAAGACATTTATATACTATACTATGAAATGATAAAGAGATAGAGCAAGGTAATTACAGTGGTGTTAATAAGCATATTATTATGTAAACACAGCTTCAAAGAAGAAAAAAGGAAAGAAGGAATCATCTCCCAAAGCACTCAAAAATTATTTATCCCTTTTTAATTTTATGGGTTATGAAACTATATGACCTTTCTTGGGTTTAGAATTATTTTGCCCTTCAGAAGAGCATGGTAGTAGAGACTGGCAGTATTTACCTCTGTGTATCCAAAGACCAGTGTCCCATGTTATTGTTAAAGATGAAAAAACATTTGAAGCAGAAGCTTCATTGGCCAAATTGCCAAGAGAATAATTTCTTTTGAGAGCAGGGAGGAGGGTAACCTGTTAAATGACAGAGTACTCCTGGGTGTGAAAGGGGGAGGTTCAAGATGATCTTTTGTTGCTCATCAAAGATATAGCTGAAGAAAAATGAATGTCATTTTTGTTTCATAGATCTCAAATGAGAACAATGTAAGTTGAAGGAATTTCTAAATCCATAGAGTGAATATTTCAAAATAAAAATTGTAAATAGAATTGGTATTGTCAAAACCAGGCAGAATAACATAGAAGTTAAGAGCCTAGGCTCAGGGAATCCAACTATCTGAGTTAGTATCCTGCCTTTATCCCATCACAGCGTGCTAAGGACAAACAATTCACCCTTCTATACTTTAGTTTTGTCACCTGTAAAATGGGGATATTAATAGGTTTGTTCTAAGGGTTAAATAAACCTATTCATGTAAATTTATTTGAACAATTCTAGCAAAACGTTAAGTACTCAATGAATCATAGTTGTCAATATCATCATCATCATCACTACAATACTTCATCAACTACCATCATCATCACTACCATACTTCATCAACTACCACTAAGATTGCTCCTTAATTAATCAATCTAATTTTTAAAACAAAAAGTTTAAAACATGAAGCAAATATCCCCTAATAGAGCTACACCTAGGGAAAGAGTTTCAAGACTCAGAGCAGAACAAATATTATATCTGTCCAGAATTCCCTCAGAGTAATCACCTTGGAATCCATAACTCAATCTAAACTTAAATACCTTGGCTTACAAAATGCCAATTATAAATGAAAATTAAATCTCTTAAAATTAAACAGTCTGTGGTCTTTTTGACCTCCCTCAGAGGGCATCAAAAGCAAAGGAGGAAATAGGGAGAGCCCTCATTTCTTGGTTGAGGTTTTAGTCCTTGAGAATGAAAAACAACAATAACTAAGGCCCTAAAATATATTTTAAAATATTATCATGCAATATTCTAGATTTGCCTACAGCAATATACACAAACAAACAAGTATATAAAAGTCCTGTAGGGATAAGTTTACCTTTCCTTAAAAGGAAAGAGTATACATCCCACATGATTTTCTACTTTCCACCAATGCCTGTTCTGTCAAGTGTCACATGCCATCCTTCATCATCTTCCAATCCACTTAGAGAAAACATGGTGATAAATTGAAAGTAAGTCACAAGTCATATGAGTATTACATGTTCCAGGATTCCTACAGAACTCTGTGACTTGGTCTTTTTGTCCTGGCATTATCAGTCTTGCTTCTGAGGGATCGATGTGAAGACCAATTGGATCTCTGTTAAATCCCTCTCAAGAACTTCAGAGTCCAAAGAGGCTGGATGGGAATCCAGGTTTAGGGTATTCCCTCAGCTAGGGTCACCTGAGCTGAGCTGATTCTGCCATATCTTTTAGGTTCTGGACCTGCACAAGTCTGAAGAATCTTATCTTCCCTTCATCTTATTATTAGCACTCCCTAGACTAAACTTTCATAACTGGATATAAAAATTGAAGCTACAACTGAGACATCAACATGCAATAGATATGGATGTTCAAGGCCATATCACCAAAAATAGAAGGTAAAGGAAATTTTTGCAAGCTTTTTTTTTTTACTTTTTTATTTGGGGGAGATAGCTGTTGCCTGATTTTTGAGGTCCTATCACCCCCTTTGGGGAAAGCTTTGACAGGGTTCTACATCCTCATCTCAGACCTACAGTTGGGAACCTTCAAAGAAACAACTTGGAGAGTTGTCCATTTGTCCCCTGCAGTTACGGGGATAGTGGAGTGGCGCCAAGTTGCAGCGAGGAATCTAGCATAAGGTAGAGATGTGGAGCTAGGGCGTTCGGCTGCAGTTGCAGAAGCTGCAGGCAAGGGGTGAGCATGTGTTTTCCGTCGCCCACATGTGGGACACGCAGGAGAGGAAGAGTGAGCATTCTGGTCACCAAAGAACCCTGGAAACAAGAAGCTGGAGATGGGCTGAGGGCTGAGGTAAGGACGTGCAAACGAACCCCCTGAAATGGAGCTGCATCAAAGGAGGCTGAGAACAATGCAGTTGGAGGGTCCCAGGAGGGAACTGCTGAAGAAAGTTCCCCACCAGAGGAAGAGGCCAGTCTTAATGTCTTAGGACCAAAGAGTGAGAAGCCAGATTGCCAAGGAATTGCTTCTCCAAAGACTTTCCCACTTTTTTCCCATCCTTCCCTTCCCATTTCCCAGTCCCAGAGGGAATGGAACCTCAAGAAGCCAGCTTGGGGAGGCAATGATGAGAAATATAGAAGCCAATAATAGTCACCTTTCCCACGACAAGCTTCCAACCTGAAACAGACCCCAGCTGAGAGAAGATTTTGATGCTATATCAACTTCGGAATTTTGAAAGAGATTAAGGAATTCACATTCTAATTACATAATTGAGACTATGTTTATGACTTAATACTGACCAATACCTCTCTGTTATCTGTAACTAACAAGAAAAGTCAACAGTCTGTAGGAGCTTTCAATAAGGGACCAGAGAAGAGGACCCCCACTTAATACATATTAAAGGGGTAATTAGAGACAAAAATAAAGTTGCATTTTGATTAAGTCATATTTGTCCAACAACTTGTTCTACCAAGGTCAATGTGCTACTGTTATTTTTTGCAGATAGTGGAGTTATGGGCAGGGCTGAAGCTCCCAACTCCCTCCACTCCCTCACTCCCATTTCTCTTTGGCTCTTGAGTTGTACCCACTAACTCCATCTTGATTTTCAGAGCACAGTTTGAATGTTAGTCTTCTGCATAGCTCCACTGATCCTCTCTCTTTCATGTTATACATATGCCTTCTAGGCATATGTCAAGTCAACTGACATTAATAGGTCTATAAGTTCCAAATATCTATGCCTTTCTCCTAAGTGTAGAAATCTATCCAACTGCATATTGCTTATCTTCATCTGGATAAACCATCGGCATCTGAGACTCATTATCTCCTCTTGAATTCCTTATTATAATTTGTGTCACATAGGTTCCTGTGAGTCATCCTAGAATGTAGAATATACCTTTTCCCTGAACTCTTCCTACCCAATCCAGTCTAGCAGTAAATCTTATAAATTTTCTTTTCTAGATGTTTATGAAATCTACTATTTCTTTTCCAGGTCCATATCCACAGTTTATATTAGGTAATAACCATTCTTTCACAAACTTAAAATACCTCCAATATACCTTCTGTCTGGCTGCCAGGATGATATGTCTAAAATAATCTCTTATTTATATGAAATTCCCTACAAGCTCCAGTTACAAAGAACTGTTTTAAGTTCTTATAACAGTATTTCTCCATTTTTAATGTGTGCATTGGAATTACCTAGCATCTGGTTACAATGGCAGATTTCCAAGTTGGCTCCTAGTAGTTTCGGAAGTCTGACATGATGTCTGAAACTTTGCATGTTTAACATGTCACAGGTGATCCTGATACAACTATCTAAAACAATGTTTTAGATGCATATGAGTGTGTGTGTGTGTGTGTGTGTGTGTGTGTGTGTGTGTGTGGGTGTAACACATCCATACTCTTTATTATGTTGCTCTCCTGCATTCCTAAATGCCTTTCCTGTGTCTAACCTTAAGACTCAAAGGTCATTTGCTTCCCGAAGATGATACTAATTCCTTCTCAATCTGCCCTAGATGAATCTACCATCAGAATACGTTGCACATCTTTTCATTATGGCATTTATCCCTTGTATTATATTATTTATTTACATACTACTTCCAGCTAGACTCTGCACTTTTTGGAGACAGTAACTCTACTTTATTCATCTAAATGTCTCTAGGACCCAGCACAGTAAATGGTATATGAGACACTAAAAACTGTTTATTCAATGAACAAATTAGCAAATGACTTTTTCCTTCTTAAGGTCTTTGAGAGGTTCAGGACAAGGAAATTTACCTTCAGTACTGTTTCTTCTAACTGAATATTCTCTTTTAGCATTTTCCCATTCTCTAATTCTCTTGGTCATCATGTTAGAATAAAGTATGAAGGTGGGAACATTGCCTGTGTGTCAGGAGACCATGGCAAACTCTTGAGATATGAGGAGGCCCTAATAAAATCAATCACACAGGAAAGAAAGAGAATATTAAATTGAGGATGCATTTGTAACATCTAGCTCACTCACATAGAAATAAACTCTAATAAGGTAACAGGCATGAAGCATGCTTTATTTCTTTGTCCATTCTGTGTACACCTGGAGCACAATATCTATTTTTAAGCACATTTGTATTCATCCTCAGAATTTTATATGAATGAGAGAATGAGCTGAGAATGCCTGAAATAAGAATTATGGAGTAAATCTAAGCATCAATTATATAGAAGAATGACTACAGTATATAGTTCCAACATCTATCTACAATTCTTACTGAAGAGCAGATTAATGACAGGAAGTAGGCATGCTCAAGAAATTATCATTTCTGTTTACTGTGTTCTGAATTGCTCTTACTTTTAGTCCTACTGATTCTTCTCTGGTCCTTCACATACTTTCTTATTTCACATGGTTTTGTGCAGGGACAATTGCTTCCTTATGTCAAGCTCTTTATTACAGAAAATCCTTATTCTCTTTGCAATTGCCTGAAGTTAAGATTTTTGGTGCATGATTTTCACTAATTGTATTTTAAAGAGTTTGTCTACTATGCTGGCTAAGTACCTGCCACCATGTACTTTTAGCTCAGTCAGGATGTCTTTTTCCATTTGCTCTGCCCTGGAACTCAACTTCTTATCTATGTGCTTCTTGTCATAAACTTTTTCATTCTAACCCACGCAATAGAGACAAGAAGTCACTTTCTTTTGTCAGGAAACTTAAATTCCAGATTTATCAGAAACATGGACACCACGATGGTTCTTGTAAAAGTCTATTAAATGAGAATGTCATGCCCATTAGATATGCAAACTACATCAGGCCAAGCAGATCTACTAATTTGATGTTTGCCTTTTGAGATTAACTGGTTGACTTAATTGGTCTGACACCATAATTTGAAAGCTGTTAACCAGTAAAAGGAATGTATATATAATTCACTATAAAACAGGGCACCAGCAACAGAATTTTGGGGACACTACATGACCAGAGCTACCCCTCTTAGAACTCAAATTGGGCAGGGATGTATAGGCAAGTTGAAAAATGAGAACACCCTAGAGGTCAGAAGACCAGTTTTAAAGATCTGTAGCCAGAAAGGGTGGTGATCCTATGGTATCTGGGGAGGTGGAATTTGCCAGGCCTGTGAACCTCTGCCTTCTGACACTCCTTGGATAGCACAATTTACAGTGGCGTGTTGAGATCCCATAGTAGTCATAATGGTTATGACTTACAGAATTCAGAAAGCCTAACCAAGCACAGCCTTCATTTTCTTTCTTGCCATGCTTCCATGATCTCATTTTAGGCTCTTCTTTAGAAGACCACACTTACAATAATTCCAAGTCAGCAGGTAATCCACATGTAAAATAAAACTTCTAAATCTGAGATCTGATTTGATTTCTTTTCTAAAAGGGCAAAAAGGAAAACTCCACAGTCCTGTCAGTCCTCTGTTAATGAGCACTGAATTCACACCTCATTTAGATGTGTCAGTGAGAGGCAGAGCTATATTAAAGGTCTGAACAGGAACAATAATTATGAAGGCTCAATGCCAATTCCTTTTCATCTTTAACTGCTGCTTACAGTTAGTACACAACAAATACTAAAAGGTCATCAGAACTCATTTTATAATGAGTGCATATTTATATTTCCAAACTTTTTCCTTTGTAACAAAGGTAGTGACAATGGGCTGAAAAGAACTGGATTTGGCCATGGGGAACAGAACTAGCCCTGGATAGAAAGAAAGTGAAAGCCCCAATGCAGGCCATACAGTACAGCCTACTGTCTGAAAATCCCTTTAGATCCCTACAAGAGGCAGTTTACATATCATTTAGAGAAAATGCTCTTAATATCAGGAATCGGGAGATAATGTTTATCTCTCACTTCAGCGATGTGTTTCTAGCTATGGAAAATTGAAAAAGGACTTATCCTCTCAGAGTCTTGGTTTTCTCATTCATAAAGTGGGAAAACAATATCTAGTAATCTTTGCCATAGGATTTACCTCCTAGGGTTATTATGTTGATTACATGAATTAACTCATATTAAAGTGTTTTAAAGAGTTAGGCACTGCACTAAAGGATAACGTGTTATCCTTATTATTTAACCCTTCTCATTTTCACTGTCTTTCTCATAAAAAAAGATTTTTATCTTATCATTCCTTCTTTGGTAGAGAAGAGGACTTGGGCTGATTCATCCATGCCCCTCTTGTGATGAACGAAAAATAGTTGTGAAATCATTAACGTGGACAGAGTTACTAGTAACTAGTCACTAATACTGAGTTATTAGTACAGTTACTAACCACAAAAACAGGAAAGTTGCACTGCTATAACCACATCACTGAAATTAATGAATAGATGTATAGCTTTTGGCTATTCTGCCATCAGAATAGTCTTCTCTGAACTGAGTCCATCCTCTTCCAACCATTTACCATTTCTCATCTGGGCTACAGCTTCATCCTTGTGCTTGACATGGCATTCCCCAGCCAGCATCCAGAGGGGTGTTTTCAAAACCGACATAGTTGTGTCTCGCTCCACTCACAATCCTCCAGTAAAGCTCTTAGAAGCCCCAGATCATCATCCCTTGTCTCACCTCATTTCCTTCAGTGCTCCTCCCTTTTTCACTTGGCATCGTGCCCCGTGACCCTGCTTTTCTTCAATGTGCTAAGCAAGCCTCAACATAAGGGCCTTTGCTCTTACTGTTCCTTCTTCCTGAAATCCTCTTTCCTGATCTCAATGCAAGAGTCAGCCCCTCAGAGATGATGGTTATAATTGTGTCTAAAGTAGTGCTTGCCGCCTGCTGCTCCCCATCAATTCCCTGTGTATTCCCTTCACAGAAATTATCAAAATCAGCAAGTGTTGTATATATTTATGTATTTCCTTTCTCTCACACTGGAAAGTAAGTCTCCTGAGGGCAGGCACCTTGCCCATATTATTCACTACGGCCTAGGATCATGACCCACATGTAACAGACATGTTGTAACTATTTGTTGAAAGAGTTCTAAAACAAGAAGTGGAAAATTGTTTTTAACATTTTAACATGTATATCGGTGTTAATGGGAAAATACTTACTCCCTATAAAAGGAAGATTTGAGGAAAGATTAAGAGAGCTAAGTATTATGAGGTTATATTTCTGTGTTTTATATATAGATGTCTATATAAAATAAATATAACTGAGTGAAATAAAAAAATTGTTAAGTTAAATGATTCCTAATTTGGATTTGGAATAAGATTCTAAATCATACAACTACAGCCACCAGTACTGTTACAACTATGTAGAAAGAGCACTAGTAACAGTTCTGGCATGTATAAATGTTAGCTATTACTCCATCATCATCATCATCATCACCATTAGTAGTACTTCTACTCCTACAAGTAAATATTTACCAAATACTTAATACGCAGGAGGCATTCATTACAAGTTTTACAGAAAAATCCTAGGAGGTAGGTGTTTTATGGAAAGAATGCAGGTGACTTTCTTTGGTCAGTAAGTGACAGCACCTGGACTCAGGTCGGGCTGATATTAAAGACAATCCTCTTAACCATGCTGAGAAATTCTCTGTGTGTAGAAAAGCACCAGTGTTATGCTGTGGAACTGTCTTTGATCCTCTCCTAACGTAAAATGGAGACCGGGTTTTGACTCTCTGCACATGTATACAACGTAGTGAATTATACATATAAGTTCTCTCAGCATCTGTGAATAATGATGCCTGGAAGTGGTCCCTTTAGGTAAAGAAATGGGCAGACCACAAATAAAATCATGCCCCATGCTTCCAAAGGAAAGTTTTAGTTCCCTAAATATAATGTTTCTAGGTTAAAAATAAGTTTTCATTTCACCTTGACAACAAAAATAGTATTGAATGAAAAATGCCTCCCAACAATGTTCTTACTATAATTACTTTATTTTAGGCAGGAATTGTATGTTTCCCCTGATACAGATGTGTATTTACTTACTTTGTAGTGTAAATCTTAAGAAAACATAAAATTCTGGCTTCAAAGAAAGGTGGTAAGATTTCCCAAATGGCCCCTAAACTTCCCTTGTGGCTTTACTTGGTCCTGGATACTTTTGGATTTTCTACTTCTCCTTTCTCTATTAACATGCACATTTGGCTTCCTCCTAATAAAAAGATCCTAAGCCTTTGAAAGGCAAGTATCTTCGGCATAACAAGGACTTGCGGTACATTTCAGTTACAGAGCTGTGTCACCATTGATATATTCTCACAGCCACTGGATTCACCATTGAAGTAGATCCTGATGCAATTGCAATATTACGTAAGAGTTTTACAGAACCTAGATTTTTAAAAACTTGTTTCACTGAAGTATAACAAACACATGGAGACATGCACACATCATAAATGTACCGCTTGATGGATATTTCATACGGTGAACATATCTCTGTAAAATTAGCATCCGGATCAAGAAACAGAACTTTATCTGTACCCCCAGATGCCATCCTTCTGCACCCCTACAGTATTCTCTGACCCTTAAGAGTAACCACTTTTCTAATTTCTAACATCTTGGATTAGTTTTCCCTTGCTTTTGAACTTCATGTGTAATACGTATTCTTTTGTGTTAAGCTCTCACTATTGTGAGTGTGTGAGATTAATCCACACATTGCTGCATATAGCTGCAGTTCAGAATCATAGATTCTTAAAAGCTTAAACTCTAACAATGAAAAATGAGGATTCTGGGTTTCCCTGGTGGCGCAGTGGTTGAGAATCTGCCTGCCAATGCAGGGGACACGGGTTCGAGCCCTGGTCTGGGAAGATCCCACATGCCGCAGAGCAACTGGGCCCGTGAGCCACAGCTACTGAGCCTGCGCGTCTGGAGCTTGTGCTCCGCAACAAGAGAGGCTGCGATAGTGAGAGGCCCGCGCACCGCGATGAGGAGTGGCCCCCGCTTGCCGCAACTAGAGAAAGCCCTCACACAGAAACGAAGACCCAACACAGCCAAAAATAAAAATAAATAAATAAATAAAAATAAAATTAAAAAAAAAAAAATTAGGATTCTACAGATGACTCACTTCATTGTCATAAACTCAGTTGGTTATTCTTAGTCAAGAAAAATCTATACCATTTTCCCCTTCCATTATAGATTAGTAACTTCTCCTTGCTGACCTAAAACCTGAGTATTTTTTTCAATGTATGCTAGTATTTTTGACATTGTGTCCCCTCAAAATTCATATTTTGAAATCCTAACCCCCAATGTGTTAGTATTAGGAGGTGGCCTTTTGGAGGTGATTAGATCATGTGGGTGGAGCCCTCATGAATGAGATTAGTGCCCTCATAAAAGAAATTCTAGAGCCCCTTGCCCCTTCCACCACGTGAGAATGCATCATGTAGGTGGCCCTCTGCAAACCAGGAAGCGAGCCCTCATCAGAACCTGACCAGGCTGGAACCCTCATCTCAAACTTCCAGCCTCTAGAACTGTGAAAAATAAATTTCTGTTGTTTATTAGCCACCCAGTCTCTAGCATTCTGTTAGAGCAGCCCAAACTGGCTAAGACAATGGTAAAATATGTATTGGGGTCTATATTCTTATCTTTTGCTCTTCTAGCAAACAGGTGACAAGAAAAATCATAGCCCAAATCCTGGCATTTACTAGAGATGTCGTTTATGTTTCTCTATATTCAAAGGTTGCTAAAAATGGAAATGTGTGCAATTTTCCCTTAAATGTCAAAAATCTTCATGCCACAGATGAAAATATTGTATTTTCTCTGTGCCTTATTGTAAATCATTTGCTGATGTGTAAATCTAAAGTCCTTTGAGGCTATCAGAAATGTACATGATGTCCCTCAGTGACCCATTTCTACATATGCATCTCTGAGCTGAAATGTCCCAGGGATCAGGGCAAGAGAAACACACTCAACTAGAGAATGTTGTAGTGATTTCACAGCTGCAGATGCTCAAGAGCACAGATTATTCCAGCTAAGGCTGGCATTAACCTAATCTCAAAATCCTTGCTTTGGTTCAGCTTATTTACAAAAGCATCACAATTCCAAGATCTGCTTTTAGCCAATTTGCCCCACTTAGTGAAAAACCATGTCCCCTTTTGGGGACATGGTTCCACCTGAAATTCAGAATTCATGCTTGTCTAAAGACCATCATTTTGGAACGTTCTAAGCTTATCTGCAGCTTTGCAAATATATGCAGAGGATTTGGGCAACTCTTTCAACTAGGTATAAGAGGTATTTTGGAAATAAATATAGAAGCCTTCACAAATGATCCCTGTCCCTTGATACAGACAAGTGAAAAATGATTGTTCTTTGAAGTTAAGTGATATTTTGATGTAGATTTTCACTCTGACTTGTAAGAAACAGACAGACCTCGCAATACAAAAGAGGTTGCATTTACATACTGCTTCCAGCAAATTCTTGAGAATGAAAAATCACCACAAGAATACAAAACATGCAGACCACAGACTTATCATAAGCACTGCAATCAAATTGACTGTTCAGCAATCCATACAGAAGTAGAATATGCATAATGCGTCTCAGAGAAAGATCTTTGGTCATGCTTCCAAATGGGCAAATGAACCAAACTGCTTGACATTTTCCATACAGATTCACTTCAATGTCTTTTCCAAAGCTTCTTTCTCTGGCTAGATTTTTTTATATCCCCTTCTGTAGGAGTACTTATCCTACTCATAATTTAAGGATGACCTCATATTCCACACACTCCCTCTGAGTCTTACCAAATGATCACATTATTTAACAAGTTTTTCAACAGGTATAACAATAACGGCTATGGTCTGAATGTTTTTGATCCCTTAAAATTAATACGTTGAAATCCTAATGCCCAATGTGATGGTATAAAGAGGTGGGGGCCTTTGGGAAGTGCATGAGGGTAGAACCTCCATGAATGGGATTAGTGCTCTTATTAAAAAGACCTCACAGAGTACCCTCATACCTTCTGCCAGGTGAGGATACAAGTAGTCTGAAACCCAGAAGAGAGTCCTCACCCGACCATGCTGACATCCTGATCTCAGACTCCCAGCCTCTAGAACTATGAGAAATAGATTTCTGTTGTTTATAAGCTACCCAGTCGGTAGAATTTTGTTACAGCAGCCCAAACAGACTAGGACAATAACTAAAACAACAGCACTAACAATAGAGTTTCCTTTTTTTTTTTTTTTAATGTCTAAGAATTTTACATTTTGTCTACAGCAATCCTCATAATCCCCTAAAACAAGAGTTTAGAATCCTCACGTTATGGGAAAGGAGAATGAAGCCATAAAAGGTTAAATAACTTGACTTAGGTTACACAGCTAATGTACAGCAGAATATAGGTCTGCCTGACTCCAAAACCCATGTTCCCTTTAGGGTGCTGCATTGACTTTACTTAGCTAATTTCTGAATAGAGATGCAAAGTCCCAAGCTTTTCCTGGGTAAGACCCTTCTTAACTTAGAAACACTGAGTAGATTTGCTCCTTTAATCTTATTAAACCTGTTTCTTCTTTTAAAAATGAAATATTGCAAACTGTAAACACTACTACTGCGCTAACAAATAGTTTAACATTATAATATATTATAATAATATAAGTAGATGTTTCCTGTTGTCCATCAATTCTTAATCTTGCAGGATATTATTTTATCAGTGTCTCAGTACTTCTATATTTATTGTCTTCTTCAGTTCCTCTCCTGTCCCTTCGTGTCACATGCTTATATGTGTGAATGTATTTATGTGATCCTTTTTTTCAATGGCTTAACCTCCAATAATTTTAATTTTTATCTGAGCTTTGATTTCATTGTGAAATACCTTACAGAGTTCTGTTATTCCTTCCATCAGTCTCTTTTTACTGTGTTTTTATTTTTTCTCCTACATATTTTCCTCTGTTCTAATGCACATTTTCTTATTCTTTTTTCTCTAGGAGAATGAAAGAGGCACTTCTGCTGCTGCTTCCACTGCTCTTGATGCCTCCAATGTAGCTTCACATACTCCTCTCCATCTTAAATTATTCGAGTTTGGCACTGGTTCAGCTGCAGCTGCCGATCATCATGTTTCCTCTGGTGACCTCTTTTCCCAGTCCTTTTTCAATCCATTAGTTGACTTGAAGGAGCAATGCTAAAACATTCCCTTGGAGTGTGCAGTGGTTCTGAGTTCACCTTTTAACCAACTCTCAAAACAATACAATTTTCTATTCATTTTCCCTCCAGAAATCAAGTTATTTTAGAGAGAAACAACTAGCTTTCTGGCAGATGACTTCTTTGACCATTCTTTCCAAAAATGAAACAAACCCAGATTCCAATTTGTGTCCTAATTTCCTTACCCTAAGGATTATTATCCCCCCGCAATGGTTCCCACATTGTCCTTGAAATGTATTGGTGAGTCATTTCTGAGGATGTAGCATTTGGTCTTTAACTCTTTGCTACTGAATCATGTATTACGGAAAGTTAGAGCAAATGACTGAATTGGTCAAGTTAGCCAAAGTTTAGGTCAGCCAAAGGCAAATTTTTCTTTTCTGAATTGTTAGGAAATTACAAAGATGCTGATCTAAGTACGATGGATTGAATATGTCCATTTGAAATGCATGAAGCATTAACCATCAATAAGCATAACCTAATTTATTATGGCATAAATAGTATTTTGAATGGAAAACTCCCTTATATCTTCAGGGACTTAAAAAATAAAATTGTGATATGATAATAAATAGAGTTAAAGAGCAAACTCAATGAAATGAAAGAACAAGTCAGACTTCTAATTCAGTCAGTAGATTATTCAAGTACGTGCTGTTAGAATAAACCACACACAACAAGGTTAGAGGAGATAATAGTAGATCTTATCATTTGGATCTTGGTTAAGTGCAGAGTTTCAATTATTATGGACAGATAGACCTTCCATGTTTCAGATGATGAAAAACAATTTTGAGGCTCAATGAACAATGTGAATAACTCCACAAAAGGGAATATTATTTTGAATACAATAAAGGATTCAATGAATTGTTCAATGATTTTTGACAAAACATCATTTTTGATGATTAGTGGAGCATGAACTATGCATGAAAGAGAAAAAAAGTTTACCTAATTCGTCTAAAATATCATGTTTCTTAGACATTTATTGCTTTGTATCACTTTAAAGCAAAGAAACTATTATTTGGAGAATACCTGTGGTTGAAAATTGCCATTCAACTTGTTAGGATGACCATTGTTATTACTGAGAAAACAACTTTCCTGAAAACAGATTCACACTGAGAAGAAAACGATGCAGAATTTTGAAACCGGTTGTTCCACCCCAGATATGTTAGTTGAGAAACAGTCTACAGTAAAAGGAAATTTTTTTTCTCTATTTGAAAATTGTTCATTTTCTTAACAATGCTGTAAGATCAACACTTTACACTTTATTCTGAGCATAGCAACTTTTTAATGCAGGGCTTTGTATGGCTTGGCTTTTCTCAACTGCACTGTTTTACACCTGAATCAACTGAATTGTGGCTGGGACAGAAGAAATCAGTTGGTTTCCTCAATTAATTTTACATGTGCATGGCTTCCCAAGGAAAACTAATGCTTTTGCAGCTTAACTAAATAAAGGCCAGTCAATATTGTATACTATGCTCAACACTGCATGCTGAGAAAAATAGAATTTGTGAGTCTTAACAAATAAGAAAACCCTATCAAACAGTTGTCTGATAGTTTCAAAGGAATGTTTTTAAGATATTCACAAGCTCTATAACATATTCTAAGAATTCTGATGGACCCATTCACTGTGTCAACTGAACTGTGGATCCCACCTCTGCTGCTGCAATTACGTGATCTATAAATTCTTCTTTTAAAACTATGCTTCATATTTTAAAAACCCAAAGGTGTAGGATAAATTTAAAATTAAAAAGCTATATATTCACAGAACTGAGAACGTTTCCATTTTTTAAACAAACATCAGGAGGATTTGCTGAAATAAGGCAACATTTTAAATACCTGGGAGGATGTAATTAATAACTTTAAATGTGATTAACCAAAATCTCCCGCATTTATAAACATCAGATGCTACTGTGGAAGTTAGCTACTCTCTAACAGGAAAACTACTGTTATATTCATATCGAAGAGAAAAGCTTTAAATAAATTTTCTCAGTGAAATTACTTGAATTTCAACTTCATTGTCATTTTCTCTGTACATTAAAAAATGAAACTAACACGTTGCCAATGCTTAGATTCCCTTTACCAAAGGTATTTTGCAATAAAAGAAAAGTATTTTACAGTAACATTACTTACTGAGATAAATTATTCTCTGCCTTTAAAAATAACTATTCTATGCAATCCACATATCTCATTAATTTTACAAGGTAAACAAGTAAGCCGAGAACTGGTTGGAGAGAAAAAAAAAAAAAAGCTTAAGCTTATAAAAAATCTTTTTCCATGAACAGATACCATTTTTTGTTTTTTTTTAGAAAATTTGTCAGAAGTTAACATTCTCTTTGTAACACATTACGTATGTAACACCCTGTTCAGTTGGTATTTATTTCAGTGCCCTTATCTTTATAATAACATAGTATCATTGAATGATACTAGTGGTTTTTTCTAATATTCTCTTATCTTTGTAAAACTCTAAAAGATTTTCAAATACAGTAACCATATCTTGTTGAAAATATAGCAGTAATATGTAGTTTGGTATAAACAAACATAGATTTTATCATCTTCCCTTCTGAAATCACAAATGAGAGAAATAGAAAACAACTCTTCTTTTTCAGTGTCAAAGTTCATAAAATTGTTGTCTGAATTAAATGAAATGTTTTAAAGCACTTAGCATAGCCCTAGAAATACAGTGAATATTCGAGATACTACAGTTTCCCTCATTCTTTTTCTCTATATGGGCAGAAATCATGTCCCTTTGTATGACCCTACATTCTAGTACTTCATACAGTGCATAACGCATAAAATGTACTGAACAAATATCGGTTGAGTCATCACCAAGCATCAAGCACTATCTAAAGTTCTAGGGATAGAGACAGGAAAGAAAAATGGTGTCTGATTTTAATAAACCTTGCTTCTTGCCTTAATTTGGGTGTGGATACCATTCAATGGTGCCATAAATCTAAGAGGCAAAGTATTAACGGATCACATCAGAGTTAGAATCCAACCTCCATCAGTATTCAGATTTTTAAAAAATGGACTAAAATAATACACATATAGGTTAATCTCAGTCTGACTAATCAATAAGAGTGATTAGGAGGAAACTGGGGAAAATATGGCTACCTAAGGAAATAGTACAATAGCAGGTGGCCCTGACAAAATGCTTGGAACTTATTACAATTATTTAAAGTTATTGGTCAATATTGCATTGAAAATTATCCTTAGTTCTTTAGGATATTTCATACAACTCTCAAAAGACTTCATTCAATTTAGAAATGCACCTTTAAGGTGTTCACTCCTTGAATTCATCAAATCTTAAAGTTCCAGCAGTGTATTAGAGTTCTACAGAGAAAAAGAACCAACAGGATGTGTGTGTGTATGTGTGTGTGTGTGTGTGTGTGTGTGTGTTTGGAGGGAGACAGAGAGAGAGAGAGAGAGAGAGAGAGAGAGGGAGGAAGAGAGAGAGAGAAAGAGAGAGAGAGATTTATTATAAGGAATTGGCTCACATGATTACAGAAGCTAAGATGTTCCAAAATGTATAGTCAGCAAGCTGGATACCCAAGAGAGCCAATGATGTAGTTTCATTACAAACACTGGCAAGATCAAGAACCAAGAAGAGTTGATGTTTCAGTTCCAAGTCTGAAGGCAAAAACTGGAAAAAACTATTGTCCCAGCTGGAAGGCAGTGAGGCAGAAGGAGTTCCCTCTTACTCATGGGAAGAGGGTCAGCTTTTTTGTTCTATTTAGGCCTTCAGTTGATTGGATGAGGCCACCCATGTTAAGGAGGTTAATTTGCTTTACTCAGTTTACTAATCCAAAGGTTAATCTCATCCAGAAACACCCACCAGATACCATCAGAGTAATCAAGGACCAAATGTCTGGGCATTCCTTGGCCTAGTCAAGTTGATACATAAAATTAACCATTACAAGCCATCTCTAATTCTATTTCTCAAGTCCCATTCTTTAGCTTCCCCCTACTCTCTCACTCCTAATAATAAATGAGCTCATTGAACTTCAAGGATAGAGTCTCCATAATTCCTATTTGTCTCTATTTGGGGTCTGAAGCTAGTAGAGTTTTCACTGTGTCTAGCTGAATGACTGGAGATATTTGGGATGGGTCTTTAAATGTCATTTCTAGTCTTTGAAATAATTTCATATGAAATGTATTAAAATAATTGCCCTCAGATACCAAACACTGGACTAAAATATGTTGATAATGTATTTACAAAGGCCTCCAAGTTTCAACACAAGAGTTTCATCAATGGATGAGAAAAAGGTTGAGCAAGTTCTCAAGGAAGTTCTGGTAGTTGTATGTAATGATGCCCTCCCAGCCCTAATTCATTCTCTTGGATCTGGCCTTCACACACACCACCACTGAAGAGGTAAATTTCATAGCTGTTTATATTCCACATGAATATTTGTAATTCATCCTTTCCCCTGTACTTATACAGTCCCATCTGGTTGAATCAATGAGATTTAATCCATTGACTTGTCAGTAGCCAATCATATTCTTTCTTGAGAATTTTAGCTAAGACTAAGAGTAGAAAGCTGTGGTTTTTGAAAGGAGAGATCTTGAAGACTAGAAACTAAGTGGTTTTTCATGATCAACAGCAAAGAAATGCCAATTTGCCCCCAAAAAGAAGCTAAACTCCTTGGCTTGCAGGGCTCTCTAAGGTCTGGTCTCTGTCAGACTAGTCCTGGTAATCCCAGACTAGTACTAGTACCCTTGCTATGTGCTTATCTAGCATATGCCACCTATAAACATGTATAACCTCTTTAGTGAATTATTTAATGTTTTTATTCTTTCTTGTTCATGACTTAATTCCCATCTAGCACTAAACTGAAAGCAATAGTGATGGTCTACAAATATTTGATAAATGGATGAGTAAGTGAATAAATAACAAACAAATAATAGGTTGATTGACAGACATGAAAAAAAGCAGAAACGAGATACAACCTAGATCCATAAGCAACGGCCTTGATCCTTGAGTTTACTGGTTCCCTGGGCACCAGTTTCTAATAAGCCTAGTGCATTTCATCTGATTGAGGTATTGTTCTATATTCATTAAATTAAAAATAAGACTTCTCCACTAGTTTGGGTTTGTTTCTGTGCCTTAAGCCAATAGTCCATGGCCAAGATGGAAGGTTATCAGGAGGCAGGATGGCCAATTATTATTATAGATCTCTCATTTTTCCTCTACAAGAAAAAAATAAGCAGTTGGAAAGGACCAAATTTCAGCCTTTCCTCTAGGAAAATCCTACATGTGTCAAAGATAACTGAATTTTTTTCACTCTCAAAGAAGAATACTATCTGGATTCTTTATACAAATAAAAAAAGAAATGAACCTCTGAACGTTTATTATCATCTAGTTACATGGTTGCAAGGCAGCCATAAAACTCTTTCTCAATGAGAATTCACTAGAATCAAGACACAGTGAAGAATTATTTTAGAAAAATTTATGCCAGAAATATTCTTTCTTAGATGTAGATTTACCAAAAGTGGTCATTTATACAGGTAAACTTTTCCTCTCTTATTATGCAGTACATGTTTGGGGAGTCAGAGCTCACAAACATGAAAGGAAGCACATTGGCATGGGACCGGGACAACTGTAAGTCTTCACAAAGGTAGGAAAACAGGGTCAATTTCAGAATAGTTGGATGAGGCAGCAAGGAGAAAGAAACCCCTCTGTACTCTGCTTCTATATATAGACCTTTAAAATGTTATTAACAAGAGTGGAAATATCTGACAATATATCTTCCTGGAGGTGAATTAAAGATTCCCCAAAACTACTCAAATTCAACAGAACCTAAGAAAATCAGTATTCCATTGAGAAAATCAGTTTTAGTCCAATTTTCAAGTAATTTTATTTAGTAGGATTTTCTTTATTTTTTACTTTCAAAGAAGGACAAATATATTTTCTGTTAACACATGAATACCCTTTTTAAGCAATAAATTAATTTATTCTTAGAGATGTCTAGAAGGAACAAACTATAAAAAGCCTATTCAAAGTGTATCTACTCTCACACTGAAGCAAAGATAACAATATTTTCAAAGATAGACTATATTTTTCCAGAGTATAATCCTAAAAATGTTACACAAATGTATCACTTATGCATGTTTTTGTGCCCTATTAGTCTGCATTATGTTGCCTTATACCTAAGCATCTTAAAAGCCCATTATGGAAGGGCTTTAATGCAATATCTAAATGAATCAAGCCCATTATAATTATTTTCAACTTAATTTACAACAAATAAGCATATATGTTTTGTAGATTATTTAGGTTAGCCTTCACATAGTTCCATTAAAATTAGTTCCCCAAAAAACACAGTAAATTGAATTTCAAAGGCTGTTAGGAAAATATTCATAGATACTAGAGATTATTTAGTAATTATTATTACTAGATTATTTTTTTCCTTTAGCATTATCCTATGCACAGTTAAGATGAAGAGATATTAGAACTGCTACTCCACCACAGTGCATTAGGTTTAAGTATTACAATGAAAGATCTGAGGTCTAACATACTCTGGGAAATCCATATATCCTGCTCTAAAAGTAAGGTGGTACATTAGGGAACTATAAATGCATGATATGTGGAGTATTCAAATGAGAAATATATCAAGCTTATATAGGTCCATCCTTAAGAGAAGCTCAGCACACATAAAAAATATTTGGAGGCATATTCTCCCAGTGTGTAAGATATCCACTAATGACCATTAAGACTTTATAAACTGCCTTATCTGTGTGGTAACATTAGGATGGCACTTAGTAAACCACAGCCATAATATTCCAAGGGGGTGCTCTAGTGTACTGAAACAATTAATGTACCTTTCAAATCTGTTTTTATTTTGTTTTAGTTTGTTTTGTTTTAAACAAAAAGATACCTTATAAACCAGCAGAATCTGATCAACTCCTTATCTAAATAACTTTTATATTATCCAAAGCCTCTTCTAGAGTGGTATTAATAACTAAAATATTAATTTTCTTGTCTCATGTTCTCTATTCAATTTAATTTAAATTCATTAATTTTTTTTCAATTTTACTTTAATTTTATAATCATTTTCAGCCTATCATGGTGGATTTTCAACTATTTAAAGATGTAATCTCTATTCTTCTTTGTCTCTAAAGTTGATGCCAAGACCGAGGCTACATTTTCAAAGCTGTATCATTAACTGTTATGTTCCTAGTGCATGAACATATAAGTTTCTTATTGCAAAAATCATACTTAACAGAGTCAGTTCTGTAGAATGAGCCATTTTCTTTAACATATATATAGTTTATTTGCCTACAATGATATAGGCTAAAGTAAAGTAAAAAAGCTGGGCCTAACCCACAACATGACTGAAGGTGAACCAGACAAGGCTGAAAACTAATTAAACTAATCAAAATTCTTAAGCTACATAAAGAATAAGTCTTAGAGGTCAGCTGAGGGCCGGGGAGGAGGTGCACCAGCCCCGAGTGACAGGCAGAGCCCCGACGACGTTGGAACAGCCCTGGGGCTGAGTGGAGGTGAGAAACAGGCACAAGGAGATTTGGGCTATGCCAGGGTGCCACAACCAGCAAGTGACTGAGGCATCACTTCAACGAGTTCTTCTGACTTTAAACATTTCTGCTCTCTCAAGGGTCGGGTGCCTGCCAGAGCTGTGGGACTGACAGGGTATTGGTGCTCCAGCTGGGTGTCAGGCCTGAGCCTCTGAGGAGGGAGAGCCGAGTTCAGGACACTGGTCCACCAGAGACCTCCCATCAACTCTTAATATCAATTACGAGAGCTCTCCCAGAGATCTCCACCTCAACGCTAAGACCCAGCTCCACTCAACGATCACCAGGCTACAGTGCTGCACATCCCATGACAAACAACTAGCAAGACAGGAAAACAACCCCACCTGTTAGCAAAGAGGCTGCCTAAAAACATAAGAAGTTCACACACACCACAAAACACACCACCAGATACAGTCCTGCCTACGAGAAAGACAAGATCCAGCCTCATTCACCAGAACACAGGCACCAGTCCCCTCCACTAGGAAGCCTACACAACACACTGAACCAACCATAGCCACTGGGGGCAGACACCAAAAACAACGGGAACTATGAACCTGTAGCCGGTGAAAAGAAGACCCCAAACACAGTAAGTTAGGCAAAATGAGAAGACAGAGAAATCCACTGCAGATGAAGGAGCAAGGCAAAAACCCACCAGACCTAACAAATGAAGAGGAAATAGGCAGTCTACCTGAAAAAGAAGTCAGAGTAATAATAGTAAAGATGATCCAAAATCATGGAAATAGAATGGAGAAAATACAAGAAACGTTTAACAAGGACCTAGAAGAACTAAAGAGCAAACAAACAGTGATGAACAACACAATAAATGAAATTAAAAATTCTCTAGATGGAATCAATAGCAGAATAACTGAGGCAGAAGAACAGATAAGTGCCTGGAAGATAAAATAGTGGAAATAACTACCAGAGAGCAGAATAAAGAAAAAGGAATGAAAAGAATTGAAGACAGTCTCAGAGACCTCTGTCACAACATTAAGCACACCAACATTCGAATTATAGGGGTCCCAGAAGAAGAAGAGAAAAAGAAAGGGACTGAGAAAATATTTGAAGAGATTATAGTTGAAAACTTCCCTAATATGGGAAAGGAAACAGTCAATCAAGTCCACAAAGCACAGAGAGTCCCATACAGGATAAATCCAAGGAGAAACATGCCAAGACACATATTAATCAAACTCTCAAAAATTAAATACAAAGAAAAATTATTAAAAGCAGCAAGGGAAAAACAACAAATAACATGCAAGGGAATCCCCATAAGGTTAAGAGCTAATCTTTCAGAAGAAACTCTGCAAACTATAGTTTGCAGACTCTGCTATAGTCCTAGCCATGGCAATCAGAGAAGAAAAAGAAATAAAAGGAGTCCAAATCGAAAAGAAGCAAAATTGTCACTGTTTGCAGATGACATGATACTATATATAGAGAATCCTAAAGATGCCACCAGAAAAGTACTAGAGCTAATCAATGAATTTGGTAAAGTAGCAGGATACAAAATTAATGCACAGAAACCTCTTGCATTCCTATACACTAATGATGAAAAATCTGAAAGAGAAATGAAGGAAACACTCCCATTTACCACTGCAAGAAAAAGAATAAAATACCTAGGAATAAACCTACCTAAGGAGACAAAAGACCTGAATGCAGAAAACTATAAGACACTGATAAAAGAAATTAAAGATGATACCAACAGATGGAGAGATATACCATGTTCTTGGATTGGAAGAATCAACATTGTGAAAATGACTCTACTACCCAAAGCAATCGACAGATTCAATGCAATCCCTATCCAACTACCAATGGCATTTTTCACAGAACTAGAACAAAAATTTCACAATTTGTATGGAAACACAAAAGACCCTGAATAGCCAAAGCAATCTTGAGAAAGAATAACAGAGCTGGAAGAATAAGGCTCCCTCACCTCAGACTGTACTACAAAGCTATAGTAATCAGGACAGTATGGTACTAGCACAACAACAGAAATATAGATCAATGGAACAGGACAGAAAGCCCAGAGATAAAGCCACACACATATGGTTTCCTTATCTTTGATAAAGGAGGCAAGAATATACAATGGAGAAAGACAGTCTCTTCAATAAGTGGTGCTGGGAGAACAGGACAGCTACATGTAAAAGAACGAAATTAGTACACTTCCTAACACCATACACAAAAATAAACTCAAAATGGATTAAAGACCTAAATGTAAGGCCAGACACCATCAAACTCTTAGAGGAAAACATAGGCAGAACACTCTATATAAATCACAGCAAGATCCTTTTTGACCTACCTCCTCGAGAAATGGAAATAAAAACAAAAATAAACAAAGAGGACCTAATGAAACTTAAAAACTTTTGCACAGCAAAGGAAACCATAAACAAGATGAAAAGACAACCCTCAGAATGGGAGAAAATATTTGCAAATGAAGCAACTGACAAAGGATTAATCTCCAAAATACACAAGCAGCTCATGCAGCTCAATATAAAAAAAACAAACAAACAAACAACCCAATCCAAAAATGGGCAGAAGACCTAAACAGACATTTCTCCAAAGAAGATGTACAGATTGCCAACAAACACATGAAAGGATGCTAAACATCACTAATCATTAGAGAAAGGCAAATCAAAACCACAATGAGGTATCACCTCATACCAGTCAGAATGGCCATCATCAAAAAATCTACAAACAATAAATGCTGGAGAGGATGTGGAGAAAAGGGAACCCTCTTGCACTGTTGGTGGGAATGTAAATTGATACAGCCACTATGGAGAACAGTATTGAGGTTCCTTAAAAAACTAAAAATAGAAATACCACACAACCCAGGAATCCCAATACTGGGCATATACCCTTAGAAAACCATAATTCAAAAAGAGTCATGGGCTTCCCTGGTGGCGCAGTGGTTGAGAGTCTGCCTGCCAGTGCAGGGGACACGGGTTCGAGCCCTGGTCTGGGAAGATCCCACATGCCGCGGAGCGACTGGGTCCGTGAGCCACAATTGCTGAGCCTGCACATCTGGAGCCTGTGCTCCGCGACAAGAGAGGCCGCGATAGTGAGAGGCCCACGTACTGCGATGAAGAGTGGCCCCCGCTTGCCACAACTAGAGAAAGCCCTCGCACAGAAACGAAGACCCAACACAGCCAAAATTAAATAAATAAATAATTAAAAAAAAAAAAAAAAGAGTCATGTACCACAATGTTCATTGCAGCACTATTTACAATAGCCAGGACATGAAAGCAACCTAAGTGTCCATCGATAGATGAATGGATAAAGAATATGTGGCACATATATACAATCGAATATTAACCATAAAAAAAAGCGAAATTGAGTTATTTGTAGTGAGGTGGATGGACCTAGAGTCTGTCATACAGAGTGAAGTAAGTCAGAAAGAGAAAAACAAATACTGTATGCTAACACGTATATATGGAATCTAAAAAAAAAAAAGGTTCTGAAGAACCTAGGGGCAGGACAGGAATAAAGACATAGATGTAGAGAATGGACTTGAGGACACAGGGAGGGGGAAGGGTAAGCTGGGAAGAAGTGAGAGAGTGGTATGGACATATATACACTACCAAATGTAAAATAGATAGCTAGTGGGAAGCAACCACATAGCACAGGGAGATCTGCTCGGTGCTTTGTGACCACCTAGAGGGGTGGGATAGGGAGGGTGGGAGAGAGACGTAAGAGGGGGGGTATATGGGGATATATGTATACGTATAGCTGGTTCACTTTGTTATACAGCAGAAACTAACAAACCATTGTAAAGCAATTATACTACAATAAAGATGTTAAAAAAAAAGAATAAGTCTTAGAAACATAATTGTTGACATTAATGTGGTATTTATTTTACCCTTGAGAATCTAAGAATTGTTTTTTACTCAAATTCAACAACAGTTGTATGAACATGGCTTTAGACATATTTCAAAAGAGAACACAGAGCAAATAAATAGCCCTTCTACAGTATTATACTGTAATAACTTAATATGTGTATATAATCACAATAGTCCTAAACTTATTAATTGTCAGATTGGATAACAGGTAACTGATTTTTGCAGTGACTCTCTTTTTTACCATGCTCAAGCTCTTTTCACTGAAGCAACTATAATAAAAAAAAGAAGCTTTTTCTGTGGAATTCATAACTAGATGAAAATTTCTAGAGATAATGTAGAAACAGACATAGGTAAACTATAAAACACCTCAAAACTCATGAAAATTTTTTTTGTCTTTGCCCTTGGGCATTTTGGAAGCAGTCACCACTATAATCCTAAATTTGATATTTGAGATAAATTTATCTCAGTTCATTACTGTTTATTGCTGAAAGTCTAATAGACCATACTGGCAAATTTGTTCTGTAACACGTAAAAATGTATTTTAAATTATTTCAAAATTGTACTTTATGAAGTAGATTTTGTTTTCTGCAAAGTAGCCCAAAACCTTTATTCAAAGCTTATTTTGCTGGAGTTAAGGAGGCAGATTTCATTTCTCAGTTATACACCAAAAGTAATATTGTTCACTTGTTTCAGTTCACTAAAGTATAGATTTCTATGCCAAATATAACATTCAGAAATGTATTCTTTCACTAATTTTCATAATTTCAGGAAACATGGAAAACTTTTACCAAGCTTGGTCTTATGAAACAGTAATGATAAAATTTTAGAGTAGGAACATCTTAATAGTCTTAGTTCATATATTTTATATTGATTTTTAAAAGATGCTTAAGCCCAGAAAGAGTCCATACTTAATGAATATCAGATAAGGTGTGGCAGACCTAGGAGCAGATGTCAGACGATCCACTCATTTACTTATCAAATGTGACCATTCACGAATCAGACACTATTATAGATGTGTGAGTTGTACCAGTGAACAAAACAGGCAAGGATACTGGTCTCATGAAATGTACATTCTAACAAGGAGAGACAGAAAATAAAGAAGAGACAAAATAAATATATAAATTATATTCTATGTTAAATGGTCATAAGTACTATGGAAAAGAAAAGAAAACATGAAACAAGTTCAGAGAGTAATGGAAAGAGAGAATGATGACAATCGTAAACATGTTGAACAGTATAAACATCACTAAAAAGTAAAGAGTAAGAGGAGGAGGTGAGGGAGTTAACCTTGAGGATACATCTGAGGACCAAATGCTGCAGGCAGAAAAAAACACCAGTTCAAATGATTCCAGGCTGGAGTAAGCCTGGGTGCTGTGGGACCACCAGGATGCCAGGGTGGGTAGAGCAGAGGTAGAGAAAGAAGAGCAGAAGCTGAGGTCTGAGAGGCCGGTTGGGTGCAGATTTTATGAGGTCCTACATGTCATGCATGATCTTACTCTGAGTGAGGTGAAAAACCTTTGGAAGGAACTGAGCAGGGTAGTAACATATGAATTTCATTTTAACAGGATCCCTCTGGCTGATCTGTTGAGAAAAGCCTAAAGAGAGGCAAGAGAAGAGGCAATAAGACCAGTCAGGAGAAAACTGCTATGGTCTAGGTCAAAGATGATAGCAACTTGAACCACGGTGGTAGCCATGAGATGGGGAGAAGTGATTGTATTCTCCCTGAAATGGGTGGAGCCAGTATGAAGAAAGAAGGTTAGAAATACTACTGGGCATGTTAAGACTGACAAGCCAGTTGAATAAGCTTATGTCCCTTAGGCTGCTGGATATATCAGAAATCTTGGTTGGAGATAATAATCTTCGGAGTTGTTAGTGTAGGGATGGTATTTAAAACCATAATACTGGATAAGTTTCATCAAGAAGGTGAATATACACAGAAAAGAGAGGAAACCTAAGCTTCAGTGCATTTGTTGAATATCTTTCATTCCCAGAATTATTTTTTAAGTCTTTTCTGCAGCAGCCAGCTGCTGTACAGGTGCAGCTCTCAGTCTCTGTGAGAGACTTCATCTCAGCTGCACTGTGTATATTTTGGGCTTTCTTTGTAGCCACTGCCTGGGACCCTGTGGTAACTCACTCAGCCATTCCAGCATATGTGCACAACAGAAAGTTTTGAGGTACAATTAACAGCCGTGGGGGAAAACTTTGACCAGTGGGATACATAAATACTCCATCAGCACTTTGGTAGGATTCGTACTAGGTTAATTTTACATGATTTCTCAGAAAGCCAATAGAAGAATGAGCTCCAGCTATTCACAAGAGTTAAAACAGCTCAATAAATCACCCTTCACTGGATTTCCCTCTGTCCCTGATTCATGCTTCTCAGTCCACCTTCCTCTTCTCTTTGGAATCACTTGATAAAAATAACTACTTGCAGGCAAGTCCTTGTTTCAGGCTTTGCTGTTGTTGTTTTGTTTCCTCAAAAATATTTGAAAATTCACAACTGTAATATGAGAACAGAATGCTATGGAAAAGGAACAATTAGAAAAGGAGAAAGTATTGTTAGGGATTTTTAAAAGTCCAATAGAGAGAGAGAAAAATGAAAAATATAAGAAAAATGCCAAGACAAATTGAGTCTCAAGTTCTAATTATTGGTATCCTATAAGAGAGAAGAAATGAATGAGAAGATTACCAAAAATGTTATAAAGAATTTCCCAGAACTAAAGGATACCAGTCTTCATACTGAAAAGTTCCATTACATGATATGCACAATAAATTAAGATATACCCACATCTAGGTACTTGCTTATGAAACTGAATAAACCTAGAATAAAGATAAATTCTCAAAAATATCCCAAATAGGAAAAAATAAGAAAGTTGAGAAAAAAAAATCACAGGACACCTACAAAGAATGTTACTGGGACTAGCATCAGAATTCTCATCACCAGCATTAGATTCTAGAAGACAATATAAAAATTCCTTTAAAATTATGAGAAGACACTTACTTTTAACCTATTATACTATACGTTCAACCAACTATTAAGTTCAACAAGGAAAGCAGATATGTTCACACATACAAGGATTCAGAAAATTTACCTCCTAGATACCCGTTCTTTGAAGATGAATTTCAAGAAAAATAGAATAAACTAGGAAAATGGAAGTCTAGATGGCTCCAATGCAGGAGAACAGCAAATGAGAATCTCAGCATGACAAGTTGCCACAGGACTAGACAGAACCTGCCCAGATTGGCCAAAACAAAAACAAAACCAAAATCTCCAAAGAACTCTGGGAGAAGGGCATTCAGAAAAAAAAAAAAAAAAAAAAAGGATTCAGTGACTAGCAGGTGTTATTGAGATGTTAGGGAAAATATTAAGGAGAATATTAAGACAAGTTGCAGAACACAAACATGCCATTAGAAATGCAAGAAAAAGAGAGAGAAACAAGACAGCTATGCAAAAGATTCATGGTTCAAATATAAAATAAAAAGCAAAGTAAAATGTAACATTATTTTAAGCATTTGATTGGGTGAAAGTAAGGAAAATCCAATTGACCTTGTGGCCCAGTGGTTCTGATACTAGACACATAGAGAAGGAAATGAAATCCTAACATAGTATTTAGGCTGGCCTTAAACGATATTTATAAGGTCTTAGTGGCAGTTTAAAAACATATTTGTACACTGTTTGACATTAAGAGGTGGAATCTATCTCCCTTACCCTATCTTTGATTCTGGGCCAAACATAGTGACTCCCACTTAGACAGGAGAATGAAGCAGAGTGGCACTGAGTAACTGCCAAAGCTAGGCTAGAAAAGAGCACACATCTTTCTCATCATTCTCTTTGGAGACTTACATTTGGAGCCCTGAGACCATATAAGAAGTCCAAATACTCTGAAGCTGCTATGCTGTGAGAAAGCCCAAACCACATGGAGATACTCTGTCTAGATGCTCTGGTTGATAGTCCCAGCTGAGGGACCAGCAGCAACTAGCATCAAGACTGCATGATGAAGTCTCTGAAGTAACTCTACCTCCAGCCACCGGATTATTGCAATCACCAGAGAAACCCCCAGCAGGATCACCCAGTTGAGACTTGTCAATCTTTTGAGTCTTTCCAACTGAGGCCCCAGACAACAAGGAGCAGAAACAAGTTGTCCCTACTGTGCTCTGGCTGAATTTGTAACAGTAGAGTCTTTGGGATTAATAAAATTATTATTTTATGCCATTATGCTTTTAGATGGTTTATATGCAGCAACAGATAACTGGAACACTATCTATGGTCCATTAGAGAAGAATGATTTAGGCTGATTATGCATATTTACAAAATTGAACAGGAGAATAACAGCAAAATTTAAACATCTAACACTGAAAAAAGGAGAGGGGAGGATGGATCAATGTAAGTAAACAAGCTAAATCCTTATTTTATATATCTCAGAATCATTAGATAAAGTTGCTAAATCAATGAATGAAAACCAAAAAATATGTAAAATGTGGAAATGACCTAAGGAAAAATCTAAAATAGAAGGACTTTCTTTTAAGATTTTTTTTTTTTTTTTTGATGTGGACCATTTTCTCAAAGTCTTTATTGAATTTGTTACAGTATTGCTTCTGGGTTTTTTTGTTTTAGTTTTTTGGCTGTGAGGTATGTGGGATCTTAGCTCCCTGACCAGGGATTGAACCCGCACCCCCTGCATTGGAAGGTGAAGTCTTAATCACTGGACTGCCAGGGAAGTCCCTAAAATAGAAGCACTTTTAAAAAGAGGTTTCCTCTGAAGAGTAATGACTGAGTTTAGGATATAAGGCTCTAAAAATAGCTCGTAAACATCATATCTATATTATTTCATTACCAAGTATATGTATTATACTTGGATACAAACTCTCATTATGATTTCTAATTTTTATTCATGATTTCAAAATGCAAAAGTAAAATAAATGTTAAAGTTTAATGCAGTAAATGTTATATTTTTCCATTTCAAATTATGAAACTAAAAAATGTTAAGTTAGTCAATATTGTGGAGGCTGCAATTAAGCCAATATTCTCATATGCTGTTGGTGCAAACATGACTTGGTAAAAGGCAATCTGTCTTAGAGGAAATCTACCAATATGTATAATGAACTCATAAATGCAGATAAATCTATATGCCCAAAGATGTTCACTTTAGCATTTATTATTTGGGAAAAAATATCATTTTAGCTTAGACCTTAGTGCTGAACAGTCATGCTTGCCTGAAGAACTGGTTGGGTAGAACTGATTAGTTGTTTATTTGAATGCCGTTTGAGGAGTTTCCTGGGATAATATGAAAGCTCTTTCTGCTGACGGTGTTCAGACAGATCTTAAGAGGCTTAGTAAACTGATGGCATAGGCTGCTAGAATTATCATACATCAAGGGTGAGAAACCTCCTAAAAAATACCTCTCATAATTGTATATCTTATCCCTCTGAATTAAAAAAAAAAGAATCCATTTCAAGGCAATGGACATAAAACAACTTTGTCAACAATAATAGCACTGGTTCATGGCTAGTTCAACAAAGAATACATCAAAGGATAAAGAAAAATGCTTTCCTCGCTTTTTCTCAGGCTATTCTTGGGTTAGGTTCAGTGCTTCATTGGTATCAAGTGCACCAAGAAGGCTCTATAGAGACTTGGTCATGGAAGAGCATAACAGGCAAGGTTGCACCAGACAGGAATTAGCTTATTCATAAGCATGGGTGGGTAACAACTGAAAACACCCAGAATTATTTGGCGGGAACATGTAACTTCCTTGGTTCTTGTCCAGGTTTGTTCACACAGGAAGATGAAAAGATATGGGGAAGAACAAGAGAAGTTAAACGTATGTATCAAAATATTGAAAAGAATTCAAAACTATTGATATTCAGAAGTTTGGTTAATTATGTTATAGTTCATTTAAAATAAAACAATGGTTGCCAAGAGAAAAACAATGTTTATACAATGCAGTAAAAACAAAATAAACTGATTCTAAATTTTATATGAAGAGGCAAAAGACCCAGAGCAGACGACACAATACTGAAGAAAAACAAAGTTAGAGGACTGACACTACCCAGCTTCAAAAATTACTATAAAGCTACAGTAACCAAGACAGGGTGGTATTGACAAAATACTAGACAAATAGATCAAGAAACAGAACAGAGAACCCAGAAACAGACCCATATAATTAGAGACAACTGATCTTTGATAAAGGAGCAAAGGCAATACACTGTAGAAAAGATAGTCTTTTCAACAAATGGTGCTGGAACAACTGGACATCCACATGCAAAGAAAAAAAAAACAACAACAATTAATCCAAACACAGAACTTACACTCTTCACAAAATAACTCAAAATGAATAATAGACCTAAATGTACATACAAAACTATAAAATTCCTAGAAGATAACATAGAAGAAAACTTATAAGACCTTGGGTATGGTGTTGATATTTTAGATAAAACACCGAAGTCATGATCCACAATGGAAAGAATCAATAAACTGGACTTCATTAAAATTAAAAACATCTGCTCTGCAAAAGACAATGTCAAGGGAATGAAAAGACAAACCACAGACTAGAGGAAAATATTTGCAAAAGACATCTGATGAAAAACTATTATACAAAATATACAAAGAATTCTTAAAACAACACTAAGAAAACAAACCACCCAATTAAAAAATGGAACTGGGGATGGGACCTTCAAGATGGCAGAGGAGTAAAATGTGGAGATAACCTTCCTCCCTGCAAATACAACAAAAATACATCTACATGTGGAACAACTCCTACAGAATACCTACTGAATGCTGGCAGAAGACCTCAGACTTCCCAAGAGGCAAGAAAATCCCCACGTACCTAGGTAAGGGAAAAGAAAAAAGAAAAAACAGAGACAAAAGAATAGGGATGGGACCTGCACCTCAGGGAGGGAACTATGAAGGAGGAAAAGTTTCCACACACTAGGAAGGCCCTTCACTGGCGGAGACCAGGGTTGGCGGGGGGGAAGCTTCGGAGCCATGGAGGAGAGCGCAGCCACAGGGGTGCAGAGGGCAAAGGGGAGAGATTCCCGCACAGAGGATCGGTACCAACCAGCAATCACCAGCCTGAGAAGCTTGTCTGCTCACCCGCCAGGGTGGGTGGGGGCTGGGAGCTGAGGCTCAGGCTTCGGAGGTCAGATCCCAGGGAGAGGACTGGGGTTGGCTGAGTGAACACAGCCTGAAAGGTGCTAGTGCGTCACAGCTAGCCGGGAGGGAGTCCAGGAAAAAGTCTGGAACTGCCTAAGAGGCAAGAGACCATTGTTTCAGGGTGCACGAGGAGAGGGGATTCCTTCCCAGTGTGCCCACAAAAGGCAGAGCACTGCCTAAACAAGCTCCAGAGATAGACACAAGATACAGCTATCAGCTCAGACAGCAGAGATGGTCATGAAACGCTAATGCTGCTCCTGCAGCCAGCAAGAATCCTGTGTGCAAGCACAGGTCACTATCCACACCACACATCGCCACCAACCCATGGGAGCTTGTGCAGCCCAGCAAGGATCTCATTCAGATTCAACAGAGAAATTAAAACCTTTACAGACAATCAAAAGCTAAGAGAATTCAGCACCACCAAACCAGCTTTAGAACAAATGCTAAAGGAACTTCTCTAGGTAGGAAACACAACAGAAGGAAAAGGCTTACAATAACAAACCCAAAACAATTAAGAAAATGGTAATAGGAACATACATATAGACAATTACCTTAAATGTAAATGAATTAAATGCTCCAACCAAAAGACACAGACAGGCTGAATGGATACAAAAACAAGACCCATATATATGCTGTCTACAAGAGACCCACTTCAGACCTAGGGACACATACAGACTGAAAGTGAGGGGATGGAAAAAGATATTCCATGTGAATGGAAATCAAAAGAAAGCGGGACTAGCAATTCTCATATCAGACAACAGTCTTTAAAATAAAGACTGTTTGTTACAAGAAAGAAGGACACCGCATAATGATCAAGGGATCAATCCAAGAAGACGATATAACGATTGTAAATATTTATGCACCCAACATAGGAGCACCTCAATATATGTGGCAAATGCTAACAGCCATAAAAGGGGAAATTGACAGTAACAGAATAATAGTAGGGGACTTTAACACCCCACTATCACCAAGGGACAGATCAACCAAAATGAAAATAAATAAGGAAACAGAAGCTTTAAATGACACATTAAACAAGATGGACTTAATTGATATTTATAGGACATTCCATCCAAAAACAACAAAATACACTTTCTTCTCAAGTTCTCAAGGAACATTCTCCAGGATAGATCATATCTTGAGTCAAAAATCAAGCCTTGGTATATTTAAGAAAATTGAAATTGTATCAAGTATCTTTTCCGACCAAAACGCTATGAGGCTAGATATCAATTACAGGAAAAAAAAACTGTAAAAAATACAAACACATGGAGGCTAAACAATATGCTACTAAATAACCAAGTGATCACTGAAGAAATCAAAGAGTAAATCAGAAAATACCTAAAAACAAATGACAATGAAAACACGAAGACCCAAAACCTATGGGATGCAGCAAAAGCAGTTCTAAGAGGAAGTGTATAGCAATACAATCCTACCTCAAGAAACAAGAAACATCTCAAATAAACAACCTAACCTTACATATAAAGCAATTAGAGAAAGAAGAACAAAAAAACCACAAAGTTAGCAGGAGGAAAGAAATCATAAAGATCAGATCAGAAATAAATGAAAAAGAAATGAAGGAAACAATAGCAAAGATCAATAAAACTAAAAGCTGGTTCTCTGAGAAGGTAAACAAAATTGATAAACCATTAGCCAGACTCATCAAGAAAAAAAGGGAGAAGACTCACATCAACAGAATTAGATATGAAAAACGAGAAGTAACAACTGACACTGCAGAAATACAAAGGATCATGAGAGATTACTACAAGCAACTCTATGCCAATAAAATGGACAACCTGGAAGAAATGGACAAATTCTTAGAAATGCACAACCTTCTCAGTCTGAACCAGGAAGAAATACAAAATATAAACAGACCAATCACAAGCACTAAAATTGAAACTGTGATTAAAAATCTCCCAACAAACAAAAGCCCAGAAACGGATGGCTTCACAGGCGAATTCTATCAAACATTTAGAGAAGAGCTAACACCTATCCTTCTCAAACTCTTCCAAAATATAGCAGAGGGAGGAACACTCCCAAACTCATTCTACAAGGCCATCATCACCCTGATACCAAAACCAGACAAAGATGTCGCAAAGAAAGAAAACTAGAGGCCAATATCACTGATGAACATAGACGCAAAAATCCTCAACAAAATACTAGCAAACAGAATCCAACAGCACATTAAAAGGATCATACACCATGATCAAGTGGGGTTTATCCCAGGAATGCAAACAATCTTCAATATATGCAAATCAATCAATGTGATACACCATATTAACAAATTGAAGGATAGAAACCATATCATCATCTCAATAGATGCAGAAAAAGCTTTCAACAAAATTCAACACCCATTTATGATAAAAACTCTCCAGAAAGTAGGTATAGAGGGAACCTACCTCAACATAATAAGGACCATATATGACGAAACCACAGCCAAGATCAATCTCAATGGTCAAAAACTGAAACCATTCCCTCTAAGATCAGGAACAAGACAAGGTTACCCACTCTCACTGCTATTATTCAACATAGTTATGCAAGTTTTGCAACAGCAATCAGAGAAGAAAAAGAAATAAAAGGAATCCAAATCGGAAAAGAAGAAGTAAAGCTGTCACTGTTTGCAGATGACATGATACTATACATAGAGAATCCTAAAGATGCTACCAGAAAACTACTAGAGCTAATCAATGAATTTGGTAAAGTAGCAGGATACAAAATTAATGCACAGAAACCTCTTGCATTCCTATACACTAATGATGAAAAATCTGAAAGAGAAATGAAGGAAACACTCCCATTTACCATTGCAAAAAAAAGAATAAAATACCTAGGAATAAACCTACCTAGGGAGACAAAAGACCTGTATGCAGAAAACTATAAGACACTGATGAAAGAAATTAAAGATGATACCAACAGATGGAGAGATATACCATGTTCTTGGATTGGAAGAATCAACATTGTGAAAATGACTCTACTACCCAAAGCAATCGACAGATTCAATGCAATCCCTATCCAACTACCAATGGCATTTTTCACAAAACTAGAACAAAAAATTTCACAATTTGTATGGAAACACAAAAGACCCCGAAGAGCCAAAGCAATCCTGAGAAAGGAAAACGGAGCTGTAGGAATCAGGCTCCCTGACTTCAGACTTTATTACAAAGCTACAGTAATCAAGACAGTATGGTACTGGCACAAAAACAGAAATGCCGATCAATGGAACAGGACAGAAAGCCCAGAGATAAAGCCACACACATATGGTCACCTTACCTTTGATAAAGGAGGCAAGAATATACAATGGAGAATAGACAATCTCTTCAATAAGTGGTGCTGGGAAAACTGGACAGCTACATGTAAAAGAATGAAGTTAGAACACTTCTGAACACCATACACAAAAAATAAACTCAAAATGGATTAAACACCTAAATGTAAGGCCAGACACTATAAAACTCTTGGAGGAAAACATAGGCAGAACACTCCATGACATAAATCAGAGCAAGATCCTTTTTGACCCACCTCCTCTAGAAATGGAAATAAAAAGAAAAATAAACAAATGGGACTTAATGAAACTTAAAAGCTTTTGCACAGAAAAGGAAACCATAAACAAGATGAAAAGACAACCCTCATAGTGGGAGGAAATATTTGCAAACGAAGCAACTGACAAAGGATTAATCTCCAAAATATACAAGCAGGTCATGCAGCTCAATAGCAAAAAAACAAAGAACCCAATCCAAAAATGGGCAGAAGACCTGAATAGACATCTCTCCAAAGAAGATATACAGATTGCCAACAAACACATGAAAGGATGCTCAACATCACTAATCATTAGAGAAATGCAAATCAAAACTACAATGAGGTATCACCTCACACTGGTCAGAATGGCCATCATCAAAAAATCTACAAACAATAAATGCTGGAGAGGATGTGGAGAAAAGGGAACCCTCTTGCACTGTTGGTGGGAATGTAAATTGATACAGCCACTATGGAGAACAGTATGGAGGTTCCTTAATAAACTAAAAATAGAACTATCATATGACTCAGCAATCTCACTATTGGGCATATACCCTGAGAAAACCATAATTCAAAAAGATTCGTGTACCACAATGTTCATTGCAGCACTATTTACAATAGCCAGGACACAGAAGCAACTGAAGTGTCCATCAACAGATGAATGGCATATATATACAATGAAATATTACTCAGTCATAAAAAGAAACGAAATTGAGTTATTTGTAGTGAGGCGGATGGACCTAGAGCCTGTCATACAGAGCGAAATAAGTCAGAAAGAGAAAAACAAATACCGTATGCTAACACATACATACGGAATTAAAAAAAAAAAAGTGGTTCTGATAAACATAGGGGCAGGACTGGAATAAAGATGCAGACGTATAGAATGGACTTAAGGACACAGGGAGGGAAGGGGAAGCTGGGACGAAGTGAGAGAGTGGCATGGACATATATACACTACCAAATGTAAAACAGATAGCTAGTGGGAAGCAGCTGCCTCGCATGGGGAGATCAGCTCGGTGCTTTGTGACCACCTAGAGGGGTGGGATAGGGAGGGTGGGAGGGAGACACAAGAGGGAGGGGAATATAGGGATATATGTATACATATAGCAGATTCACATTGTTATATAGCAGAAACTAACATTACATTATAAGGCAATTATACCCCAATAAAGATGTTAAAAAAACACAAAATGGAACCAAGACCTTAATAGACACTTCACCAAAGAAGATATATGGATGGCATATAAACCTATGAAAAGATGTTCCAAATCATATGCCATCAGAGAAATGTAAATTAAAACATCAGAGATCCCACTACACACCTATTAGAATGGCCAAAACCCCCCCAAAAAAACACTGACAACAGTAAATGCTAGCAAGGATGTGGAACAACAGGAATTCTCATACATTGTTGGTGGGAATGCAGAATGGCCACTTTGGAAGTCAGTTTAGTGGTTTCTCATAAAGCTACACATATCTGTGCCATACAATTCAGAAATCATACTCCTTGGTATTTACCCAGAAGAGCTGAAAACTTATGTCCACACAAAAATCTGCACAGATGTTTATAGCAGTTTTATTCATAACTGCCAAAACTTGAAGGCACACAAATATCCTTCAGTATGTGAATGGATAAATAAACAATGGTATTTCCAGACCATAGAATATTATTTAGCACTAAAAAAATGAGCTATCAAGCCATGAAAATACATGGAGGAACTTTAAGTGCGTATTTCTAAGTGAAAGAAGCCAATCTGAAAAGACAACATACTGTATGATTTCAACTATATCATATTCTGCAAAAGGCAAAACTATGGAGACAGTAAGATCAGTGGTTGCCAGGGTGTAGGAATATGGGTGAGGAATGAATAGGTAGAGCACTGAGGATTTTTTAAGGCAGTGAAAATACCCTGTATGACATTATAAAGGTGAATACATGTCATCAGACATTTATCCAAACCCACAGAAGGTACAACACCTAGAGTGAACCCTAATGTAAACCGTGGACTTTGGTGATAATGATGTGTCAATGTAGGTTCATCAATTATAAAAAATGTACCACTCTGGTGAGGATGCTATACATGTGTATGGACAGGGGGTTTATGGGACATCTCTGTACCTTCCTCTCACTTCTGCTGAAAAACCTTAAACTGCTCTAAAAAATGTTTTTTTAAAAAAGAAAAAATCAAATATACATAAATTAATAAATTACATATATAAATTAATAAATCATATATTGATGTAAAATACTGGAAGGCAAGTATTAAAGTAAAATGAAAACACAGCTAAATCTGAAGGGTGTTAAACTGAAGTTTAATTCTTGCTCTTTGCTCTTTTCCATCACAGGTCAGCAGAGGTACTTTACTCATCATAGAGACTAGAAATTACCAAACTAGAAAAATACTAAGTTAGTCAATATTGTGGAGGGTGCAATTAGGCCAATGTTCTCTTATGTTGTGGATGCAAATGTGAATTGGGGAAAAGCAATCTGTCTCAGAGATGCAGGCTGAGGGAAGAGCCACCATCTGTTCCAGAAAGAAAGAGAGAGCCCTGGAGGATCACACATCAGCAATCAGATGTCCCAGCCCAGAAGTGACATATAACTTCCACTCAGAACTCATTAACCTGGACCTGTCACACAGCCCCACCTAACCTAAGAGGCCCGGAAGTATAATCCTACCTTGTTCTCAGAAAGCTGAGAACTAGTGATTATCTCATATCTTTTACGTTGACATGTAAAAGCTTCCCAACTGTGACTTTGATAAACAGAAAATATAAAGAAAATTTTTTTATCTAAGTAAACTCTCAGGGATCGTACCATTAGATTCACTTGATACAATCTTCTCTTCTCTTGTCCCGTCCTGTCCTCTCCTTTTTTCTCTCCTCCTCCTCCCCTCTCTTCCCTTTCCTTTCTCCCACCCTTCATCCCTTTCTTCCTCTCTTTCTACTATTATTATTACTGGTAACGTATAACCAGAAGATACTATGATTACATATAGAACAGAAGCCTTTGCCTTCTTAATTAATTGAACTTCATGTTGACCATATTTAGTGATTCTTCTCACTGTCAGCTGAAGCCTGGCTTCCATCACGCATCAGTAAATTAAATGAGAAGTGAATGTCACTACTGACAGTGGAATCACAACCTCAAAGTGTAGTTAAAGTTCTCAGGGTTGCTGTGTGACATTTAAAGAGAAAAGGAACTTAAAAGATATATTATCAGACATGACAAAGATATCTCTACCTCCTGTATTTTGTCTCTTTTATTCTACAAAGTACTGCAAAATTAATCTTCTTAAAGCACAGTCCTGATCATGTCATCACTGTAGTGAAAATATTTCAACCAATCCACATTCCCTGCAGAATAAATCTGATTTCTTGGCTTCACATTTAGTGTTCACTGTAACTTGGCCTGAACTCAGTTGTCCAGCTCATCTTTCTACCATTTGCCTGTTAACATTCCAAGTTCATAATAACTGACTGCCCCCAAATATGGCTGGCATTTTCCTATCTCCATGCAATTATGCAATTCTCTCTCCAAATTCATACCAATTCTTGAAGACTCAACTAGAAGTCTGCCATCCCATCAAATCTCCCAATATCTCTGGGAAGAAATCACCTCCATCTCCCATGACTTCCACAAAACTTTATATTTACAACTATAATATAGGGGGAAAATCAAACGTTAGAACGTTTGTGAAAATTTTCTTGTTCATATTAATCACAGGTAACTTCAGAAATTCTTGATAGTGGGATCTTAGCAAAGTGATGAATAAGGATTAGTGTTCTAGGAATACTCTTAAAGCTGATTTCTCAAGACAAGAGCACATATGTTTTATTTATTTGGGAAAATTTGGTAGGAAGATACTATAGGGAAAAAAGACTAAAGTCACCCAAGATTCGTACTTGTGGCATCAATGCCTCTACCATAACAAGGAAAAATGGCTTTGTCTTACTTACTTTTTAATCCCTCAAAGTAAGTATTCTTTGAATATACACACATGATCATATTAATAGTTGCAGAAAAAGCATTTGATGAAATCCAACTCATTCATGATAAACACTCTCATTAAACTAGAAATAGATAGGAACTTTCTGAACTTGATAAAGCCTATCTAAAAAGAACCTACAACGAACATCATATTTAATAGTGAGAAACTTGAAGCTTTCCCACTAAGAACAGGTACAAGGAAAGAAAGTTCCCTATCACCTCTCCTTTTCAACATCACACTTGCTAATGTAACAAGGCAAGAAAAAAAAAAGGTATACTTACTCATGAAGACATAAACTGTTTCTTCCCCCCACAGGTGACATGATCATCCAAGTAGAAAATCTGAAAGAAGTGACAAAAACATTCCTGAAACTAAGTCATGGCAACAAGGTTATAGGATACAAGGTTAATATACATTTGCTTTCCTATATACCAACAATGAACAAGTGGAATTTGAAATTAAAAACCTAATACAATTTATGTTAACATCCCCCCAAATGAAATACTTAGATTCAAATTTAACAAAATGTGTATAATATCTATACGAATCAAATAATAAAACTCTGATGAACAAAATCAAAGAACTAAATAAATGGAGAGATATTCCATGTTCATGGATAGGAATACTCAATACTGTTCAACGGACAATTCTTCCCAACTTGATTGACAGATTCAGTATAATCCCAATCCAACTCCCACCAAGTTATTTTATGGATATCATGAAACTGATTCTAAAGTTTATTTTATTTTTTTTCAGATCTCTTTCTTTTCTTTTAAATTGGGGTATAGTTGTTTTACAATGTTGTGTTAGTTTCTACTGTACAGCAAAGTGGAGTTCCCTGTGCTATACAGATTCTAAAGTTTATATGGAGAAGCAAAAGATGAAGAATATCAAACACAATATTGAAAGAGAAGAACAGAGTTGATGAATTGAAGCTACCCAACTTCAAGATTTACTAAAAAGCCTATACATGTATAAAGTGTCCAGTATGAGTCTGTGATAGAAAAAAAGAAAAGCTCAACCTACTCTGGTAAAAAACAGAAAGAAAATATAGGCTCAGATATTTAGGAAACAAAATAAGTACAGGACCCAATAAATCAAATCATGTCATTCATTTCTTGGCATTTCTTTCCTCTATGGGGACTTCATTCTTAAAAGAAGCACCTCTTTACGTTGTAGCAGAGATGCCTACATGGCTACCGGCAATTCCAAATATATACCCTGTTCTCTACAAACTGCATTTGCAGTTCACTCCCCATTCTGGCCTTAGGAAGTCCTACCCTGGCACAGCCTTTGGGCCAGAGCCCACACTCCCACACCTGGCTGGGCCACTGGGACAAGGTACTACCACATTCTGACTCTGAGTTGAGGGGGTGGGGCAAGGTGCCCACAAGGACTGGGGTTTGCTTGATAGGTGACATGAGTAAGACTCCTTACTGACAAGTCTGGGATGAGGGGGTCTCTGGCACCTGAGGCTCCCAGCTGTTTCTCATCCCATGCCTCCTCTGCCAGGCCTCATAGAATTCCTGAGATCCCGCAAGATTGGTCACAGAAACAGAGCTTTGAGCCTGATTCTGCCAATTCTCTGAGCCATCTCTAAACCTAATGCTCAGCAAATCCCAGCCCATCCTTTCCCTGCCCCTCCATCAGGACCAACACTTACTCCCCCCCACATACCCACAGAGCCCACCCTGCAGGCTCCAACCGCACCCTGACTGCCTTGCTGTGAGACCCCACATTCCACCCACCAGGCCCAGGCCCCACTGGTGTCCCCCATGGTGTTCAAGACAGGAGAACATTTCCTGATGGAGGGGCGTGGGTGAAGGAGTCAGCTCCCCCATCACAGGGCTGTGGCACTTGGGCTGGGCCAGCAAGAGGGAGGAGAAACAAATAGACAAACGAACTCTAGATAAAAAGAGATTTTTTTCCGTAATAGCTCCCACAGACAAATCTCAGGGAAGAATCTGATCGGTCTAGTTTGCAAAACAATAATTGTATTATGGGAGAGAGGACCCCAAGGAAGATTTAGATTAACCAAGACTGGGTCATGGGTCTACTCTGGGGTGAGAGATGGGTGGGGACAGAATGGATAACCATTAGGAAAAGGAATTTTTTTATCAGAAAAATGGGGAAATGATTTGGGGCAAGCAAAGAATGACATGTGTACAAAATACCTACATGTTAACATGCACATACACATTAGTACACACATTTTAATATTTTTATCTTGTGTGTGTATGCACATACGAGAGTGTGTTATGTATTTGATTTTATCTTGTTTTTCTAGTTGTTTCAGTGTTATATATTTGGTTTTAGGCAGTTACCCAGGGTTAGCCAAACTGCAAGGTCAAAGGAAATACTCCCCACAAGACTGCCTTCACTCTGACACTAACTGCAAGTTTGGAGATTGCTAAAAACCACCTTCAAGTTTAGTAATTCACTGGAAGAACTCACAAAAGTCACTGAAATCTGTAATACTCTTAGTTACAATTTATTACAGGAAAAAGATACTAGTTAGAATCAGCCAAGGCAGAGTCCTGGAGGGGTACAAATACAGAACTTCTGGTTGTCCTCTTCCTGTGGGGTCATGGACAACATTACTTCCTCCCGGCTATGATGTGTGACAACACACTTGGATACTGCCAACCAAGGAAGCACACCCCAACCTTCAGTGTCCAGAGGGTCTTGATCACATACTGCCTGAGTGGATGACCATTGGTCTCCAGCCTTCCCAGAGTTCAGGCTAATACCTTTAGGCTCCTGACTAAATACCTGATCTCCAAAGGAACTGATATGGTGTGGTCCAAAGCCCCCATCATAAATCATTGTTTGTCTGTCCAGTGACCAAAGCCTCCAGGCAAACAAAGATACTCCTACCATGCAGGACATTCCAGGAACCTAGAGGTCACCTCTCAGCAGCCAGAACTCTCTTTGGGTAAGGTGAATTGTTCACAGCACGACAGTATTTTAAGTGCCAAGTCCAGGCAATGCCAATTCACTTTACTGAAATAGCAATTTCATTTATTCTCCTAAATTATTAATGAAAAATAGTATTTTTACCCACTTCTCTACCCGCAACCCTGGTTATTATACAATGAATATTTTTTGCTTTACTTCAGTTTTACTGGTGTGTAAAGACTTAATGAGGCACAGCTCACAGATTGATGTTCCTATTTATTAGTTTCTGTTCTTTTGCTAAACATGCCCTGTGTAATCTTTGATAATCGCTCAAGTTATTGAAAAAGAGTTTGCACAGCCTTAATATTATTTGCTTATTAATCTGTGACAAACCATAATATTTGATATTTTCACCATGACTACCTCATGAAACTTGCTCACTTGTTCTCTGATTAAAGTAGCAGCACACTGACAATGCCAACAACTTTTAGAAGTGTTTTTGGGAGAGCTATGTGAATATCTCCTTTGTTTTCATTTGAAATATCCAAAAGAAACTGAAAATGTTCTTCCACAACATAATCACATACCTGCCTGTACTTTGGCTGTTCTGAATTTGACCAAATGAGGATCAGGACTGCAACACACCCTTGATCCATAGAATGAATCATTCAAATATCAAATTCTCTTCTCTGATCTACCTTGAATGCTTATCTTCAATTTCCACAGTGCTTTCCTAGAAAACAACACAAACCTCCTGTTCTACAGTTCTTCTGGTTCGTAACCACTTTTGGGTCACAGACTCTTTATGACAAACCCACAGAACAAATTCTAGAATAATGAGTAAACAGCAACACAATAGAAAAAACAACAAAGTTTAATATAGTTTCAGGGGGATTCATGGGTCATGGTTTAAACATCCTGCTCTAGAATTTTTTGGCCATTGAACATTGCTATATTAGTGTCAGATGACATACTTGCATCTAAGTATATTAGGGAGAAAAATATGGACTTTCCAGGTATTTAGAGACCTTCTCCCCCCTTACACTGTAGTTATTACATTGTTCTCTCCTTCTTCCCAGGTCTTCTATACATCTTTTTAAGTTGAATCTAGTCACATCTATTTCCCTCAACAAAAATCCAAGGCCAGATCTGCTAAGGTTACTGTCATCTGTACAAATACCACATTGCTCAGGAAGTAGAACCCAAAGGGAAAAGAAGAGAAAGGAAGGGGAAAAAAATCCCAACAGGTGCTATCTGAAGAAACCTACTCCAACACCAGAACATTCAAAAACTGATAAGAATTAAGAACCACTATCATCCGAGCCTCCCTTATTTTGACCCACCTTACTTTTTGCTTGTAATAGTAGCAGGACTGTTTATTTAAAATAACAAGAATCAAATAGATTCATTCTGTTCATATGAATAACACACTGCATTGAAAGGCAAATGCCCACTGGATCTCTGTGTTTCATTTTTGTTTTTAAAATCTTAGGCTGCATCAAGTCCATACTGAGAAAAATATACTGGAACTCTGTTATTTTTCTTTTATAAGTGGCAAGTAACTGAAGTCTGGTTATAGTTATCAACCAGATAACTATTTAAAGACCTAATGCTGAAGTTTGGTTTCCTTTAATCAGGCATTGAATGTAATGTACAGTCGGGTCTTAAAACTTCACTTTAAGAGGAACGTTTGCAATTTTGAAAGGAGCTTCTAAAGGGAAAGATATATCTATGTAAAAACTCCCAGTCCAGTTGCCCCACATACTTTAAAAATGAGAGATTAAATTACTAGATCTTTATTGAATAGGAAAATGCATTTTTCCTTCTTTGTCTTCTTTTACTAAAAACAGGATTTCTCTAAGCAATGGTTATCATAATATGGGTGAACACATCTGTGCTTCACAGCTTATGACACCCCAGGGCATGTTTATCTCCACTCTGCTTTTACGGCTCACAGCACTCCAGGGTGCAGCAAGCTCCTAATGGCTCTAGAAAACATTGCCAGTAATTTTTTTACCACTTAAGACAGTACTATCCCAGACGATAATTACAAGTTGGATGGTATTCAGTTCTTGCTCTACATGGCTTACCCCAGCTTGTTTAATAATTGTATGTAGTGTCACAGTCCTGAGAGATGTACTTTCTGACCAGAAATATGACAATTTTCATATAAGTGTATATACCTAAATGTTCACATTTCATATTCAAATTTCATAGTTCACTCAAGGTAGGTCAAGTGCCAAGATCTAAAGACTAAAGGTAATGAAATCAATACTTCTCTCAAGATCTCAGTGGAAATAACAATAATGCTTAAAGCTTAAAGTGTAACAATTAAAAAAAAAAAAAGGTTTCTTAGGATAGAAAGGAAGCATCTGCTCAAATTAGTGTTTGAGATTGACAGCATGACAAATGATTTATTTTGTGTTTTAATTTTATTGTATAATTCTATGGGACAACTTCTATGGACGACCCCATGAGATCTGTCATATAAAATTATATTTTATATATGTATGTATATATGTTATATATATATGTGTATGTATATATGTTATACATGTAAGCAGGTATAATTATTGTTTTCTACGTGGTAGTTCTAACTTAACAATAATAGAGGAGTAATAAATTATAATGGCATCTTATACAATTGAAAGAATTATTTTGCACACTGAATTAGGTTGTTTCACCAGATTCATTTCAGTCAAAGTGGTGCATCCAATGCCCTGGAGATAACTAACGTTAAACCTTAAACCTCAGTGATTCGGGCTTTAAGGTATTAAAAACATTTTTTTTTAATTTATAACAACCAAAAAAGATGTCCAACTTTTCCAAAATCTCTATCTTCTCTTCTGGGGTAACTGAATTAACAATTTCTTAAACTTCACATTATTTAAGCTAAAACAATTATCCATTTTTAACAAATGCCCCATCTGCATCTTTACTGTCATTTATAAGTACACATTGATGACCAGTAAATGTAAATTATATGCTAATGGGCATATTTCTTAATCCTCATAGTGTACACTTTAGGAATGTGCATAGGTCTTATGGTTGTGAATTTCCAGTATAACACCCAGGATTTGCAGAGAATCAACTCTGTGGCCAGATTAGAGTCAAATATGGTAATGTGCCCATTAAAAACCAGAACAATGTTAGACTTTTCTGAAATTCATTACATCACCTAGTATTGGACATGTATTAATAGTAAACATATAACTTTTAATCTGATTGGTTGAGGGATTAGTTGAATAATGGAAATTGACTGTGGTTGAGAAAGGTTAGCAAGTAAATGAAAACCAACAAATGAAGTGTGAATCTGACTGTTTCAAACCATTACATTAGGATGGCTGAAAAGAAAAGTGTCCTTGGAATCTATAATATCTCTAGTGGCTTGTAGGCCAAAGAAGCAAAAGTAGCTAAAAAAGAGAATAGTACATGGCTAAAGAGAGACCAAAGGACATTATTAACTCATGTTTTGAAATAATTTCGTGGAGGGATCCCAGAATAATAATATCCAACATCTTGCTCACCAAAGTATAATACATTCTTTATCTAATACATTAAATAAGAATTAAGAAACTGGACGTTTCCAAAAAGAAAAAATAAAATAAAAAAGTTTACCTGCCTATCTCATTTTTGGCAGCCAACTAAAGTAGAAAATTCTTGGCAGCTTTCAGATACTTTAGAATTTGAAGCAATGTTGAGATGATCTATTTAAATCCAGTATATAGGTGACCATTTCTCAGATTTAATTTATATATCGCTCTTGTTATCTATTTCCATGAGCTTTGACTCTCTTTCTCCCTCTTCTATCCTTTTTATTCTTCTTTCCTGAACATAAATCTCGATGCTCCCCTATTTGACATATACTAAATTTCAAAAAAAAAAAAAAAAGAAAAAGTAAATCAGCAGGAAAGGAAGAAACAAGTGAACCCAACAACTGTACAACGCTTGAACTCACAGACTATTCCTATAAGGAAAAAGTGAATAGTTGGTGCCAGAAAGAAAAAATTGAAAATTGGGTCAGACTATCGATAGGACTGATATGTTTTCCACTTTGCTGACATATAATCGTACTGGTGGTCACACTGACCTGCCGCTGGGACCCGGTGGGGTCTGAGCCCAAGCGTGAGCAGGGTCATGCTGCCAGGGCTTCACATAGGGTTCCATGTGCTACAATAGCACGGGCAGACTGAGACCCAAGCAAAGCCTTATCCTTTCTCAGGGGTTTAATATCCCTGGGCAAACAGCTAAGTGGCTCTCTGAAAGTGATGCAAGAATGGGTAAAGTGCTCATTAAGAATTTGTCTGAACTGGTTTTTCCCAAAAGGGTGCACAAGAGAGTTTCTCAATAGTACCAAGCCCTATACGTGTTATGTATCAATCCAACCCAAGTCGCTTAGTGGCTCTTTTGCTAGAGCACTTCTCCTTTATGATCAATTAATTTCAAAGAACTGGGTATTTTTACTTAGGGGACTTTTCCCAGTGAGAGAAATTCTATTCTTATCACCTCCTTTTATGTATGTACATAGAGAGGATGTTTGTGAGTCTGTAAAAAGTACCCTTGATCTTATTTGATAGACTGTGTCCTCCTCAGAGTGAATACGCTGTCAAGTGGTGACTTTGCATTTGCAAATGAACGACAATATGTGTGCCAAATTCTCTCCCCAGCCACAAAAGTAACAGGATGAGAATTCTATTTCTGGAAGAGAATTTCAAAACAGGTCAGCTCTCATTTACTCCTCAGGGGGTGCTGCTAAAAACTAGAAAAAGTAAGACGTGGCCATTAAACACAGCAGACAAAACAATACGTACATCAATCAGTGCCTAGAAACAGACTTTGAAATGTTATTTATTACCTGTTTTCATCAAATATGCATTACTCTAATGATCGGCATATTATGAAGACAGGCATTTTAGAGACAAATTATAAGATGGGCTAAAAAAGGTGGCTATCATTTGGCAAAGAAAGGCAGTTTAATTTTAAAAAATCATATAATTGTTATGGAAAGTATCTGTATAAATCAAACATTTCAGAGAGACAAGATATTGATCAGTCATGGCAACCCTCTCCAACTTTCCATACAAAACCATATAAAGGTACATAATAAAGTTAAATTTTAGACTGTTACAGTCAAAAGCATGCTTTGTTACTGAAGTTCTGCTCTATTTATTTGGATGATTTTGGCATGAATAGATTAAAAGAACAAATATGAAAGAGACTCTCAATCCTGTTTTCAAAAGTATTTATAGGTTGGCACCTGGAGGGTTGCAGTAGTTCGTGAAAAGTCAATACAGAAGTCTAGAGCGTGTTCTTTTTCTCTTCCTTCATTAGAGAAATTGACAGCTGAGAGGAGCCCTTTGGTTGTCCGACACCAGTACAAGCCATGTTAACAAATAGTTCTTGGCGAGGCAGCCACAGACAGCGTAGCCTGAAATTCTCATCGCCACATATAAGTGATGCTGTACTGCTGCCACTCCTCTGTCTATTTATATTGCTAATTAAATCGCACAACTTGTTCAGTGTCTTCTGTTCTACATCCACTTTTGTGCTCGACATTTTGTACGCCAAATTACATCCTTTTGCATGGGCCAACTACACGATCCTATTCAGAGTCCTAATACTGTTGTTCATTTTGTTCCATCAGCTAACGGTTAGAACTAATTGTTGAGAATTAACAGATATTGTGCCTTGAATTTGGATCTTTACACTCTTGCTCAGTCATGGAGTTTCTGACCTCTGAGTGAGCAGACAGTATCCAGATGTAGGAGAGGAAGATGCCTAAGACAGGAAGACAATGGAACAGCCATCAAGAGTTCCAATGGGGCACTTTTACTGGAGGAGGGAAGCAGATGCTGAGAGAAATTTCAGAATTGGACTAAAATAAAGAAAGGTAATAAAGAGAATTAGCACTGGAACATCCAGTGACCAAAGGACATGTGACAAAGGAACCAGAAAAGGAGAGTAAGAGAAAAATAACTAAGGGGCCCAGTCAGAAGGTGTTAGGCTTCAAAAAATGTCACATTGTGCGTATGTGAAATAAAGAAGAGCAGGACTTTTAGCAAAAATAAAGTCAGCAGTTTTTCTTTCTTGCTATTATTACTTAGTAGACATGCTTTATTTTGTAATTCAAGATATTTTGAGTCTCTGTATCTTGAGGTTCCTTGTAAGGATCACTTGTTGATGAATGATCTGTAGACTAGTCTAAAACGCATTTCCTCATTCCTTCTGATGTCCTCTGGGTTATATTTTCATCATAATTTTCTTTTACTTAATTAAGCCTTCCATGAAGCCCGAAGTATTTAAATTGTAAGGATTGCTGAAATTGGGTCATTAAGGCAACTTCTAAGTAGAGGCAGTCTGCCAGAATTGTTTTAAAAAAATCTAAGATAAAAATAAAAAGGAGGGAATTGATGCTAGGTTTTTGGGAAAAAAGAGAGTACACTTCCCCTAAGAGGAAAAAGAGATAACTAACAGAGGTAAAGTAAAAGATATCTAACTACTTAGAAGGCTGAGGGAGGATTAATATAAAATGAACCAAAATAAGTAGGTAAATAAACAAGTAAATAAATAATAAAGTGAACAGAACCTAGTCATAAATTAGCCATGGAGCTCACAGGGTTCAAAGCAATTATATTAAAATACATAGCCAGATTACAAGCACCCCTATGGCACAGGATAATTGAGCATGAACATAGTTATATTTACAGTGAAGTAATTAATGAATGACATATACAGCAATTAGAGTAGTCAGGACTCTTATCTTACTCCCCATCCCATAAAGTCAAATGCGAAGGACAAACAGCCAGCATTATTCCCCCAGGAAAATGCTCAAAGGCTATTCTCTAAAGGAATTAAAATCAGTGTTGGGCAAAAGTCAGATTCTCATGGCAAGCATCCTTTCCCCCTTCCCTCTCCCACTGATTAAAATGCTATTGATGTTGACCTTGGGTTGGGGAATGCCGTCTACGGCCTGTCCCCTGGATCATGTAGCTCTACCTACCAAAGCGGCCCTACACAGAGTTCCTTAGAGAAAATATCTAGAAAAGCATCTTACCTTCCTGGCAGCATAGGGCACCTATATCCTTCTTAAATGTGAATGGAGAAACAGGGAATGCTAGGTATGTGAAGAAAACAAGCAGGTTATAAGAGAAAGAAAAAAAAAATTTTTAAATGGTCTTATGGGAGGTTGGGGAAATAGAAAAGGACTCTGAGAATGCTGAATGTGTTCAGAGTGATCAGAGAAAGTACTGTATTTATAAAACAAAACTATAAAGCTCTGAACAAAGAACAATCAGAGCAGATAAAAAAAGGTGTCAGAGATTAAACATACTATGGTAAAATTGAAGAGTGACTGGAAAATAAGGTTGAGGATATCTCCTGGAATACAGAGCACAAAAGGATAAAGAGTCAGAAAATATGAGAGAGGAAGTGAGGAAAAGAAGGCCCATCAGGGTTGTACATTGTCCTGACAGAAGGAATTCTGGGAAGAGACAGCAAGAAAATGGAAAGGGGTGAATGTCAAAATTATAGTAGAAAAGAAATTCCCAGAGCTGAAGGAGGATACATCTTCAGAGTGAAGACACACAGAAACAAGAGTCACCAAACAAACACAAAAAACCCTGGCCTAGTACATGAAATGGCAAAATGGTACAAATAAAAAGAAGGTCCCAAAAGCTTCTTTATAGAATAAACTAATTGCCTTAAAAGGAAAATGAGGCAATCTGGCGTCAAATGTCTCACCAGCTGACTGGATACAAGATAACATTGGAGCAGCAATGCCCAGAAAACAGTATGCAGGTTCCTCAAAAAATTAAAAACAGATTTGTCATATAATTCAGCAATCTGGGTATAGAGACATATGCACTCCCATGTTTATTGCATCATTATTGACAATAGCCAAGATATGAAAACAACCTAAGTGTCCATCAACAGATGAATGAATAGATATATATGGTGTATATATACAATTGAATATTATTCAGCCATGAGAAAGAAGGAAATCTTGCAATTTATGACAACATGATGGACCTTTAGGACATTATGCTAAGTGACATAAGCCAGACAGAGAAACATAAATACTGTATGCTATCACTTATATGTGGAATCTGAAAAAGCCAAACTTGTAAAAACAGAGTAAAATGGTGATTATCAGGGGTTGTGGAGGTACAGGAACAAGAGAGATGTTGTTTAAGGGTACAAACTTACCATTAGTAGTAATTAAGTCCTAGAGATCCAATGCAAAGTATAGTAAATATAGATAGCAATATTGTATCATAATATTCAAACTTGCTAAGAGACTAGGTCTTACTTATTCCAACTACAAAAAGTAATTACATGATGTGATAGAAGTGCTAACTATCTCTACAATGGCAATCTTATCACAATATATAAATGTATAGATCAACAGGTTATACACCTTAAATTAACATAATGTTATATGTCAAATATATTTCAAAAAAAAGAAAGAAAAAGAGTTCAAAAGATGTGAATACGGTTCAGCAAACAAAAAAATAAAAGGGCCCTTAAAATATGAAAGGATGCTCAACTTCATTCATATATATAGTAATAGAAATGCAAATTATAACTAAAATTGGATGCCATTTTTCACCTTGTAATTTGGCAAAATTCTAAAATTAGAGCAAAAAGTGTTATCAAAGCTGGGAGAAATAGAAACCTTCATACAAAATGGTACAAGCCTTAAAAGCACCCTTATTTCTGGAAATCAATCTTAATGAAATAACACAACATGCTATAAAAGATTAATGTATAAGGTGTTTCCCAGTCCTATTTAACAGAGTGAAAACTGGCATCAATCCAAGTGGTCAACGATAATGGTTAAATAAATGTACATCCACATGAGAGCATATTATTTAATAATTAAAATGTCATTACAAAATATATGTAATCAAATGGAAATATTCATGATATGTTAAATGAAGAAATCAGAATACAAAGTAGCATATATACACCAATTTTGTGTGTGTGAGTTCATGGGTGTGAAAAAATTGCAGAGGGAAAACTTTAGTATTTCAAAATGTTAATAATGGTTATTTCTGGAAAATAGTAATACAATTTATTTTTCTTTTTTTTTTTTGCATTTTCTACATTTTCTACAATAAAGACTTATTTTTAGAAATAAAAACAACAGAGTGCAGCGGGGTGGCAAGGGAAGGTGGGAGAAGACCACACTGGGTTGCCGCCACTGCTGCCGCCATTGTGCCAGCTCCTCGGGTCTCAATGAGGCCGGGTGGCACCCCAGAATGGGAGACAAGCCAGTTTGGGAGCAGACTGGATCCAGCTTCATTCAACATTACTACCAGTTATTTGATAACGACAGAACCCAACCAGGCGCAAGTTATCTTGACGCGACATGCCTTACTTGGGAAGGACAGCAATTCCAGGGGAAAGCTGCCACGGTGGAGAAATTGTCTAGGCTTCCGTTCCAGAAAATCCAGGACAGCATCACAGCACAGGACCCTCAGCCCAGGCCAGACAGCTGCATCATCAGCATGGTTGTGGACCAGCTCAAGGCCGATGAAGACCCTGTCATGGGGTTCCACTAGATGTTCCCATTAAAGAACATCAATGATGCTTGGGTTCACACCAGTGACATGTTCAGGCTTGCCCTGCACAACTTCGGCTGACCTCCTCCCTCCTCTTCCCGATACTATTCACACTCCTCCAGATGCTCCAAATATCATACACAAATGAGCAGGGCCACGGTGGGAGTGGGCAGGTGCGCTGCTGCTACTGAGGCACTGCACATGATGTTTGAACGCTTAGACTGGTTGCATCTGACAGGAGAAGTTTGTGTTGTACCAGACCACGCCTTGGAAAGACTTAAGTAATGCAAAAGGTTGTCTTTTTTTTTTAAAATCTACTGACAAGTTGCTCTAGTAACCCAAAGAAGTGAAGGAGAAAGCAGCTGTCTCACAGCCCAGATATTGATTTGTTCAGGTGTTTCACTGCCTCATGATACAATAAAACCATGAAAATTTTCTTAACAACAATGAAAGAAATAAAAATAACAACAAATGGTACATCATTAAAAGTTAATGGAATTTTACTTCTGGTGATGGCAGAGTAGCTGGTATTGGATGAAAACTCCTGCAGATAAAATCATAAATACTGGAGAAAATGAGAGAAAACAAGTGGCCAGAAGCAGCAAGAAACTGGAAGAGAGTTACCTTTAAAACCGAAAAATTCACTTGGTAACTTTGCATTTATTCAACTTTTCATGTGAGGAAAGTCCTCATTCTGCACAGTGTGGGATGTCTGCACCTTAGGCAGAAAGCATGGGTCTTACTGGCCTGGTTTTAGGACTGTCATACTACCTAGAATCTATTAAAGGAAACCCTGGAAAAGAGAGAGCCACAGTATGAGGAAGTCCAAAATTCTGCATTTAAAATCTGCCCAAAGCCTTGGTTGACCCCTGATCTATGAAGAGCTGAGACTCCTTAGTGTCTTACAGAAAGTGACAGACAGTTACAGCTTTTAGCTGCTGCCAACTGTAAGGAGCTAGCTTTTAGAGTTTGAGTCCAAGCAGATTAATTCCTAATAAAACAATTACGAACATTCTCCAGGGGAAGATAACAGAATTTAGTCTCTAGAATGTTTCATACACAATTTTCTGTTTAAAAACAAAAATTCCTAGATAAGAAAAACATAGAAAATTATTATTCATGCTGAAATGAGATATCAGCCATCAGGAACCAACTGAAATATACAGGGAGGTCAGAATATAAAGCAGCTGTTTTGTTATAAATATGTTCAAGGATTCAGAGGAAAATACAGAGCAAAAAAATAGAGACTTTCATCAGAGAAAGAAAAACCACAAAAAATGGAGACCCAGTAGTACAATTTGTGAAATTTTAAAAATCTGGATGAGGACAGCCACATACAAAAGAATGAAACTAGACCACTATCTTACACCATACATAAAAATTAACTCAAAATGGATTAAATACATGAATATAACACCTGAAACCATAAAACTCCTGGAAGAAAACATAGGCAGCTAGCTCCTGGACACAGGTCTTGGCAATGATTTTTTGAATTTGATACCAAAAGCAAAGGCAACAAAAACAAAAATAAACATATGGGACTACCACAAACTAGAAGTTTCTGCATAGCAAAAGAAACCATCAACAAAATGTAAAGGCAACTTACTGAATGGGAGAAAATATTTGCAAATCATATTTATAATAAGGGATTAATATCCAAAATACACAAAGAATTCATACAACTCAATAGCAAAAACAAACAATCCAATTAAAAAATGGGCAGAGCATCTGAATAGACATTTTTCCAAAGAAAACATACAAATGGCCAACAGGCACATGAAAAGATGCTCAACATCACTAATTATCAGGGAAATGCAAATCACAATCACTATGAGATATCACCTCACACTTGTTAGGATGGCTATTCTCAAAAAAGACAAGATGGCAAGAACACTTGTGCATTGTTGGTGGGAATGTAAATTGGTGTAGGCACTACGAAAAACAGTACGGAGGTTCCTCAAAAAATTAAAAAATAGAACTACCATATGGTCTAGCAATTCCACATCTGGGTATTTATCTGAAAAAAACACAAACGTTAATTTAAAAAGATATATGCACACCTGTGTTCATCACAGCATTATTTACAATAGCCAAGATATGGAAGCAACCTAAGCACCCCTCAGTAGATGAACAGATAACCAAGATGTGGCATATATAAAAAATGGAATATTAGCCATTAAAAAGGAAATCTTGCCATCTGTGAAAACATGGATGGACCTTGAGGGTATTACACTAAATGAAATAAATCAGACAGAGGAAGACAAATACCATGTGATATTCACTTATATATACAATCTAAAAAAAAAAAAAAAAAGAACAAACAAAACAAAACTCATAGATACAGAGAATAGATTGGTGGTTGCCAGAAGGGAAGGGGATGGGGGTAGGAGAAATACGTAGGTCAAGAGGTACAACCTTCTAGTTATAAAATAAATAAGTCATGGGGATGTATGTAAGCATGGAAATTATAGTCAATACTATTGTATTGCTTATTTAAAAGTTGCCAAGAGAGTAAACCCTGAAAGTTCTCCTCACAAGAAAAAAAAATAAAATAAAATTGTATCTTTGTATGGTGACTGATGGTAACTAGACAGACTTACTGTGGGGATCCCTTCACAGTGCATACAGATACTGAATGATCATGTTGTACACCTGAAACTAATATTATGTTATATGCCAATTTTACCTCAGTAATAATAAATAAAATCAGTAGATGAGATGAGCAGAATATTGGATCTGGAAGACATAGGATCAGTGAACCTGAAGACAGAGCAGTAGAAACCATCTAATCTGAAAAGGAGAGAAAAAGGATAGATCCTCAACGACATGAGGAACAATACCAAGCAGTCTAACATATGAGTAATTAGAGTCACAGAAAGAGAGAAAAGAGAGAATGGGACAGAAAAATATTTGAGGAAATAGTGGCAGAAAAGTTCTCAAATTTGCTGAAACATAAACTTACAGTTTGAAGAAGACAAGCAAAGCACAAGCATTATGAATACAAAGAAAACCACACTCAAGCTTATCATAGTCAAACTGCAAGCAGCCAGGAAAAAAAAGGATGCACCACACACAGGGGGAACAATGATATGAATGACAGATTTACTTCAGAAAGAACAAGGGGTATTGGTACATTCATCAAAACTTATTGAATTGTACATTTGAGAGGTGTGCATTTCATTCTATGTACATTTAACCTAAAACACTGTAAATAGATATTGAATTCCAGTTTGTAGGTTTGCTTTTTTTTTCACAGTGGTATGAGTCAGGAATTTAAAAACTGTATTCCATATACTCTAGTTTGAACAAAAGTGTAACTATATTGAGGATAATGAAAGCTAGGTTTCTCATTATTGGAGAAGGAGCTACAAATATGGAAAAAGGGATGACTAGAATGCATTCTGCAGTGCTGGATTGGAACTAGAGATATTAGTATAAACCTATAAATATATATATATACACACACACAAAGATAGAAATAAATACAAATCTATACATATGTATTACATGTGCACACATATACATGTGTGTTTATATAGATATGGATGTCTATGTATCTGATATGTCTATATATGTGTGAGTGTGTGTGCACATATACACCTACACACATATACTTCGTAGCTCTCTGATGAAGGGATTTAGAAGCAGTGATCCATCAGTAGCACTGAACATACCTAGCATCCAAATCTTGGTTTCTCGGGACCATTCTCCACTAAAAGAAAGCAGGGATATTTTTAAGAAAAGCCTAAACATCTTGCTGCACCATAAAGTAAGGAAGCGCTGAATGAATGCTGGAGGTATATTGAAAGAATACAGGCCAGTTTGAAAGGGATCCCACTGGACAAATTTTGGACAACTTGAATGTTAAAATAAATATTGATTGAAATGGCTTACATCCCTTTGAATAAAATAACAATTCATACCTACATTTAGATATAAATAAATTAGAGTACATAAATAGATGGGGAAGTTCTTCCTTAGTGTAGAACCAATAAATATACAAGGATGCTTAAACTAGTGGGTAAAAGTTTGAGAAACAGGATATTTGTATAGTCTCCAAGTAACTTCCTCTCCATTAATTGCTTATTAATTTCAAAGGGAAAATAGTAGAAAAACTTGGCAGACACCACCTTAACCTAGGGACAAACCACGATAGCACGTACCTCTGATATGATGCATTGAGATGATTACAGCACACTTCTGTGATAGTTCTACTAAAATGTATTACGCCAATCTCATTATGAAGAAACACTAGAGAAGCCCAAATAGGGGAACAGTCTACAAAATAACTGTTTAAAATATCAACACCAAAAGACACAAATAAAAAGAAACTGTTCTAAACTAAAGGAGATGAGAGACATGAAAATTAAAGGAAATGCATAACCCTGCATTGAATTCTAGACCTGGGGGGAACAGAAAATATCTATAAAGGACATTACTGGGGCAGTTGATAAAATATGAATATGGAATATAGATTGTATTTTATCACTATTAAATTTTCTGACTTTGGTCACTGTACTGGTTTTGTAAGAGAATGTCTTTGCTCCTAGGAAAAAACACATTTATAGGTAAATAGATACATCTCCAATTTACTCTCATATGGTTCAGAAAAAGATATGAACACATAAATATATGGGTCAAATATATATGCAGCTAATCCTCATTATTCACAGAATCCAATTTTGTGAATCTGCCTACTCTTTATATTTATTTGTAACCCAAAAATCAATACGCACAGTACTTTACCAATCATTCATAGGCATGGGCAGAGCAGCAAAAAATTTGAGTCTCCTGACTTGCATGTTCCCGGTTGAGGCAGAACAAGGACATACTTGGCCTTCTTGTTTCAGCCCTCATGTTGTAAACACACGTCCTTTTCGAGGTCTATTTAGTGCCACTTTTTCTGCATTTTTGTGCTTTTTGGTGGTGATTTTGATGTTTAAAATGACCCCCAATTGCAGTGAAGAAGTGGTGTCTAGTGATCCTAAGTTCAAGAAGGCTATAATGTGCCTTACAGAGAAAATGTGTGCATTATGTAATCTTCTTTCAGACATGAGTTATAGTGCTCTTGGTCAAAAGTTCAATGTTAATGAATCGACATTATTGATTATACTGTTAATAAATCAATAAATATTTTAAGTAATAATATTTATTATATTTATATATTAAATAAGGTGTCTTTAAACAGAAACACACAAAACAAAGTTATGTGTTGATCACTTGATTAAAAATGGTTGTGACCAGAGATTCAGAGGAATATACTCCTGTATTTCTTCTAAGAGCAAAGATGCAGTATTCACTAATTCAGTGTTCAAGGAAGATTTATAGAACATAACTACTACAAATAACAAGACTCCACTATAGGTCAATAAATGATAGATACATATGTACATACACACATACATATAGATGTCTAGTCGACTATATAGATATGTAAACACACACACAGCAAACAGAACAAAAAGTAAACAATTGCTGCTGAATCTGGGGAAAAGGTATATAGGAATTCCTCTTACTATTCTTGCAACTTTTGTGCAAGTGAAAAATGGTATCAAAATAAAAAGTTGCTAAAATACATAATGGATAACAAATTATCACAAGATGCTCTTGCTTACAAGAGACACAAATTGGTATCTTTCCCCTAGAAATCTGAAATCTTACAGGGATGCAGCCATCCGTGTAGTATTCTATGGACAACTAGAGGGAGAGAGAGATACTGGTTTAATAAAGTCCAGGCACTGGGAGAAATAGGCCCATTCATGCAGTAAAGATGAAGTAACCAAAAGACACAAAAGAGAAACAATGATATTTTTAGGTAGCTATTGGAGCTTAGGACATATGCAGCCTGACCAAGGCACAGTAAGCAGCAGGGTAGAATATGACACTGGCCCTCAAGAAGCTATATTTTTGTTGGGGACCTACTAGAGAAAGGGAGATGCAGTCACAGGAAAAAGGTCCACATTCTCAGAAATGGGATTCTCTTTACAGTACACGTAAAGTTAGCTTTGCCCTATTGAAGTCAACTGGCTTAGACTGGAGAAGTTCTATTGTGCAGAAGGGGCTCTCTTCACTCCTTCCTCCTCCCATTCCTGGGTGGCAACCATTAAAGCACTGATCGCAAATAGGCTATGGATTTTATTTTCAATTAAAATATGTTCCTTATATTATGGAGTCATTAGTTCCTGACATTAGATTCTACCACTTGTTTCTAATATTAATGGATCTGGGCTCTTAGCGCTTTTAGCTATAATTTTAACATTAAGGCCCATATTTTTAAATATGGAATACCTATCCTTAAAAAAACTTACTTTTATAGTTACACTCACATATATATATATATATATATATATACATATATATATATAGTTCCTATGATGTCAAACATCTGACTTAAAAAAAGAAACCTGTTACTGCTATTGTTTTCAATGTTTTTATTCATTGTTTTCATTTTTATTATTTTAATTGATATAGCTCAGATAATCACATATTGATTTTCCCATCAAATTCTTGGAGAAAAAAAATAAGAAAGTAAAATAATAAAAATTAATAAAGTAAGTCATTCAACTTATCTATTTAAATAAAAAAATAATTTTATTGAGACTACAGTGTTAATATAACTGAAGGAAAGACATAGACTTAGGACTTAATTCAACAAATGTTTATTGACACTTACTATGTACTGCAAGGTTCCTGTCTTCAAGGAGCTCACACAAGATATACACTTATACACACAATCACACATAGGTGACAGAGGTTGTAATGAATATTGGGAAGAAAACTAATATTTATTGATCACCAAAAATATGCTTACCACTATGCTAGCTCATTCCATCTTTACAAAAACCTCCTGGTTCCATATTTTACAGATATGCTTTGAGGCTCAGAGAAGTTAAATCACCTGCTTATGATAAGTGGCAGAGCTAAGATTCAAACTCCTATCTATTTCCAATGACTGTTTATGGCTTTGTTTTAATTTTTTTTTAATATGCTATAAAAATACAGATGATGGAGTAACTAATTCTACTCAGGGCTTAAAGAAGGCTTTTGAAAAGAAGTGGCATGGAGGCTGTCTTTAAAAATTACTGTAATGATCAAGATCTTGGTAAGTTCAGCGGCTATGGTGATATCAGATATGTATTCCCAAGGTAGGATCAACTTGCCAGTGTGGATCTGGTAGACTATGGGTAATTCTGAGTTGATTCTGAGGTTTCTAGCTCCAGTGATATCATTTATTAAAGTAGGAACCACAAAAATGAAAGCAGGTTTGTGGAGCAAGATAACTCACTGAAATGACTGATTCACAACCAATTATTATATCAAGACATTATTTTTACCCGACTTCAATGGTAAAGGAGAAGATAACCGGGCACCAGAGGAAAAGAAGGAAATTATGCTTGTGTAGGCTGAAGTATGTGTAAACCCTTGGCAATATCTGAAAACTCTATAACGAAATGCTTTATACCTAAAGGTGAAAAAAGTATTTTTCAACAACACAATTGTTTAGCCAAAATCGTTTTAGTTTTTGTTTGTTCATTTTTTCCCACTGCATGTTGGTAAAACTGTCAGCAATTAATTAATGTCTTTCGAAGTTTCAGTCTTTACAAACTACAAGAAAACATAGTGGGAAACATTTTGAGCCAAATAACATATTAACGTGCCCCTAGATTTCAAACTCATGATTGTCTAAAATGCCTGTAGTTGTCGCACTGGGGTGTTTAAATTTTTGTAGATGCTCTCAAAACAATCCCTTCTGATCCTGAGTTAATTGTCAGTCTTCTGAGGCTGGCTCTTGACAAGGATGGGAAAAGAGGCTTCCATCTGGGGTTATACACCAGAGTCTGTTAAGCTGGGATCCAGTGTGTTTAGAGGTGTCCTCCCACCTCCTGCTGTTCTGAGAGCCACCATTTGATTAGAGTGTAAGCAAGGGGGAGAAACTTTTTTAAAAATGGAAAATAAAACTTACTAAGGCAAAAATAATATAAAATTACTATTCTAAACCAGTCTAATATTTTATTCAAACTGTCATTCTTTAACCTAACAAGTAGTATGTAGGACAGGGGAAATACACTGATTTCCTCCTCCCCCCAAAAATAATCATACATGGTTAGGTTGGGCTTCTAGAAGCCTCTACAGCTTCTTGAGGTAATAAATTCCATGGCTTTTCTGCCCACTATGTAAAGCAGTACTTTCTTGTCTTTCTTTAAAATTCACTCTTCTAGGTTTCAAGAGATGCCTCTTAGATTTAATATTCCAGGAACTATCAAAGCCTGAATTCACCTGACACTTGGACTTCAGTTACAGGATCATATGAACTTTTCAACCTACATCTGTTCAGGATTCACTCTTAATTATTTTGCTTTCAGGAATGACTTGACCATTTACCAGGTATGTGACCTTGGGCTAGCTGCAATAATTTCTCTTTATCTCAGTTCCTTCATCTTTAAATACATTTCAATAGTATCTATCTCAGAGGATTATTTTAAAAATTAAACCATTCAATGTGTAGAAAGACTTTAGAGTACTGCCTGATTTCTGTGGTAAGCGTTCAATAATTCTTAAATATTATTTTCATCATATACACAGACAATGCCTAGATTTTAACTGAATCTGAACAATGAACAATCTGAGCACTGAACAATGCTATATTTATAGCACTTACCATTTACCACTCACTGTTTAAAGAATTGTACATATATTAAATCATTTGGTTCTGAAACTCTATAAGGAATATACTGCTATTGTCATCACCATTTTGTATATGAAGAAACTGAAGTTGAGGCAACTTAAATAAATTGCCCAACATCACACAGATAAAAGTGGCAGAGCTGGGATTATCCTAGAAGGTCTGCAGATAGATTATACACCCTTAACTATTATGTTATATTGTATCTCATAATGGTTGCTGGAAGATGTCAGTTATTATTTAATTAGTCTTATTATAAATGTTGCTGCTTCTGTTGTTATTGACCCTCATCCTTTTAGAAAAATCCAGCTGAGGAGAACAACAGCTGAGAAAATGAAGTAGAGTGTATCTTTCAACAGCATCATGAGAATTGAGAAGGCAGGAAACCAGGTCTTGTCACTCAATAACATCACTGAAATTGGAAGGATTGGATATGGACAGGAAGTCGAACTAAGTTTGGCTCTGATTTTTAGTGAATGGATATTCACAAGCTCAGTGGCAAAATAGTCGTGAGAATCCAAACTTTTCAATAAACTGCTCTGAACCCTCAGGTAAAACTATGGAGAAATCAGATGTGGGTGGAGGAGAAAATACAAAGGATAAACAGATCAGGGCAGCAGAGTGGTTGAATGGGAAACATCAATGGGGAAAAAAATGACACTTTTATGGACCCTCCCCCCCAAAAAATCTACACTATTTTAAGGTAGTGCATGAAAAGGACCATTTAAGTTGGATAAAGAGGTGATATAGTACAAGGGTTGACAAACTATGGTCTGTAAGCCAAATATAGTATGACACCTATTTTTGTATAGTCCCAGGAGCCAATAATGATCTTTACTTTTTTGAATTTTTTGAAAAAGACTGTAAGAATATATTTTGGAACACATGAAAAATATATAAAATGCAAATTTCAGTTTCCATAAATAACATTGTATTAGAACACAACCAACCCATTTGGTGATGTGTTGTCATGTCTGTTTTCTCACTACAACAGCAGAGTCGAATAATCCCCACAGACCAGATGGCCCACAGAATCTAAATGTTTCCTATCTGGCCCTTTACAGAAAAAGTTTGTCAACCTCTGGCATAGTGCAATGGAAATAACTTAGTTTCTGCCAAAAAACATTAATTAGTGTCACATGGATAAAAATTGCTGCACTTCTGTTGCCTTAGGTTTCCTCACCTGTAAAATGAGAGAGTTGGCATCAGTCACAGTGGTTGTCAGACTACCCCTCAGGAATGCTGGGGTTGGCTAGGAGGGGTCGCTGAAGGGCAAATGAAAGAAGCCAACAGGGAAGACCTTTGTCCTTCCTGCAATCCCCCTTCTACAACCAGAACCATGACTCTTGCATCTGATTTGTCTAAAGAACATTTCTGAAGAATGGACTGCAGTTCCCAAAATAAAAACCATATCTGACCACCACTGAAAGGGCCTCTATGACTGTGAGTAGGCCTTGTTCTGCCTTCCCGCTTTCCTATCTTGCCCCCATTCCCATGGTAGATGCACTCTCTGGATTTTTATTTATCAAGGCCTGTCCTAGATCAGAGTAGGCAGGTTCACTTTCTCCACTGTAAAATCTACATGTTCATCAGTGAAAAATTTTAAGCCCTATCATTCAAAGCTCTGGGTCTATACACTAATGATAGAACCTTGTTCCTTGAAAATACTGAAAATAAGCCCTTGTCCAGGTTACCCTTGGCTTTAAAATATCTAAATGCATCAGTAAGAAACAGTGGCTAGTTTCTTGGATAAAAGGAAAGAAAAGAAGAGGGGACTAAAAAACTGAATTAGCTGCTGAATTTCAATCCTTTTATGTAAAATATATATGCCACCTCAAAAGTGAAAGATTTCATCAACAAAATTAGATGGGGAAGAGAAATGTAGGCATGATACTCAATAGCAATTTCACCCTCCCCCCTTTTTTGTAACTTTATATTGATCTTCTGACAGAACCATCAGATGACCGGTTGTTTGCTTCAATGCTATGATGATAGCCTTCCACAAATTCCATCTGTCTCCAGAGACTATTAAAGAATGGAGCAACCTTTGGTTCTTTGTAGATGGGTATCATCTTCTTGGATGACAAAAAATTTGCAATACATTTTTTTTCCCTCTTAGTGATTTTGCATTTAGCAACTCTATGTTATTTTTACAGAGTGATTTCCACTTCGAGATGGCAAAAATACAACTTTATGGTTCAAAGAGAAACGCTTAACATGGCTTATAAAAAATGTATAGAACTTCTCCAACATCAAATAACTCTTGGAATACTACAGCCTGGTAGGCTAAGTGTAAATGAAATGAAAACACACTCAAAACATACTTGAGTTTAAAAATTAAAAGAGAAAAAGACTCCAGGCAAAATTTATCATGATCTTGATAAGCCCAACTTATTTAAAAAGTTGTTAGAAATATTTTGCTAAACACACCATAACTAGGATTTCTTTAGAATTATCCCTTTGGAATTGTTCAGTGGGGGAAAAAAAGTGTGAATGTGGAGATAACACACAATATTCTTGATGCCATGGTTTCAAATTGAAATAGTCTACTATGCTTCCTTTCTGATGCTCCCATGTGCTCTTGCTCTGAGCTGTTAAACACTGGCCATGACAGAAGCAGCTGCCTTGCACTGGGGTGTGAAATTATCCTTAAGCATATTTGGTGGAGGAGCTAAGTTTATTCACTGTCATCACAAAAGTAATTGCAAGGACAGTGCAGCAACTGAACAGACCTGGTGTTATCTGGACAAAGTAAGAATTCTTGGTTTCACTCTTTGTAAATATATATTTTGCAATAGTATTTAAAATAAAGCTTTTTTATTAAAAAGTTTTATCAGAGATGTAGAGTATTAAAAGAGTTTAGAATATACATTCAATTTCACCTCCTCTCTTACCCCATTTCCCATTCTTATCTCTGAAAATTGACTATGATGCTCCCACCTCACAGGGCTATCTGGAGATGTCTCTTTTAAGCATTCTTAGGAGAATGACATTACAATCATTAGGACTGTGGCATAATTTAAAAGCAATGGAAGTCAGCAGCGCAGATATTAACAAATGGTTATGAAACTACTACCATCATAATTCCACCACGTGGCAGAGTTCAGTGGTTCACTGATGATGCAACTGTGGGGTTGCCCTGGAGTTCAATTTGGAAATCAGAACAATGGATTAGCCCCTTGAATGAAAATTATCCTTATCTACAAAGCAAAATAGCTACAGAGAAATAAACTGATTCCTTTCAGAGAGTTGCAAAGCCTTTTTTTCCCCCTTACTGAGAGTTTCCTCCCAATAGCATGCTTGAAAAGCATAAGTAGGAGGAAGCCAAGACTGAGAGAAAGACACCTTCATCCTGACCCAGTCTTAATTTCCTGGTTTTCTTTTCTTACCTACGATAATTATAACTGCCCTGGTCCTCTTGATTCTGAAGTGTTTAACCTGCTTTTATTTTGTGTTACATTTTTCTCTTGACATCTTTGTTTAAATGTATGTAAATCTATGCAAAGTGACTATCCCAAGGCTCAGTGCAGTGACTTGATGCTCCTGACACCCTTACGTACACAGCACAACAGCTCCGAGTTAGAAACATTATTAGTCCCATTTTGGAGAAAAGAGGTCCTGCAAGGTTAAACAACTGCTTAAGTGGCCTGACCGGTGTTGAAACCAGGTCTGACTTCAAAGCCTGTACTACCGGTTCTCCTAAAACAGAATGTTACGCAAACCCTGAGGCTATACTGAGAGACTTCCAAGTTCTCCATGATATTTTTAAATGTTTTATAATACAGATGTGGTAGAAAACTTGTATTCTCCCTACACACCTGATAAATTTATATATGTTTGAATTTTGATGATTATCTTAAAAGTTAATATGAGCATATTGGTATGTTGTGCATCACTTGGATGAAAAGCTAAAATGAAGTGTTGTCACAGTTTTAAGGTCCATGTCTACATTCCAATCTTCCCCCTTTACAGCTCATTCTCCATGGAGTAGACAGATTCTTTGTCAAATAATGTAAGTCCCCTAAACAAAATCTTCCAATGATTTCCTACTGCCATTCAAAGAAAATCTAAACTCTTTACCTCACTTTATGAGAACACATGATCTACTTCTCCAGTCTGGTCTTTTACTTCTTCCGGCCCCCACTGGGCCCCCACTCCTGGAGGGCAGGTTCCTCACATGGATTTTTTTCTCCCATATTTATAACAGTGACTCAAAGAAGAAAAAGAAAGAAGAGGCTCTCACAAAACAAATGCAAATACTTTTGAATAAATGGATGCTTACTTTGGCACTAGATAATACTATTCTAATTGTTGAGAGATTAGGGAAAGAAAAAAAAAACAGGCAGACCTAATACGTAAACAATGTAATAAATGAAGGAAAGGCCAAATCATGGCATGTTACACTGGCTGAATGAGTATTTCTCAGAAGTTAAAATTAAAAAGGTGGAAGATGTGGGTCTCCCCACACACTCACAGTGGTATGAGATATGCTGAAGAAAGATCCTGCCATAGTTACAATGCAAGTATTGCTTTAATTTCCTCAAAATAGCATCACTAGCCGAGTTAAGGTTGCTTATTGAACTTCTTTTTATACTTTTGTTTGAATTCAACTCAATTCAAATTATATTAAAATATAATTTTATATTATTATGTACATTTATGCTTATTTACAGAATTTATTATGCAATTGTATATATTTATATTTTTAATATTATATATAAATACAAATTATAGATTTATAGCATAATGAGCTTCCACCCAGTTTCTTTCAATACAAACTAGCATTATTATACAAATAACTTAAATGGATTCATACATTTCTTAAGTCTGGGAAACACTACTTTATTCTATGCTGTCTCCTACTTCACGCCTCTAAAATATACTTTGAAGTCGATCAGATTTTAGTTAAATATCAAATATGAATTGTGATTAAAATACATCCTATAAATTATTGAGGACTATTGTGTCTCTCAAAGACTTAAGCATATCATCCTACAAGTGATTTGTAATAAACACCCCAGGAAGGAGAAAGTGTGCACAATGGATTAAATCAGTGGTTCTCAAAGGGTGGTCACAAGACTAGCATCAGCAACTCCCGGGAACTTATCAGAAATGCACATTCTTTGGCTCCATCCCAGCCCTACCACACCCCGAAATCTAAGAGTGAGACCCAGCTAGCTGTGTCCTAACAACCCTCTCCCAACCCCAGTTGATACTATGACCCCTAACTTTGAAGTCACTGGAGGAGATAATGACTCAGAGAATACTAAGAATTTAGCCAAATAATACAGAAATAGCTTCCTTTACAGTGGGTGTTTTACTTTAATTAAAAAAAAAAAAATGTGTTTCCCTTTGATGTGCATCGTGTCTTTCCAGCTGTCTTTCTTTCTTTCGTTTTTTTTCTTCTTCTTTTCTTTAGGCTACAAATGTCAATGCCAGTCAAGCAGTTAAAATACCTTTTGGATAAACAGGCTGTGTTTACAAGATTCCAAATCAAGCAATTAACTTGATCATCTAATTCAATTAAACATGAAAGTGAAAAGTGAAGTCATTCATTCCCCCTGTTTGCCTCTGCCTGCAGTGTGAGGCGAGGGTAAGCCTGACACATAATTCCGTATCAGGTAGTTCCAATCTGCAAAGCCATCTCTGAAATGAGGTCTAAGAAGTGGCCCAGAAGCCACTGTGTGGCTTCGCAATCTGCATTTGAGTCTCATACTCCAGCCACCACACTGCCATCATTGCTACTGGTCATGCCCTCTAGAGCTCCAAAGTCTGTAGTTCTCGTAGAACAGGCATCATTGAAGCCAGGAAGCATCCAAAGGGCATGAGTTGCATTCAAGTTGCAAATTCATTTATCTTGAATTAGTCTGTGGGAGAAATGGAAATGCAGTTTCCTCAAGAAAGATCAGAAAAAGGCCAGTTATCCTTCTTAAAAATACCATTTAAAATAATAAATTGTTTCCCCACAAACACATTTCCTCATTGGCCCCTGAGTGAGTTCCTGTATTGTTTAAAACAACAACGGAGAGTCTCTTCTCTAAAGAAAGACACCACGTGACCCCACAAGCACTCCAGGAGAACAAAATAACCCCAGGCGTTCATCTCAGAGGCTGGGTCCTTCAGCAGCAGGGAGCCTGGCACCGAAGAATACTTTTCACACCAGGTCCCCCGACAAAATTATCAGCTGGGAGAGAAAAGTCACTCCTGTAGAGCCCAGAGTCACAACACAGCTAGGACTCCAAATCAGCCTCTCCAAGGAAGCTGCTTTTGTTGGGAAGTCATTGCAGAAGGGGGAGGAAATTGAAGAGAAGAAAAGAAAATTAGATCCGAAGGAAAATGCACCCTGTCTTTGAGAGACATGCTCACCTTGTGTGATATACGTCCCTTTGCTTGGATATAACCTGTTTAACTATAAAAAGCCCTATGTCCTCTAATTCCAAGGAGAATTTATGAATACGAATACTGAAAAGCAGCCCTCTGACTCATCTTTTCTGAGATGGCAGCAGTTGGAAGACTCAGTGCTTATTTGTTGAAACTGTGGTTAATGTGCTTATCTGTGCTCGGATCACTCTTTCCTTTTTCCAGGTCTAGGACAGGTTATTCAGGAGCCATAAATTCATTTCAGGATTCATGAATTCAAAACCCATTATATGTTCAAAAGGTTTTCTTTGAACCAAAATCTATAACAGGTTCAATAATGGTAGGAAACCTATATTCTTTTCTAAGGAAAAAGAGTTGTAATAAACAAGATAATTGCTGGCTGCGTTTGTAGGGGGTAAGATACAGTTCAAGTCTGCCATAAGAGAAACAAAAACAAAAAAGCCAACCATGGCCTTGCCTTGTGCGGATGCTTTGACTCTTAAAGAGTCAAAATATTTAACACAAACTTTCAAAAATAATCTGATAATTCTGCCTTTTTATGGTTTAAATGTAAAGTCAGGAAAGAATGTTTTCTAAGAACCCTAAAAGCTGAAAACCTGTTTTTGGTCATTATTTTAAGGTGATCAACTCAGAGCCCTCCTCCAAAAGTAAGAGCAGCACCATTCACAGCATGACTCATAGGAAAAAGCATAGGTTTGGGGCACAGGTAGTTCAGAATTTAAATCCAAACTCATAACTGCTTTGTTGTATGTGTTTGGGTAAGCAACAATATATTTCAAGCTCTATCTGACTGATTCAACTGACATTTATTTACTTGGTGCTTACTATGTGCCATTTCTAGGTTTCTTAGCCAACAGAAAAGAGCAGCAAGGAGGCCAGTATATTGGAGGTGAATGAGTGAGGGGAGAAGCGATCAGAGAGCTCAGGCAGGGCCAGGCCATATAGTAGCCTGAAGCCATCGCAGTCTTCAGCTTTTATGCCTTCTAAGAGGAGAGCCCTTGGAGGGATTCCGTCAAAGGAGAGAGATGACGCTCTGCGGTACGTTTCTCCAGGACTGCTCTGCAGAGGGCCAGGAAAACCAGTTAGGAGGCTGTTGCCGTCACCTGTGTGAGTGATAATGTTGTCATGAACAAGGGCAAGTGGTCACTGCATATACTTTGAAGATAGAGCCAGTATAATCTGCTGATGGATTCAATAATGAGTATGAGAGAAAAAGAGAAGGCAAAGATAACTCCAAGATTTTTGGCCTGAGTAAGTGGAAAAATAAGGTAGTCATTAACTGATACTGTGGAAGGAGCAGGTTAGGGTCAGAAGAAAAAGGTGAAATAGCAAAAGTCCAGCTTTGACAGATTAAATTTAAGATGTCTGTTAGATGTCCAAGTGGATATGGTACCTAAAGACACAGGAAAGAGATGCCTAAGGACTAAGTCTAGAGCAACTCCATCATTAGAGATCAGGATAAGGAGAAAATAGAAAGAAAAAAAGAAAAAAAGACAGGGAAGGAACAACTGAAGAATATGAGAAAAATTAGGAGAGTGTAATTTGGGGGAAGTCAAATGAAAAAAAAGTTTCAAGAAGAGAGTAATGCACTGTGCTAAATGCTTCTGAGATCAAGTCAGATAGAGACTGAGATTCCATCGTTGGATTTAGCTATGTGAAGACCATCCAACAGTGATCTTCAAGGATCAACTTTTGATAAGAGTGATTTCAATGAGGTGGTAGAATGATGGCCTGATTGGAATGGTTTCAAGAAAGAAGGAGAAGAGAGAAACTGGAGTCAGCAAGTGTAGAAATCCCATTCAAGGAGTTTTGCCATAAAAGAAAAGAATGAAATGGGGTAAGGAGCAAAAGAGGAAAGTGGAGTTGCGGGAGGATTTAAAATTTTTTTAAGGTTGGAGAGATAATTTTATGTTACAGGCTGGTGTAAGTTATTCAACAGAGAGGGGAAGAATTACTGCTGCAGGAGAAAGAAATGAGAATTGCTGGAGGGATATCTATGAGTAGATAAGGGAGGATGATATTTAGTACACAAGAAGAAGGGCAAGGCTTAGCTGGGACCACGACCAGTTATCTCATAGGACTGGCAAAAAAAGTAGAGTGTATATACATTGTTACAGAGTGAAAATGAGAGGAAACAGGACAAGATATGAATATAGTCATCCAGCAGAGTTAAGAATGAATGAAGTAAGGAAATACAGCATAATACTGCCAGATAGCATTCCGGGCCCACCAAGGTACTTGGTTATGAACATGGTGTGTGATTTTCTCCAGCAATGCTTGACTCCTTGTGTGCTAGAACAAAATAGGGGAAGAGTTAGGGTTAGCCAAGGGAGTTGACCAAACAAGTGCAACAAGGTAAGGGTAGGGCAAGGGAGATAAGAGTGCATGCAAGAGAGTGATTACAATGATTGAGGATAGGATTTAAGCTAGGTAAAGAAGGACAGGAAGACATGAGGTAGGTGAAGGATTGTGAAAAAGGGGGTAGGATCGACGGATCGAAGACAGGAGTAGATGCATTAAGGAGGGATAATGTATAGATATGAGATTCAATTCTGCATGTTTTTAGGGAGAACAAACACATGGTCTGGGAATGTCAATGGGAATCAAGGAGAACACCTATCTCACCTTCATATCTACCAGGGTGTGGTATTTGGGAAAGAAACAGCTACCCCTTGAGAGGACTTCATGGTAAAGCACAGGGAAGAGCCAAGTTTCCATTAAAATAGGAAGGTGAAGGAAACAATCAGAGCAGACACTGAGATACTGGAGATTTTCAGAAGGCAATTATGAAAGGGGTTCAGAAGGTAAAGATAGATGGGATACGGGGTCCAGGAAGTTGGTGCACAGAGTCATGTGGATATTAGATAATGGGATGAGAAATGACCTCAGGTGCCTGGGCTTCAGTGAATGTGAACCAGCCATAATGAGATCTGTTCACCTGGTTCTCAGCCCTTCCCTCTGCCTGCGGAGGATGTAAGTCTTGGGAAACATGGGAGGGAGAGGAATATTGCCAAGAGCAGGCAGGGGCCTGCCTGATTCTAGAGAGGTGATTTTACCCCTAATGGGGATTTGATATGCTAATTACAAACTTAGTTCTTAGTTACTGTCTGCACTTGCATGTAATAAAACACCATTTATTAAAACTATCCTAAAAATCAAATTTGCCTGTACTATGTGAACTATCATTAGTTTAAACTATTTTTGGCTCCAATTAGTTTAGATATACCTCTTTCACAAAAAGAATATTCCATTTATTACATAATCCTTTACCCCTATACCTTGCATTTTATGAATTTATTCTTTTCATAGCGTGGTCAAAATTAGCTACTTGATTGACTATTAGCAGTTTATTAAAGGGAGACATAAGTGTATTCAGGAAAAGGTTTATGCCACATTGGCCAAAAGGATGAAGTTTCCTTTGGTTTCTTCACATCTCATTTTTGATGCTCTTTCTCACTCACTTCCTGGCCCCCTGGTGTCCCATGCTCACCCTTTGCTGTCTATTCCTGCGGTTCCCTCCCTCCTGCCTGTTCAGTCCCCCAGACTCTCTTGCTCCTCAATAGAATAATCTCAGTTAGGTGTTAGGAGGAATTATTCACATTAGAGTAACGTGACTACACTAAGCAATGATTGATTTGAAGGTAAAAATGGGTACTTTTACAAAAAGAGAGAAAGATAGCTTGTTAACTCAAATACACTTTTACTAGATAAAAATATGTGCCTTTAATTGAGGAGGCTGCGAGGAAGGGCGGTTTACTAGTGGCTTTCATCTGCTCTTAACTAGAACCATTTCTGTTTTCATAACCCACCCTCATGTGTCCATCACAACACACACACGTACCACACAAATACGAGTTATGACATGCCAACAAACACCCCAAATCAGGAGTTATGATAGGCCATTCCACTTCTAAAATACTGTTTCCTGTACTAAAACAACCATCCACTGTTCGTTTTTCTTTTTCACAGCTGCTTTTTATTAGTGGGAAGAACACTTTTTTTTTTTTTTAAGAAAGTGCCATCAAACATTTGGCCATATTAATCTCCCATCTGTAAAACACACTTTACTTGGATTATCAGCAGGGTATGTGTCCTCTCTGAATTTGTTTTCTGGGGAATAGGAATTTATTCAAGTAAATTAATTTGCAAACAGACACAGCTATTGCTGGATGAATGGATTTTCTCTTGGCAATTTGAGGTGTAGCTCTGCGGGTGTCTGGGCTATTGGCACTGGTTGAAGTCCTTAGCTTGTCTGCCAGACCCATTCCTATAATGCTGTGAGAAAAATATACGTGACAGTTCTGCAGCTCAGAACACAGCTTGGCCATCTAGCTTCCAGCTCTACTATAGAGTATTTAAGTGGATTCTAGTAAACTCGTAGATGAGACCACACAGTTACTTTTCTTTTTTCTTTTTTTGCTTGTGAATATAACATTTTCACTATTTCCATTCTTTGCTTTAAATTTTCTGAGGGTTCTATCACATGAAAATAAAACCCCTAGAGGTTCAGCAATACACAACGACCCACTTAGAGCTGGCCAATTCTGGAAATTCTTCAAACTAGAGAGATTCAGAAAATACTTCACTATCATATCCTATTGTTCTGAACACAATAAAACAGTGTCAGCAGATAGGCTTCTCCCAGGCAAGCAAATGGCTAGGTAGGACCTCGATCTATCAGTTTAAAACATGAATATAAGGCTTAATGGCAGTAATTTGCCTTGTTTTGTTTGTTTTTAATTGTATCCTTAGTGCTTAATGTAGAAACAAATTTCAACCAAAGGGAACTGTGGTAATATGAACAAATGCATATTCATCAATCTGGATAGAGAAATCTGGTAGAAAATGAGATGTCCCAGAAAGTCTCCCACTATGAAGGTGTAAAATTCTCTTTCACAAAATTTTCCATGCAGTCCATAGTATAATGATTCCTTGAGCATCAACTATTCCAGAAGACTCAGATATGGCATAACATCAATCATGGTGAGTCTATGTAGAGATGTGACGATAAAGACCCAGTAAGAACAGTCCTCAATTTACACAATAAAGACTGAAAATAAGGAATTATAGTGCCTATTTTCTGAAACTGATTTCACAAGCATTCCTTTTTTGTATTTGGCCTTAGGTCCTTAACTGCTCTGGGTCTCAGTTTCACCATCTGTAGGAAAAGGTTAGAAACAAATGAACTTGATGTTCTAATTTTATGTTCAGAGCTCGTCTCTAATATTTAATTTTTATTTTAACCCTTTGTGAGATGTTCTCTTAAAAACCCTAAATTAAAATGTAAACATGAGAGCCGATCCACCAACTGTTTTATTTTCCCAAAGTAAATGTACATGTGTCTCAATCGAACATCAAAGGCCTACGAAAAGTATATTTTACCAAAAGAATGCTATTTCAGTGGGTCTTTCATAGTTCAGGAAGAGGTCATCTTTATGCAAAGAGTTCCGGTGGGGAAGAAAAGAGACAGACACACCTGAGTAATCAGAATAAGTGGAAAGAACATGACAGCCAAGTTGAATACAGAAAGGCCCACTTACAGCAAAAGGCAAATTTGCTTTCTCCATTAGCTGAAAAACCTGTTAGAGAGTTAGAGATTTTTCAGGCAGGAGGGAAAAGAGTCGGAAGGAAAGGAAATTGTTTTTCCTGGTTTTCCATCTGACGGACTCCTGTTCACAGGGAAGAAAAATCATTATTGGGAGGAGAATGCTAGGCTCTAAACAGAAGTAGCATTGACTCTGCTCTTGCCCTTTCCCTATGTGTAATTTTCCTGTACTGTTTAAGCATATGTGTATTCTTGCCTCTTTTTATAGCTTATAAAAAAAGAAAAAACTCCAGGGAACTTAGAATTAGAGCTGGGCTGCTAGTTTGCCTATCACGAGGCCAAGTCTCAGGTGCCTATAAAATAGCTGAGTGGCAGGGATGACCACTCACTATTCCCTTCTTCCTAGTTGATGCCAACATAATATATTTCAAATGGCCCCTCGTGGGGGAAAAGAAGCTGAAGGAGGGTGTAAATCAATATGACCAGCAACTCTTTAATAGTCAGAGCTTCTGCAACACTTAATGTTCCCATCCTCATGGGAGAGCAGCTATTCAGACTCTTGTTAAAGGAAAAGCTACAATACTCTCCAGTCAATAATCAGATGATTTGTCTGTGTTTACCTTGGTCATGTTATATTTCTTCCCCAATTACGAGTTATTCTTAGGATTCTAAATGATTATTCTTTAATTATTAATTTTTTTAAATGGCAATTTTTTTGTTAGCCTATAAACTATGTGTGGGGTGTGTGCATAAGTTAATCTACCAACTTTCATTTTATTTAAAAAAAAAAAACTTCATTTGCGTTTTCTTGCCTTAAGTCTTAAACACACTTTGTAAAATGGCTGTTCAAGTTGACCTTGTATAATGTGTACATACCCAGAAATAAATAAGCCTTGATAAGATGTTGTATACGTACGTTACCTGTTTTTTTCCCATTTTGAGCAGCAGACTGTTGACTCTAACGGGCAGGTAAACTCTATACCTATGCTGTCCAGTTCAGTAGCCACTAGCCAAATGAGACTATTTTGATTTAAATTAATAAAAATCAAATCAAATAAAAAATTTAGTTCTACAGTTGCTCTAGTTACATTTTAATTATTCAGGAGCCACATGTGGTTACTGGCTATCATACTGCACAGCACAGATATAGAAAGTTTCCATCACTGTAGAAAGTTGTATTGAACAGTGCTGGTCTGCACAATTTGAGTTCTTATGTATAGCAATGCCTAGAGAGATTTTTTGTTAATTAATTAATTAATTAGTTTGTTTATTTATTTATTTATTTTTGGCTGCATTGGGTCTTGGTTGCTGCATGCGGGCTTTCTCTAGTTGCAGTAAGCAGGGATTACTCTTCATTGTGGTGCGCGGGCTTCTCATCGCGGTGGCTTCTCTTGTTGCGGAGCACGGGCTCTAGGCGCAGGGGCTTCAGTAGTTGTGGTACGCGGGCTCAGTAGTTGTGGCTCGCGGGCTCTAGAGCGCAGGCTCAGTACTTGTGGCACATAGGCTTAGTTGCTCCGCGGTACGTGGGATCTTCCCGGACCAGGGCTCGAACCCGTGTCCCCTGCATTGGCAGGCGGATTCTTAACCACTGAGCCACCAGGGAATTCCCCTAGAGAGGTTTTTTAACCAAGACTTCCAGAAAGTTATAAAGTATTTTGAAGAAAATTACCGATTCTACTCTCTGCAATACGATTAATATATGATTTATTTTAGAGGTAGTTTTTGTTTTTTGAGAAAAATCACAGTTGATACCTTATACAATGACATCCTTTAATTGCGTTTCATGGGTTGAATTTTTATATGTCTTCTGTCTAATGAGTATTCACTTAGCCTTCCTACCAGTCAACAATTTAGGTTACCCTCTGTCTCGACAGTGGTTTGAACAATAATTTTAAAATTTTACCAATTTTTACTCCAATATTTTATTTAAAATAATGGAAAAATGAAAGTGGTGATAGTCATCTAAAGGTGTGCATGTTTCATAGTTGTAATACAAGTAGGACAACAAGGAAGTTAGATGTACCTAAAGTGATAAACACTTAGATTAAATTGTATATTTTATTCAGGATAGAATGATGTAATTTTGTATGCTCAAAGTAGCGACTATTTCGCTTCAGTTGGATGGTATATGAGCCCAGATAGGACAAGCTCAGTGGCATAACACAGTAAAGGCTAACCTGGTGGCCTGACTGTAACTGCCTGACTCAGCTCCTTCCATCTCGCAACACCACTAAGCACTGTGGCCGCACAAGAAACGCTAGAGGGTGTCTTCGCTCACATCCCTTTGAAGCACATTCCATTATCCAGAACTCAGTCCCATGGTCCCAAACTATGTGCAAGGACACTTGGGAATCTAGTTTTTCTCCTTGTCTATTAAGAAGAAATGTGTGTGATGACATTTCACATTGTTTCTGCTACAGTCTGCCCATATGTAAAACCCCTAGACATTTTCATTTGATTTCTTACTTACAGAACTCACCCCTTCCCCAAGGGAGGAAACCCATTTAGTCACTTAGAATCCAGGATCTCAGAACAATGTATATTAGCCTCCATAAGGTCTAGATGTGGCTCTTATGGACCTGGTAATCTTTCAGTTAAAAATGGAAGGTTTAAGCTCCCTACATATTCTACGTATAAAATCTTGAGACAAGGACAGAATTCATCCAAAGGAGAAGAATGAGGAGACAAGCAGTCATTGCTTCACAGCAATTTTTAGATCACTCTGGCAGAATCTGTGAGATCTCTGCTCCTCAACCAGGGAACAGGAGAGATTTCTAATACAGGCCCTGTTTCTGCTTTCTAGGAGGAACATCCTGGGCCATTGTTCTTAGTGGCTTCTGGCTCATATTCTGGGAGGCTCCTCCTTATTCATTATCCTCCTTGGCAGCATCTGAAGAAGGGGAGATGAGGGGAGGAAATATGCTCTACTTGAGGGCTATTCACAGTCTTTGAAGTCTGTCTCCTGGTCCTGGAAGGCTGGAGGCCCAACTTGTTTTACATGTTGAACAAAGGTCTTATCAGTAAAGGCTCATGGATTCTCTGTCAACATAATTCTCTCAATAACTTAGTAGGTTTCTAACCCTTTTGCCTTCAGCTAATTCTGTGTGTTAGCAACTATGACCAAAATTCTTTCTAAACACAGTTCTTAATGGAATGGTGACTACCCTAAGGTTGTAGGAAACATGAAAGAAAGATCCACTTTTTTAATTTGACCTTCTCCCTGAGTCACTTGATTCAGGTGAGAAGTTTTGCTAAACATCTGTCACCCAAAGCCTTTTAAAAAATCTCTAGAAGCAGCAAGTTTTTCCAAAATTCAAGGCGCTGACTCTCTGGATGCTTTCTATCTTTTGTGTCAACTCGCAGACAATATAATTATTTCCTGACTACACTCCCAGTTCAGCTAACACACGACTGTACAATTTGTACACTGTTGCAACTACACACTTACTACAGTTCTGTTTTGCAGACTTTTCCCCTAGAGCTATAAGCCAAGAAGGTGCAAAGTCTACCTTGTGATATATAGTAGATGATAAAGTATTATTCAAATATTTTGCACAACAGGTGCCACTATCTTTTCAGCCTTCCATATCAGTTCTTTTACGGCTCGTTGCCCAACTGCTAAGCAACTGCTAAATATTTCAGGTCATCATTACAACAGCACCTCATTTGCAGCATCAAATACTTTGTCAGGATTTGATCAACTTCACAGAAACCACTGTAGTAATTTCAGGTGGGAAGAGTTTTATTATAGCACCGGAAAGCTGGGGAAATGAAGATCAGGAGCCCACCTCTAGCAAATCCTTAAGACACCTGGGAAGGGGCTACCAACTGTGAATACTGTCTTGACAGGCCTCAGCTAGAACCTAATCCCAGGACTCATTTTGCCCTTATCCCGTGCAGTCTGCTCTATGACGGGACATCCATCCCTTGCTTTGACGCCCATATTGATGGTTACAGATGGATTTTAGTCATTTCTCGTTAGTTTGGACAGGACTGCTTAATGTTGCAGCTCTGTCTCTTTAACCAGATTTCCCAGCTACATTTACTCCAAGTTCAGCGTTCCTCTGAACTGGTGGCTTCCCCTGCTCCCGAGAAGGGACACCCATTTGAGCAGAACAATGGAATGCCTTTTAGGCTATAGTAATAGCGCACATGACTAATGGTCAATATTCTATGGGTTATAATTTCAGAAATGGATAGAGGAGAAAAGTCCCTTTGTTGATGATGCTTAAATAAAAAATTGTGAATTCAGCAAACTGAACTATTTTCTTCAAATTCAAAATGACTTCTGCAGCAGCAATACAATCTCTAGAAAGTCTAGCACTTTCTAGGGATGAGGGACTTATTAATAGAATATATAGAGAGCTGGTGATCCAGTCTTTCTTCTACTCAGTCCCCTTCTGCCTTTTACAGAGAACTGAGCAAGAGTAAAATATAATAAGGGTCTTCTTATAGAAATTACTTTTTAATGCTACAATAGTGCGCCACCAAGGGACCTCATACAGTTTCCTTCCCCTTTATGCTGGGAAAGTAACAAAACACCCAGTCCTTTGTTCTACTGTAATGGAGGCTTTAGATGCTGTGGTTGAAATTCAAGTGTGTTTCAGTGACACGTCTTTGTTTGCCACCTTTCTCTGTACAGAGCAATAGACCTTTCTACTTGTTTGCAAACAAACAAAAGAAGGAGCATCATATTCATTTCACAGGCAGCCAGAATTTTACTAGGGAAATAAAAGACATGGAATGAACAATGAAACATCACCGAAGACCCCTAATGGTATTTGACAACCTGCCAGAAGACAGAAGAGACATTGTCGGAGACAGAATTAAAAGGCAGCAAACAGGCACGCTGATCCACCACAGTAACTACTGAAGCCTCCCAGAAATAAATCTGAATTAACACACAATTGTTGGGTCTGGGGTTAGTTTTTTCCAACAGTAAATATGGAAAAGGCTGTTGTTACAATATTTCTACTTTTAAAAAGCACAATAATAATTAGCCCCCCTCAAAATGCAAACCAACACATTTTTAAGCATGAAAATAAGAAAAGGAAGGAAACTATATAAGGGATTCCAATGAAGGGCACAGTGAGAAAGAATGAGTTTTCCGGGGCTTCCCTGGTAGCACAGTGGTTAAGAATCCGCCTGCCAATGCAGGGCACACGGGTTCGAGCCCTGGTCCAGGAAGATCCCACATGCAGCAGAGCAACCAAGCCTGTGCGCCACAACTACTGAGCCTGCGCTCTAGAGCCCGTGTGTCACAACTACTGAAGCCCACGTGCCTAGAGCCCGTGCTTCCACAACAAGAGAAGCCACCGCAATGAGAAACCCACGCATCGCAACGCAGAGCAGCCTCCCGCTCGCCGCAACTAGAGAAAGCCCGCACGCAGCAACAAAGACCCAAAGCAGCCCCCCCCCAAAAAAAAGAGAGAATGAGTTTTCCCCTTTTACTCTCTTCTCTGATACAAGGGCAGAGAGCCACCCAATAAAGTTAGCAGGCAGTAAATTTAGATCTAATAATAACTTCATTAGTTGGGTACATGGAATTATCTGCAGCAAGAGGTCAGGAGATGAGTACAGTGGCTGGATTTTTAAAAGGACTGGATCATTTTATGTTCATTAATAACTTCCTGGGTTTGGCAAGCAAAGATAATGAGAAAGGTAATCTGGTCACTTGTAACAGGGTACAAACCAGTTGCTTCAGTAGGCTTTACAAGGAACTGCTTCCCTCTTTTATAAGACACCATACAATTAAATGAGTGTGTCATGTTTCTATATATCTTCCTCTGAACCACAGGATTTTAAGTGATTCCTGGAGAGAAGATTTTAGGCCCACTGAATCAATGTTCAAATGCTTAGAGCATATTATAGTAGTCCACAAACTTAGGACTAATTCTGAAATGTAAAATATGCATTTATTAAACTGTCTACTGTCAATGAGAGTCTTCTTTTCATTCATCATCTGCCTGCCACAGTTGTGAACACAGCAATGGAGTCATAGCTGGAAATTCTGCACAAGTCACTCAGGTAAAATCTCAAAGATAAATCTCCTTTATGTGCATCAGCATTACTATGAAGAAACAGGAGACAACCGCTGCTTCTTCTGAAAACTGTATATAAATGCAAATCAGACAGGCAGTGCCTATGTGCTGGGCACTGTTTATAGATGGAAGAGTTACAGTGCAAAAGAGGCGGAACAAGCCGTCTTCGGGGAGCATACAGCATAAGGGAGAAGGCAGATACTGACTTTTCAAATGCCCCAAATGCAGTGTTTCCTTTATTCTAGTCTTAGAAAAGGGAATGATTAATTCAGATATTGCCAGCTCAGTCCTCTCTGTAACAACTGGGAGGGGTCATTGTTCTTATCACCCTGTCTCTTTTGGAACCTGAGTTCATCACATTAAACATCAATGAATTATAACATTGCGAATAGCATTATTTTATGGCTATATAGGAAATCCTTTCACCTAGCAAGCCAGGTACTTCAAAATGCTTCCAAAAGTAGCAAACTTGTTACATGTATTGACAATTATATACTATCTTGTCACACCACATATGCAGAAAACAGTAGAACAATTTATAGGGCTAGATCCTAAGTCCATTCTTTTGTTTACTCATTAAATAAACAAATACTTATAATGAAGTAGAGTAAGGACCAGGGCAGGAGATAAAGCGAGAAATGGAACCAAGTTGCAAAACGGTAACAGGAATGAATACGTTGTTTTTTTAAAAAAATATTTATTAATTTATTTATCTGGCTGAACCACCTGGTCTTTGTTGCAGCATGCGGGATCTTTTTTAGTTGTGGCACGTGGGATCTTTGGTTGCAGCATGCGAACTCTTAGTTGAGGCATGTGGGACCTAGTTCCCCGACCAGGATCGAACCTGGGCCCCCTGCATTGGGAGCACAGAATCCCAGCCACTGGACCACCAGGGAAGTTCTAATTACATTGTTGAAGGCTTTACATGCCCAGCCACAGAGTTTGGAATTTATCCTACAGGTAACAGGTACCACTGAAGATTTTGAGCTGGGTAACGCCATTATTCCATTTGAGTTCTCAAAATATCACTCTGGTGGAAGTATAGCTCTATTCAAGAAGGGAGGCAGAAAGTTTTCTTACAAAGCTCTTTCAGTATCTAGGGAAAATAAGGATCTGAAAAAGAACAGTGTCAAAGAAAGAACAAACGGAAGATGATGTCTTCAAGTCACTTAAGAAATGGCATCTTCAGAATATTGGGACTAACTGAATATGGGGAGAAGGTTAAAAAGAAATTATTACCGTAACTCCAAAGGATACGATAATGCCATGATTTGAGCCATGAATTCTAACCTATCTATATGTCGAAATCTTCTGCGGACTTTTATAAAAATACAGATGCCCCGTATTACGAAAGAGTAGGACTGGAATAAAGCCAGGCACTTGCATCTTTCACACCTCTCACAGGTGAGGTTGATGTGCAGCCAGGACTGAGAAACACTAGGACAGGGAATACAGGAAACCTGCAGATTGGGCATGAAGGGGAAAGACAACTTTCCTTTTGAACAGAATGTAATGCAGGTACTTTCGGAAATGAAAGACCCTAAGAGGAGCTGGATCTCCTCTATGTTATGTGCCTAGCCCCATGCCTTGTACACAAGGCCATTCCATTAGTGTTTATTTAATTGAAGGAAAGTATCAGTGGGCAATCAAAAACATGGGAGTAGAATTTTAAGTAGAGGATACACTGAGACACACCATGTCACAATGGAAAGAAAATAGGCTTTGCAAACAGAAGGAGATGGTCCCAAATTCCAGCTCTGCCACTCACTGGCTGTGTGGCTTTGAATAAGTTACTCAGCCTCTCTGAGATTCAGTTTCCTCAACTATGAAGTGGAGAGAATAATGTTGCATTTTCAATAATTTTGAAAGAAGTAACTTAATATACATGAATATATGTATTACTACATATTGTAATTAATATTTAAATCACCTAGGATTGAGTCTCAACTCAATAAATGGTAATTATTGATATAGTCACTAACCATTTTCTTTACATGGACTCTGAAGTGAGTGAGATCTTCTAGGAAAGATTCATTAGTCAAAGAGGAAGGACAATAACATAACCCTGAAGCACATGAACAGTAAAAGGGCAAATAAGAAAACAAATAAAAATAATAAGTGGTGATAAGAGAGAAGAACCCAGACAAGCAATTTAAGGACGGAAAGAGTAACCAACAGTGCCAAGTTCAGTGGAGAAGCCGAGTGGGCATCAGTTGAAAAATGACCATTGGATTTGGCATCTAGTTTGTCATTGGTGACTTTAGTAACTACAGTTACACTGGAATTAATAAACCGGATTGAGAAATACATACTATGGAAGAAGTACAGATACTGCATGTGCCCCTCTGTTTCAACAAATTTAATGTTCAAGAAAAATATTGAGAGTAATAGTTAAGGGGGGATCAGAGCTGAGGACACACTGCTAGGTTTTGGGGACAAAAAATAGTTGGTCATTTTTAAGGGTAGTAATCTATTCCCTCCCCAATACCAAGAACACTACCTGCCACATGTTAGTTCTGGTAACTATAGTTCTTGCACAGGTGAATGAGTAAGATATTTGGGTGAGAGGCAGAATGACAGAAAGGAATTCGGGTTAAGAAGAAGCTTAGCGACAGAGGATAGCCCAAGAGTCTTGGAGGGAAGAGGAGGGCTGGAAGTAGTTCTAGTTTCATCTCTTACGACTATACTGGGTTCATTTTGGCTTCTGGCGAGTTTACACAGGACTTTGGCTCCAGAGTAAAGCCATAATCCCATGATACGGGTCCCTCTTTATGGACCAAGGTAAAAAATAAAAACCTTTATATTGCCTCGTTTCAGGACCTGTTTGTTGATCTTCCCACCCTCTTCCTCTTGTCACCTCCTGCACGTTCCTTGATGGAATAATTCCCAGATTTGGACCTACAGCCCCAGAGGGAAGGTTGTAAGCTTGCAGTCTTCCTTGTATTCACAGTTCTTAACACAGAAGTTAACAAGTAATCAAGACCAAAAGGAGAAATGCCATATTCCCAGGGCTGTCACCTCAGAAATAAAGCCATCAAGACTGTGAATGATGCCAGCAAAGGCAGAGAGTCTAGCTAGTCTCCTATCACAATTCCTAACCTGAAGACTTAACCATTCCCCAGGTGACACACAAAGCCTTTAAACCGATATACAGATGGATGAGAGATGCCTCCTAAAGACACCCTTATAATGTAAACGAAATATACAGAAATTAGAATTCACACACACACTCATTCACACACACATAGGCACACACGCAAACGCCTCACACTCTTCAAACCATCAATTCCTTTGCTGCAACTGAAGGCTCCTCCCACTGAGCTTCACCTGCACCTGCCCTATCAGATGCTCACCTTGTCTGGAAACATCTGCTCCACTATGATTTGCCTTTTCTATTTCCCATTGGTTTGGGGTCTCAATATACCTAATACAGTTGATAAATGAATCAATTTAGATGTGATAATGATTGCTATCAAGTGAAGTAAATGGTTCTTCCAGAGAACATATTTAATGTAAATGTGGTTACCGGTCACAGAGAGACTTGGGAGAATCCCATCATAGGAATTGCAGACACTGTTAGAGGTAAGAAGATGCTTATAGCAGGAAGACTTGGCACCTGACAAAGGCATAGGCTGATGGAATCTGTTACTCTTTAGAGACGAGTAGGTAAATATGAAGAACACTTTGTTAGACCATTACATGCATTTTGCCATGAATTTAAGAAATATAAGATAAAACAAAATGATCCATTCTTACTAGTCTGCAAATCTTTTTCCTGAGAGAAAATAAAGGATTACTGTAATGGGGTTTTATCAACCCCCTCATGTTTCCTATTTGTTTGTATCAACCTCTGGTGAGAGAGAAAAGAAAAGGCGAGGATTTGAAACCAGAGAATGCTGAATATAAATTTGCCAAATACTGAGACATTTCTTCAGCATCTTTAACTTTCTCAGGCTTCTTTGGAAACTTTTTTGCCATTTGTTGAAATATGCTTAAGGGAAAATGTATGCAGAATTAGGTAGGCACTGGCGATGAAAAGGTATCATCAAAACAAAATGTTTAAATAAAAAGGAAAAATGAAAGATTGAAATGTTCACACAAGCTGGGTCAAACACAAAATATCCTAGCCATTGCTAAACTGATTATGAAATGGTGTTTTGCATTGTGTTTAATGAAGTAGCCCTATAATGTTAAAACATAAAAATGAACATTTTAAGATATTCAGTTTCATACAATCAATGATCCATTTTTGTAGGGCCTTCCTTGCCGCTGGAGAGCTTTAAAAGTTTAGATGGCACTTCACAGAGCCAATTAGATAGAAAGGTCACCCTCCTGCCTTCTCCAGCTCTCTTTAGTATTCATGGCTCTGGCTTTCATTTTATTTAGAAACTTGTATTTGGCCAAAGTTTTTATTCTTCAGAAATTTTACCCCAATAACTCTCACAAATTCATTTTCCTGAACCTTCAGTCCTTCTGCAAATAGACATATAGAACTTTAATACCATGGCAATCTGTTAAAAAGTGAAAACTTTTCTTGCTTTTTCTAAATGACACAAAACAAACAGTTTTACTCTACGAAAACTAGGAGCAATGCCTGCATTCAGGTATATGCCCCAAGGTCTGGGGCACACACACCTTGCTCCCTGCTGTATTCCTCATGCTAGGCACAGACAGAGCAAAGTTGGTCAGTGTGGTTGTTTTATTTCAATTGAAACTTAAATTTATCTTTATCTATTATCCTACTAATTAATAGTTCACTAAAACAAAAACAAGTTTGGAGGTAAAAATATCTAATATTTTGAAAAGTGAAAGGCTAGTAATAACTAATTTAAAAAGGGCAGGTCTAAATATTCAAGAAAAGCAGAATATTTACCAAAAAGCAGGTGACTGCACTCACACACACACATACACACACGCACGTGTGTGTGTGTGTGTGTGTGTGTGTATATATATGCGTGCGTGTGTGTATGTGTGTTGCTTTTCCAAATACAGAGAACAAATACATATTCTTTAGTTTTCCGGAGTTCTCTCCACTCCAATAATGCTTAAGAGTATCAGTGCAGACCTAAGCCCAAGAAGCATATTCAGGTCATTCTCCACCAAAAGAGTTAACATAATCAGAAAAGGTAAGAAGGAGTCACCTCAGGGAATGCTACAGTAAGTTGTCAGGGTCACTCACCTTCACAGTTAAGTATGAAATGAGATACGAACTTCCACAGGAAAAAGAGGTCTGAGCCCCAATTTGAGCTCCCTAAGCCACATAATACTGAAACCCATCCTAGGTCAACCTTCAATGCAAGGTCATCAAAATAATTGCCCCCTGACTGATAACCCCATTTCTGGGTGGTTTTTCAGTATTCAAGACCATGACTTCCTTGTTTTCTTCTTCCAGGTTAGTCCAAAACTGACTCTAATTAAGCCACCCTGTGTGCTTGTTCCAGCAGGAACTCCAGTGGCGAGGCTCAGGCACGTGAAAGCCTTGCCTCATATCTCAGTCCACCCAACACTGACTCTGTGGCCTTAGACAAGTTGTTTGACTTCTGACTCAGCTTTAAAATGGGAATAATAGCAATTGCATAGTTGTTTTAAGGATTAATTTGTACAATCTACACATATGGTCTTGCCCGGGTAACACTCAGTAAATGGTAGCTATTATTATAAAAATAGGCCACCCATTTATTACCTGATGAGTGTTTATGTATCACAAATAGATTAATTTTAAAAACCAGGCTAAGTCAATGGTCCCACAGTAAAAAATATCTTAACGTATAAAGATCTCTAGAAGCAATTATCCTAAACATTCTTATTCCTTTTTAAATCACCACTAAGGAAAAAAAAAAGCAGTGGGGTGACTAAGCATCACAGCTTGGAAGAGGGTTTTGCAAACTATGACCTATGGGCCAAGTCTTCCCTGCACTGGTTTTTCTAAATAATGGTTTACTGGAAAGGTCACACCAGGTCATTCATGTACTGTCTGTGTCTGCTTTGGCACTACGATGGCAGAGCTGAGTAGTTGTAACAGAAACACATGGTCTGCAAAGCCTAAAATATTTCCTCTCTGGCCCTTAAACAGAAAAGGTTTGCCAACCCCTGGTTTAGAACATTAGATTAAAACATTTCTGTTATTAGAGAAGAAACTTCTATTACTTTTGGCCACATTTATAAGTGCAACATTACACCAAGCAGCAGTACTGAAGTCACTTACTGGGGTTGATGCCCAGAGAGACATCTGTGGATGGATTGGAAAGTGAAGGTCTCCAGAGGAGACTGGGAAAGACAAAATATCTGGTAGCAAAATGATAACGTGGGAGGAAGGGAGAGAAAGGATGGTCACCACAAATAATAGAAACCAAGTTTTCTTCCTTTGGAAAAATTAACTGCTCCAAACAGGGCCAGGATAAGGCTGAGACTAGGATACTCAGGCACAAAATGTAAGGGGAGACCAAAATCCTGAGTCAAGGTCAATGATATTCTCTGTATTTTTAACAATCAAAAGTAATGCAAATAAATCCATGACGAACAATATATCAGAATTTTAACAAAAACAGTATCAGTATTACTGATTTTTTCTTTTGCCTCAGCCTCTAACATGGTGCCGCCACGCGGCACCGGCCCAGCTTGGTCCACGTGTAACTAAGCCGCTCAATGTCTCCTGAAGCAGGGTTCCCAGATGAGGAGCAGTAAGACAACAAGAGCAGTTTCAACACAGGTCTTTAGATATTGGAGGAAACACAACTCCTGACACAGTCAAAATGCAAATTTATGTTTGTCTCCCACCATCCTTACAAGCTTTTATCCAGCGTGGGTAGTAGTCAGCTGCCCGAGGACGTAAATCCCAGCAGGCTTTGACCTGCTGCTCAGTCTGCCTTGGACAACCCTAAGATCCATTGCAAACACAAGCTCATTCAGAAATTAGAATGACTAGTCTCATTAAAACAAACTAATTTCCAAAAAAAACACAAACCAATAAATAAATAAATAATTTGAGGACAACAACCTTCCCTGGCAATTTAGCCCTGCCTCAGGTTAAAAGCCTGAGCTATAAAGGGGTTCCCTTTTTCCTAAGTCCTCTGCCTTGTGACTCTGTAATCACCCCCTCCCCTCAACCCTTCCCAGTTTGCTAGTTGTTTCTGATAACTGAGAGCAGGTGGAAGAAGGCATAAGAAGAGCTGGGAAGACCTTATTGATACCATGGAACACAGGCTCTGCGCAACACTGGCCCTGCCGGTTACAGGGCAATACTGCAGCCCCAGTGCAGGCTCTTTGGATATCCTGTGCTCGGCCTCTCCGACTTCAGCTCCCTTCACCCAGGCCGACGCTGAGGGCCGGAGGGCCGAGATGTGACTCCTTCTTCAGCTCCCAAGGGTCCAGCATTTATTTCCATATTCTTGTTGTTGGGGGTCCTCTGTCCCTCCAACTGGTACTATTTTACTGGACCCAAGGCAAATCTACCCATCTTTCTTTTCTCTTCACCCACATCTGGTCCACGACAAACACCTCCGCACCTCTTGCCTTGACAGACACGAGGAGAGCAGAGGAACCCAGGTGGCCACCCCTTTCCTGCAGGCACAGACTAACAATCCAACCCTGCATGTCTCCAAACCACAGGGAGCACAGAGGTCCCGCAGGAGCACCTCCTTAGACGAGGAGTGAGCCTCGCATCAGAGCACTGACTCTGTACAAAGAAATCTCTTTGCAAATCCTTCCCTCTTTCCACTCCGGCCAATTTTTATATCCTGAATCTGGCTGAGGAATCTAAGAATCATGGAACAAGTTCTCTATAATTTCATTTGTAAATTCTCCATCCGACAGACAGGTGTGTCTGACGCACACTTCAGTATTGTATTGGCACCACAGGAAAAAACTAAGGCAGAAATAGTTCCACTTTAACATCTTATTTTACCATGTCACAAGAAACGCCAATCAATTCAGCTCATCACCTAGGTTTGATAACTTCAAGATCAAAAGTTTGAATGCACAAAGGAAGGAGATGTTTTCCTAAAACCCAAATAAATTCATTTGTCCATTAATCACACTTATTAATGTGAGTCTGTAAAAGGGAAATCTGTCCTGAAGCATTTAAGATATTCCTAGAGGTGCAGGAAGAGGAAAACATGCCAGTTTGGTGATGGTCCATGAGACTAATTGCCTGGAGAACTGATGTAATAAATGACAGCAGGCCGTGCTCAATATACTGCATGTTTCGTGCTGTTGGGGAAACTGGAAAAGCAGCTTGTGCTCCTCTTTCAGTTTAAGGAATTAAATTTTTCCTCCGTTGATAACATGAACAATCAGAGTATTCTGTTGCAAAACTCTGGAATTTAATCTACCCATATGGATCTTCTGGAGGTGCTTTAAATCTTAATTCCTAAATGCATCTTCAAATAACAGATGCTAAAATACGTACAGTACCAATAAAAGTTTTCACCTCCCTGCACATTTCTAACAGTCCTACTTACGTATTTATTAATGCCACTTCCATGTCTTCTAGACCTACATTCTCCTTATACTTGCTTCCCACACCATTAGGCCTGCAGTCAAGCCTGTTAAGAAATGGCCCTCAAACTATAAGAAGGAATATAGGGAACTCTCACATTTTCTTCTAACTTGTTTTCCTAATGAAGTGCTTTGGTGTGGTATGAGTCCCTTTCTTGGTCACAGGGGAGCTTTTGAGAAGTTTCTTATGTGAAGTTTTCAGGGTCCATATCATTCCCTGCTTATCTTTTATTATAATCATTATTAAAGAGAAAATATTCAGTCTTGTGGGACAACGGAATACTCAAGGAGAAAAAGTGATAGAGGTAAGAGTAAGAAACGCAGCCTGAATTTTACTTGAGTTCCTTCGACTCGATCCCTTCACTCTGCCTTATCCCCCAAACTAGTCTTCTCCACCACTTTTCTCATTAGAAGAAGTGGTGGCAGAACACTCAGTGCCCTACGCCACGGTCTCAGGGATTCCTCCTGATATCAAGTCCACACTGCAGGCTTTTCTAGGCAACTCTTGCCTCCACCAGTCTGCCTGGAGCTGTGGAGAATTCCAGGTGGAATCTGCATGGCCTAGCACGGAGCCTGGCACAAAGTGCTTAACAAGTAATCCAGGAACAATCTGGGCATCCTACTTATTTTGCAAAGATACTCAAATTTAAAAGCTTTGCTGCTGTTACATCTTGATCTTCATTTCCTTAGACATGTCTCTGATGGTCATTTTGTCACTTCTCCCATCTTTTTATTTCTATCATAAAGGAAAACAAGATGGAAGGCAAGGACAGTAAAAGTTTTGATCAAGAAAAATATTCCGTTTTCAAAGCCTATGTGGCTTTGTTAAATTAGAAACCCTTTTAGAACAGCTGTGTGGCTATTTTCAGTCCTTCCATTTCTAATTTGTCCACTCAACAAACATTACCTCTCATGCAGTAAGAGAGCTCTGTGAGCTCATAAGGATCCCAAAAGTGACTAAGGAAAAAAAGGTATGAGATGCCTTCATCGTCTTTCTACCCCAGACCCTAAATTTAGTATCATTAATCTCTTCCCCTTAAGTTAAACAGACCTGGAGGCATTATCAATATTTACCTATGTCATCCTATACTTTCTATGAATTTGACTCCATGACTGAAAAAAAAAAAAAAAAAGAACCAGAACAATAACCAGCACTTCCAAATATCCAGATGTTTGACGCCATTCAGACAGAGCAGCCAGGATATCGCTGAATTCCTCCCAGATGCTTTCAAACTATGCATGCTTACCCAAAACCCTTGTTTGCAGGTGCTCAGGAGACATAATTCTTTGAGATAAAGAAATTCAATGTTGTAGTTCTGACATACTTTCTTCCGTTTAGTCATTATTTCTTGGTTGACTAAAACACGTACAACGTTCTGAAAGTAATTTCTCCCCAAATTATTATATCATTTCCAAAATATTTACAGTATAAAAATGGTATTTTGACTGAAGAGCTATAAAAGAGGATTAAATAAACCTTTATTCTTTGGAATTTCCCCCTCAATATTTCCAGTCCTACTTTCTTGTGTCTGTTCTCATGTTTACTCCAAACAAAGCAGATCCGTGAAGGTAAAGATGCCTGAGTGGATCTGGTTGTGCACTGCAGATACCTTGGGCTTACTTGGCAGCTATGTAGTTTGGGATGGACTGTGTGATATAGGTGGAAAATTGCTGCATTATATCAGGCAGTTAACTCTGAGGCTTAGTGTTAATCTAGGACTCACTGAAAGTTTTCATATAACCTCTAGGCTCTAATCTTCTTGATATGGGATTGCTCCTTCCCCTCCAATGTTCAGGACCTGGATGTATGCACAGAACAAGTTTCATCCACAACTCATGGACTCCTGCTGATGATTACTTTTGTGTGTTAAGCCTGCTAAATTCTAATGCTATAATTCCATAGCTGTGTCCCCCAAACTATTAGGTAATCAAGCCAAATGCCAGCTGCCCAGGATTTACCAAAGCAGTCGTCTGAAATGATGCTTTGAGCAAAAAATGGTAGAGAGCATTGATCTCTCAAATGATTAAAACTAGCTTCCTCGTGTTATTTTGTTATTAGTCTTGTCTTCACTATTTTTGTCATGTTTTCACTGAAGATGAGAGGCATGAAAAGCAGGATATTCTTCATTCCATGCCTTATGGTTCCACACAAATAAGTTGTTCAGTTGAAGGAATGTAATCACAGTGATAAAGGCAACAGTACGAATAGAGGGACTTGGTTCTCAGTAAGGAAAAAAAAAAAGAAAAAGAAAAACTCATTTGATGATGTAGACCTAAGATTTTTGAGAAGTAACAGATCTTCATGGATCAGTTGGTGGCAGGGGAGTGAAAACATTCTTGTGTGTTGGTTCTTATTTTTTGTTTGTTTTTAATGCAACAGAAATGCTCTATTTACCTTCTTCCTTTTATGAATTCATGTCAATGACCTTTGGGTAGAAATATCGGAATTCATTGCTGGAGGACTGCTTGAGATATAGCATGATTGATTAGCACTCCTTCAACCCACAATCTCTTTTCAGATCACATCTAACAGTGAGCTTCTTCCCTTTCTCATGACTTTTAATTTTGCTCAGTTTCATTAGTGGTCTTATGGCTGAATGCATTCGTTTATTCACTTGACGATTTCTTCTTTTTTTCTAACAACATTTCAAACAGAGAAGCTTGGGGGTGTAACATGCCTAGAACACTCAGTGGTAAATAATGTCCTGATTAACTGATTATATCACTGCTGAACAGTGACATTTGCTCGGCCACAGAGTGCCTTCCCACAGATAAGTGCATAGATAGTGCCTGACTGTAAGCTTGGTGAAAGCCTTTGCACATTACACTGTTTCCAGGAATCCACTGTAAATATTACCTTTTATGAATGTTTTGCCAATGAGAGATACAGAGTCAATTCTATATTCTATATTCTATATTCTTCTATCAGTGGGCCTGAGAACCCACTGATAGAAGCAGTGATCCTCTGGTCATCAGGAGACCAACCAGGAGAATGTTTACCTTCTCCAGACCAGCTATAGAGAATTGAGTAAAACTCCCAGGAATATCTACCAATCTCTTTTTTGAGAGAGAGAATAATTCTCATTCTCACTCCCCCTACTCGCCACTGGCTGCACACTTTCAACATTATTAATGGAGAGTCATTGCCAAGGCTGGGGGTAGTAAAGAAGGAAAGCAGAAGGCAACTCTCACTTCGGGGCCCAACAGCACACACACATCTTTGTCATACCAATTGTAACTCAGATTTCATTTCCCCTTGGAAGCAATATTAGGACTGATAAGTACATATAGTTGAGATAGTACTCCTACTATGATAGCTCCAGTAAGTTGCAAGTGACACATTAATTGGCTGATCTGCAATTTTAACATCCAAGAATTTTATTGTTTTAAATAGGAAACTAGGTTGCTGGTTCTGAAAACTACCAAAATAAAGCTTTTGTTGGGGAAAGGAAAGAGCACTTGTTGAGTGACTACACTTCAGGCACTGTACTTTGAAAAGGTCTTCAATACAGATATGATTACCCTCATTTCATAAATAAGAAAATCGAAACTCAGAGAGGCTAAGTAAATTGCTCAATTTACCATCTCTAATAAGGCCTGGAGTAGAGATTCTAATACAGCAGTGTCTGTCTACAAACCACATGCTTTTCAAACTCCCCTGGCTGGTAATCTCGGGATACAATTTGTTCGCAGATTGGAAATTGTCAATATTAAAAAAAAAAGTGTTATCGTGGCTTTATTTTGACACCAACAAAGACTAAAACAAAAAGAACACACCCACAATCCTGCCAACAAAATTAATCAAACTGTTTTCATTTTTCTGTATTTCCTTTCAGGCTTGTTTGTGTTCAGATTTTGACCCAGCAGCTTAAAAACCACAAGGCCTTGGGCAAATTATTTAATTCCTTGATACCTCAGTTTCCACATCTGTGAAAATGAAAGTAATAAAAGTACCTTCCTCTTAGTATCCGTTGTGAGCATTCAATTAGATAATGCATGTAAAGTGCTTGGGATGGTCTCTGGTATGTCATGTAAATGCAGTCAGTGTCATGTTTTATTACTTGTGATCATGGCAGAGATTCACAGCAGTGTAGCTACCTACTCTTACTCAGTTTAACTCTATGACTGACCTATCTTCCTGTCAGCCTACTCTGAATAAGTAGTTGGAAGAAAAATATAAACTCAAAAATTATGAGAAGTTTATACCTAGTGAGTCAGCATCTTTCAGGCAAATACTCTGACTTTTAGATTCCTCTCACGCACACCTCCTCCACCACCCCTGCTCCCCAATATGGCAGTTGGGGTGCGGGGGCACCAATGAGCTCACGAGTCCGTGGGGGACTCTGGACTTGACATCCACATGGATCACTGTTAGTCTCTGCTGAAGGAAAGCTGGCCTGGTTTATTCCTCGGGCCCTGTATTAGTTTCCTATTGCTACTGTGACAAATTACCACAAACTTAGGGGCTTAAAACAATGTAAATACATTATTTTACACTTCTGGAGGTAAGAAGTCCTAAAACCAAGGTTTAGGCAGGGCTATATTCCTTCTGGAAGAGGAGGCTCTGTTTCCTTGCCTTTTCCAGCTTCCAGAAGCTACCCACACTCCACGGCTCCCCGCGACATCACTCTGACCTCTGCTTCCAGAGTCACACCTCCTTCTCTGACTCACCTCCCTTTTTTGCCTTTATAAGGGCCCTTGTGATTACACTGGACTCATCAGGATAACTTCCACAAGACACTTAACTTAGTCACAGCTACAAAGTCCTTTCATGCCATCTAAGGTAGCATATTTATAGGTTCCAGGGATTGAGACATGGACATCTTTGGGAGGTCAATTTTTCTGCCAGATGTCCTTCACATTTGTTCAGTAAGCAAGTAGTGGTACATTTGTGGTTTGTTCTTTTGCCTCAGAATGAAGAGAGGTAACCTTCCTCTATTTCTTTTTTTTTTTAATATTTATTTATTTATTTATTTATTTATTTATTTATTTATTTATTTATTTATTTATGGCTGTGTTGGGTCTTCGTTTCTGTGCGCGGGCTTTCTCTAGTTGCGGCGAGCGGGGGCCACTCTTCATCGCGGTGCGCAGGCCTCTCACTGTCGCGGCCTCTCTTGTTGTGGAGCACAGGCTCCAGACGCGCAAGCTCAGTAATCGTGGCTCACGGGCCCAGTTGCTCCGCGGCATGTGGGATCTTCCCAGACCAGGGCTCGAACCCGTGTCCCCTGCATTGGCAGGCGGATTCTCAACCACTGCGCCACCAGGGAAGCCCAACCTTCCTCTATTTCTGATACCACCTTAGCTTTCACCCTTCTGGAGCTTAATCACAGCTTTTAAGTAGCTCCTGTTGAACTGAACCCCCATGGATTATGTGTCAAGATCATCTCCACCTCAAGGCAAACCTTTCACGAAAGGCTCTCATCTCAGCTACTCCCTTATTTTCTCACAGTGCATATTGCACATTCTCCCACTTTAGCACCCATCCCACGCCAATGGAGGCCAACGGTGGCTTAGTAGCTCTCACTCACAGCTATGCTTCTCCGCCATCGCTTTCATCCTGCTGGGTCTGCGCTGTGTTGCCACAAGGTTACTAGGCATGGCAGACTTCCTCTTTTTCCACTACCCCAACTTCCACATGGAAAGCAGGACACAAAAGGCTTTTCGCTTCCCCATCACTGAATCTCATCAACACCCACTCCTTCCAAGATTTCAACTTGAGCCAGAGGTGGGGAGGCACTGACAGGATGGTCTCGTTACTTTACTTCCCTTAACTCCCCCTCTGCCTCCGACTTACCACACTCCCAAGACTGGGAGGGGCAAGGGACTGGTCTCCTTCTCCTGTCCCCTGTGTTTCTTCCTTTTCCTGACTGAGAAGGCATTTGCCCTGCCCTGCATCCTAGAGTAAAAATGGTGCAAAGAAAAAACTACTGATAATGAAAAAATCTTAAAACGTATTTGTTACAGGGATCATTCTATATTCTATTTGCAATATTTGCTTTATCTTACTAATGGTTTTTGGTTGGCTAAATAATATTTATAATTATTATCTGTAATGACTACATAATATTCCTCCTCACACAGAGACATTTTTAAGTACTGTAGTAGTGTGAGGGCTATGTAAATTGTGCATAGTTACCATTTTCTCTTTGAATTTTTTTCCTTCGGATAAATAACTTCAACTGGAATTACTGAATCAAGAGTATATACATTTACAATTCTTGAATCATACTGCCATATTGATTTCCAAAAAAGGTTATTCCCATTTACACTGATAGCTGATATGGGCATATGCACATTTCACATATTTTTCAGCATACACTATTATCATTTTTAAATGTTGGGATAATAATAATAAGTAAGCATATTGAGTCTTATTCTGAGCCAGATGGTGTTTCAGTAGTTTACAAGTCTAGCAAATACGTGCCTAAAAATACATTAGATGCCTACAGTATCCCTGTGACATATTTTTACCTTATTTAACAAGAGAAAAACCTGAAGCAGGGAGATTAAGTAATTTTTCCAGGTTCACACAGGTAGAATATTAGGTAATTTCATAGATATTTTAAATTTAATTTCTTTGTAGCTTAGTTGGATATTTTTCTACATGCATGCTAACCCTTAAGCAAGTCTTGGGGCAGGGGGGGTTTCACTGTTGTTTTTTTTTAAACCAAAAAAACTGAGCTTTTTATATAACATATGCTAACCTTTTGGCTGTTATTTTTGTGATAGATATTTTCACAGTCTATTAGTAACTTTTTATATGTTTAGTCTACCTGCTATGCTAAAAATATGATGATTCATATAACCTTTTCCTGGCGCTTTGTTTAAAAGAAGAAATGTAAGGGGAAATCTAGTAGACTGGTTTCTAAAATAAAAAGAGCCTACTGGGACTTCCTAATACTCAAAATTACACATAATACCTAAAAGGACATTTCATCACATATAACATTAACTTTAATTTATATCACCTAGCATGAAATGAGCCATATTTCTTTCAGTGGCTAAGCTGTTGCCAGGTTCTAAATTAGTTCCCTTATGGGAGCTGCATTAACTCCTTCAGGATACCACTGCAGCAGTGAGGACAGATACTGACTTAGGAATGGCAGGGAGGTTGTATTTGCTGGAGAGAGTAAGACCTCAGTGCATGGTCACTGGATACCTGCCATCCGGACAGGGTGCCTGCCTCCTGGGCTAAACACAGGGGCTGCTCTCAGTTCAGCCGTGACTGGCAGTGTAGCTGGATAGCCAGGTGACTCATCAACACAATACACGTCTAAGAGCTAAATGGATGTAGGAAGCTTGACAAGGTCTTGATCTGTTCTTGGCAGAATGATAAAGTGTGTAAAGTTTGCTTATTCTACTACAAAGCTTCTCTCACTGTTTTCTTTGCCCCCTCCTACGCCATCAATTTCCCCACCTCTGCTGTCAAACTTCTGTTACATCCTCACTCCTACCTTACTCATCAAATTCTGACTCCAGAATGGATTCTAGCATCATTTATCCAATCAAAATATTTATTTTGTACCTATTATGTGCTAGCAGTTGAAACTACAAAAGTGGTCAAGACACAGTCCCTGCCCTGAAGGGGCTTACACTTGACATCTTAGTGTGAATTTGGTCTATGAGTGTTCTCAAGAGTATTTGAACTTAATCCTTATTTCTTATAAATTTAACTTCCTGTATCAGTAATTAGATGTTGGAAATAGTTTAAGTGATAAAAGAACCTTCCTGTTGCCCTCTCAAATCCCTCTCTCCCTCCCTCCTTCTTTCTCTCTCCCATCTTATACCCCTAGACACATTCCCAGTGTCTATATTGAGACTTTACGATTCCAATGTTTTCTAATTTGCTATGGAGGAAGAGTGAACTGAGTGTCAAATTCACCATACTACTTATCCGATGAAGAAATCAATAATAAAATGCTTTCCCAATGTAAAATTTGTGTTGCATAAAAATGAGGAATACCTAAATGAAAACAGAGACAGAACAATATCGTAGGAAATATATTTTGAAACTACACACACAGTGAATAAATTATGATGGTTACAGACCATTCTAACCTTTATCTTCAGAAGGGAGCAATTACTCACAGCCACGTGGTGTAGATGAATTATCATTACTCACTAGTGAAAGGGAACATGTAAATGTCACTGTAGGCACTAATAGTCATGTAATATCACCCTACTTTTAATAGAATATTTGTGCTGATACAGTTGGTAAATTTAAAAAGATGTTATTTCCATGCATTAAAGGACCTGTTTTATTACAAGGGAAAAGAAAAAGAAGGGAGAAATAAAAATATGAAAAACATGAAAGAGGACAGTAGGGAAACAGACAAAAAGTAGGAGAGAAACAGATCATAAAACTCTACTGAATGGTTGGTAATGCTAGGTGTTTTTACATGAATTGCCTCATTTAATATTTATTTTTATTCTCTGTGTTAGTCAGTCTTCTCCAGAGAAACCAAAAGAGAACCAAAATAATATATGTATGTATGTATGTACGTGTGTGTGTGTATGTATGTTTGTATATAGAGAGAAAAAGAGGCAGAGAGAGAGGGAGACAGAGACAGACACAGATATACAGACACAGAACAAGAGAGATTTATTTTAAGGAACTGGCTCATGTGGGAATTGTCAAGTCTGAAATCTGAAGGGTAGGCCAGCAAGCTGGAAAGTCCAGCAAGCTGATATTGTCTGAAGTCTTGAGTCTGAAGGCTGGAAACTCAGGTAAAATTTCTATGTTGCAGTCAGGAGAGAAAAACTGTTCTTCTTCTGAGGATGTCAGCCTTTTCTCTTAAGGTCTTCAACAGATTGGATAAGGCCCACTCACATTATGGAGGGTAATCTACTTCACTCAGAGTATACTGAATGACATGATAATCACATTTTTAAAATACCTTCACAGCAGCATCTAAACTGTGATTTAACCAAACCGCTGGGCACCACAGGCTAGACAAATTTACACATAAAATTAACCATCACACTCTCATTTTTAGAAATGGGAAAATAAAATCAGAGATGTTAATAACTTATCCAGGGGCACACAGAAATTGCAGCTTACTGGAAAGGAGCACAGCACAAGCTCTGGAAAAATGTCTACATATGCATCCCAGCTGCAACAATTACCAGCTGTGGGAACTTGGGGAATTTACACGTCTGTGCTTCAGTTCTTCCACCTGTAAAGGAGATTATTTGGCATACTTTTTGTGGTTGTTTTAAGGGCTCAATGAGATAACGTGTTTGGATAATATGCATGGAATGTAAACATGCCCCCAATAAACGCTTGCTTCTACTTTACCATCCCTCACAGGTTAGAACCAGATTCAAATTCAAGGTTGGCTAGCTTCAAGCTAATCTACTAATTAATAAAACTCATATCCCAATGTTAAGAATGCAAAACACTAATTTGTTTCACATAGATGTATCACATGTTGTGTATTTATGCTATTGCTTTAGCGAACATTGGAGTACATCATCTATGGGTACCTGAAGTCTTCCATCAGGTTCTGAGAAGAGAAGGAGGGCAAAGGGCACAATACATGATAAAAAAAAATCATAATATCAAGGTCATTACCCTCAGAGGAGCTTACAGCCTAGTCTGGAAGACAGATGTGTTTGCATCACATGAAGGAGCTCAAGGGGCACATGGGAGCCCTGCTATTAGGGCAGAGGCCACATTCAAGTATCCTCTCATCAGAACGATTGACACCCATAAAAAGAATAATGGGTCCATTATCATTTCTAACGTTTTTGTGGAAGCACAGTCTCTGCAGGGACATAAGAACTCTCAGTAAGGTAACGTAAACACATTGTATAAGGCATATAAAACTGTTAGGCCATTGTATATGTTCATGATACAACACCAGTAACTTGAAGAAATTACAGTGGTTAATGACCAGCTTGCTGTAGTATTGGTGCCCACTTTTTACTTTGGGCTTTTAAATCACAAACATTAACCTGATAGTCATAATCTGTTCTGTTGGGATTATTATTTGGTAAAGCATACTTTTTGCTGTATACATAGTTAGGTACAAAGGTACAGTTCTGCAATAAGCAATCTATTTTCTTCATTCTTTAGTTTAAAATAATGAAGGAATTTAAACTAAATTCCTAAACAGGAATTTAAACTAAATTCCTAAACAGGAATGCCTGTTTATGTTTTGTTCCATTGCATGCACAAGGGAAGAGGAAAAAAATAAAAGCAGCTAACTTCAAATTTACAAAGCTCCCTTTTAAAAATTCCCTCAAAAAGACCAACAAACTACTCTCTTCTCCATTGTGAACAACTTCCTACAACTCAGAGGTGATCAGCACATTAATTAATAATCATAATTCCCTGGTGTTGATATACAAAGTGGAATTTAATTCATCAAATGCTTATGGTCCCTCTGAGTCTAAAACAGTAATTTATTGTAAGTAACTGTCTCAGTGCAGTCTTTGGCTCCCCGCTCTTGCCCACTCCATACCATCCACCATTCCTCTAGTGAACTCGTATTTTAAGAGATCATTCAATTATTGTCTCCTCTACAAAGTCTCTTCTGTCAGCTCCCCCTGTATCCAACCAAACGGCAGCATCAATTTCTCCCTCATGTGTGCCCCTTGCGTGTACAGAGTTTTAAGAGTATGTATAGCGTTCTTTTATTACGAGGCTGACTGCTAGTAGACCGCATGTTTCTTGGGGCCAGGGGCTGTATTTTATTCATCTTCTATTGCTTAGAGTATACTTGGAATGCACTAAATAATTAATAATATTTGATGAATAAATGAATGAGAGGGAATATCATAGTTCCCCCCAAAAGTCCTTTGACTGCTTCCAGCTAGTGTTTTGCCTGGAGAATTCGTCGTGATGAATGTGAGTCTTGGAATTGGAACAGTAGAGACAGAAGAGACTTCAAGAACCATCCAATGCCTCATTTTGTGAATAAGAAAGTCTTGGCCCACAAAGATTACTTTTGTAAGGTGATACAGATTGTAAGTGCCAGTGCCGGGACCAGAATTTACAGCTCCCAACAATCTCTCAGGTATTCTTGACTCTCTTTTAGGCTGTCTCTCTTGAAAGCAAAGTAAAGTACATTTCCTTTCAGAGGTCTTATACGTGGATCTTATATCTATGAATTCACAATGGCCTCCTCTCACTCACTCATAATCAGTGAGCTTGTTATTACAGCATTAATTCTGCATTTCTCTAAGGTTGTTACTTTCTTAAAAAGACTCCTGTGACATAACTTCTTAAAGAGATATAATCAGATTTTAGGGTTCCTGTTATTAAATACAAATATTGAGTAGATACATGAAATGTCATTTTTCTGGGTAATATGTAAAATATGTGTAAAATATATATATCTTGCCAATATAGGGCTTTTTAAAAAACAACAGCATCTAGCCTGCTGGGCTCACATTATACTGTACACTTAGGGGCACTCTTTGTTAACTCTCTGTAGGATTAGCCTCAATCATAACAATTTCAATGAAGTAAACTTATCTGCACAAGTAGAGACTTTTCCAAGTCTTGAAAATTGAGTCTTATGATTTAATGGCTAAGATAATCATCTATAGATTTGGTAATTCCACTCAGGACTTTGATTTCTATGTGCGCTGGTGAGACGTGAAAGTAGCAGCAAGAATAGTTAGAGATCTCAAGATTATAAATAATGGAATGCCAATGGGATGATTCTTTCTTCTAAAGTATTTAAGACGCATTTTAAAACCTGAATTACCAATATCAAAAGATAACACTTTAATGTTTTCTTCATATTTGCATTTTTACATTTGTTGAGGTTTAAAAGTTTACATCAAGTCAGCTTTAAAATGACAAGGAATGGTTGGCCTACAAGTGACAAATGAAGATGTAGGTTTGGAGTTGTCAGGATGTCAGTCATTTTGACTGACAAATTTCACTGCTGAAATAAGCTTTAAATTTCCTATGAATTTGACTGCCTGTTGAAGTATTTTATGCAGCTTCCAATTCTCTGTAAAAATGCTGTTTTCAACAAAGAGTCAAAAAATATTGCGTGGTTGGTAATGGTGGTGCTTGCATACCTCAAATTTCCCTCTGGACCACTGTCCATATGTCTTTTCATGGGGATGATTGGGCATCCTTTCACTGACCTCAACAGAGTATTTTAATACTGAACACCAGTACACTAAGAAAGCACTGGCATAAAATTGTGCTGTGTTAACACAAAAGGTGGAAGACAAAAAGGAACCATACAGATTATCAAACACAATCCACAACATATCACAAATAGGAGTGAACCAACACATCACTAGTTAGAGCCATAATGGAACCAAAACCAGGTTTCCTAATTCTCTGCTCCGTGATCTCTATTATCATCTTTTTTCACATCCATGTCCTCATATGACAATTCTTTTTTAAAGTCTTAGGTGTTTCCCCTCTTTAATAATTTAGTAGCATCTTTTTTACAGTGAATGAAATATCCATATCATGTATCCAAACATAGAATTCAGAGTTGTGTTCCATGCCATGTTTTATGAAAGATTTTTGTTGAAACTCTTAATATCAGTCTTGGAAAGCAAAATAAGAATAGATTTTACTTTTTCAATACAGTAGATGAAATATATTTGTCCCTGAATAGTGAGGGAGACCATTGAAATGGCATGACCTTTAAAAGAACTAGAATACAGGGTAGTGACCATGAAATGAATTTCAAAAATATAAAAATATATCTCGATGATGTAAAAATTAATGTGATTACACAGCAACTAGGAGGTAGCCTGTAAGTATAAACAGGAAGAGGAGAGGTAAAAGAGTCACCATCTATGACATTTATATTGTATTTTGAGTTTATGAAAAATAAAAATTCTCAGTACAAATACAGAACTAAATCTATATACATGTAAAGTTAACCTAAAGTTATTTTACTGGGGAAAAGGGAACTCCAAGTAAAACCTTTGCATAGATGATAAAAAATAGGAAAAAGTGCTCAACCTCACTAGTAATCAGGCAAAAGTAAAATGAAATACAATTTTTCACTCATCCTACGGCAAAAATTATAAATATTGACAATAATTATGTTGAATACTTTATGGGAAATCAGGCATGAACATTTGGAGAGGGTGAACATATATATAGATGGAGATTTTTGGAGAACAATTCAGCATCATCAATCCAAATTTAAAATGTATATACCCTCTGACTAAGCAATTACTTTCCAGGAATCTCCTTTACTTAGAAAGATTCACACATGTAGATATGAATGTGTACATGTGTACATATTCTCAGGTATACAAAGGTACATCTTTAAGAATGATAATTATAGCATTGTTAAAGTAGAACTTTAAAAGCATTCAAAATGTTTACTGATAAATATATTATTAAGCATATATATAGAATACTATGAAGCCATTAAAAGGAATGAGGAGAACATACATTTGTAAATGTGGAAAGATCAAAAAGACATGTTAGGACTAGGAACCAAGATGGTGGAGTAGAAGGACGTGCTCTCACTCCCTCTTGTGAGAACACCAGCATCACAAAGAGCTGCTGGACACTCATCGACAGGAAGACACTGGAACTCACCAGAAAAGATACCCCACATCCAAAGACAAAGGAGAAGTCACAATGAGACGGTAGGAGGGGCGCAATCACAGTAAAATCAAATCCCATAACTGCTGGGTGGGTGACTCACAAACGGGAGAACACTTATACCAAAGAAGTCCACCCACTGGAGTGAAGGTTCTGAGCCCCACGTCAGGTTCCCAACCTGGGGGTCTGGCAATGGGAGGAGGAAATCCTAGAGAATCAGACTTTGAAGGCTAGCGGGATTTGATTGCAGGACTTTGACAGGACTGGGGAAAACAGAGACCTCACTCTTGGAGGGCACACACAAAGTAGTGTGTGCATCGGGACCCAGGGGAAGGAGCAGTGATCCCATAGGAGACTGAACCAGACCTACCTGCTAGTGTGAGAGGGTCTCCTGCAGAGCAGGGGTGGCTGTGTCTCACCGTGAGGACAAGGACACTGGCAGCAGAAATTCTGGGAAGTACTCCTTGGCGGGAGCCATCCAAGAGTCCGCCATTAGCCCCACCAAAGAGCCCAGGTAGGCTCCAATGTTGGGTCGCCTCAGGCCAAACAACCAACACTGAGGGAACCCAGCCCCACCCATCAGCAGACAAGCAGATTAAAGTTTTACTGAGCTCTGCCCACCAGAGCAACACACAGCTCTACCCACCACCAGTCCCTCCCATCAGGAAACTTACACAAGCCTCTTAGATAGCCTCATCCACCAGAGGGCAGACAGCAGAAGCAAGAAGAACTACAATCCTGCAGCCTGTGGAATAAAAACCACATTTACAGAAAGATAGACAAGATGAAAAGGCAGAAGGCTATGTACCAGATGAAGGAACAAGATAAAACCCCAAAAAAACAACTAAATGAAGTGGAGATAGGCAACCTTCCAGAAAAAGAATTCAGAATAGTGATAGTGAAGATGATCCAGGACCTCGGAAAAAGAATGGAGGCAAAGATCAAGAAGATGCAAGAAATGTTTAACAAAGAACTAGAAGAATTAAAGAACAAACAGAGATGAACAATACAATAACTGAAATGAAAAATACACTACAAGGAATCAATAGCAGAATAACTGAGGCAGAAGAACGGATAAGTGACCTAGAAGACAGAATGGTGGAACTCGCTGCTGTGGAACAGAATAAAGAAAAAAGAATGAAAAGAAATGAAGACAGCCTAAGAGACCTCTGGGACAACATTAAACACAATAACATTCGCATTATAGGGGTCCCAGAAGGAGAAGAGAGAAAGGACCCGAGAAAATATTTGAAGAGATTATAGTTGAAAACTTCCCTAACATGGGAAAGGAAGTAGCCACCCCAGTCGAGGAAGCGCAGAGAGTCCCATACAGGATAAACCCAAGGAGAAACACGCCGAGACACATAGTAATCAAAGTGGCAAAAATTAAAGACAAAGAAAAATTATTGAAAGCAGCAAGGGAAAAATGACAAATAACATACAAGGGAACTCCCATAAGGTTAACAGCTGATTTCTCAGCAGAAACTCTACAAGCCAGAAGGGAGTGACATGACATATTTAAAGTGATGAAAGGGAAGAACCTACAACTAAGATTACTCTACCCGGCAAGGATCTCATTTAGATTGGATGTAGAAATCAAAAGCTTTACAGACAAGCAAAAGCTAAGAGAATTTAGCACCACCAAACCAGCTCTACAACAAAAGCTAAAGGAACTTCTCTAAGCGGGAAAAACAAGAAAAGAAAAAGACCTACAAAAACAAACCCAAAACAATTAAGAAAATGGTAATAGGAACACACATATTGATAATTACCTTAAACGTGAATGGATTAAATGCTCAAACCAAAAGACACAGGTTCGCTGAATGTATACAAAAACAAGACCCACCTATATGTTGTCTACAAGAGACCCACTTCAGACCTAGGGACACATAAAGACTGAAAGTGAAGGGATGGAAAAAGATATTCCATGCAAATGGAAATCATAAGAAAGCTGGAGTAGCAATACTCATATCAGATAAAATAGACTTTAAAATAAAGAATGTTACAAGAGACAAGGAAGGACACTACATAATGATGAAGGGATCAATCCAAGAAGAAGATATAACAATTATAAATATATATGCACCCAACGTAGGAGCACCTCAATACATAAGGCAACTGCTAGCAGCTATAAAAGAGGAAATTGACAGTAACACAATCATAGTGGAGGACTTTAACACCTCACTTACAACAATGGACAGATCATCCAAACAAAAATTAATAAGGATGTCCACTCTCACCACTATTATTCAACATAGTTTTGGAAGTCCTAGCCATGGCAATCAGAGAAGAAAAAGAGATAAAAGGAATACAGATTGGAAAAGTAGAAGTAAAACTCTCACTGTTTGCAGATGACATGATACTATACATAGAGAATCCTAAAGATGCCACCAGAAAAGTACTAGAGCTAATTAATGAATTTGGTAAAGTTGCAGGGTACAAAATTAATGCACAGAAACATCTGGCATTCCTATACACTAATGATGAAAAATCTGAAAGAGAAATTAAGGAAACACTTCCATTTACCACTGCAACAAAAAGAATAAAATACCTAGGAATAAACCTACCTAGGGAGACAAAAGACCTGTATGCAGAAAACTGTAAGACACTGATGAAAGAAATTAAAGATGATACCAACAGATGAAGAGATATACCATGTTCTTGGATTGGAAGAATCAATATTGTGAAAATGACTATATTACCCAAAGCAATCTACAGATTCAATGCAATCCTTATCAAATTACTAATGGCATTTTTTACAGAACTAGAACAAAAAATCTTAAAATTTGTATGGAGACACAAAAGACCCCGAATATCTAAAGCAGTGTTGAGGGGAAAAAAACGGCACTGGAGGAATCAGACTCCCTGACTTCAGACTATACTACAAAGCTACAGTAATCAAGACAATATGGTACTGGGACAAAAACAGAAACACAGATCAATGGAACAAGATAGAAAGCCCAGAGATAAACCCATGCACCTATGGTCAACTAATCTATGACAAAGGGGGCAAGAATATACAATGGAGAAAAGACAGTCTCTTCAATAAGTGGTGCTGGGAAAACTGGACAGCTACATGTAAAAGAATGAAATTAGAACACTCCCTAACACCATACACAGAAATAAACTCAAAATGGATTCGAGACCTAAATGTAAGACCGGACACTATAAAACTCTCAGAGGAAAACATAGGAAGAACACTCTTTGACATAAATCACAGCAAGATATTTTTTGATCCACCTCCACGAGTAATAGATATAAAAACAAAAATAAACAAATGGGACCTAATGAAACTTCAAAGATTTTGCACAGCAAAGGAAACCATAAACAAGACAAAAAGACAACCCTCAGAATGGGAGAAAATTTTTGCAAACGAATTAACGGACAAAGGATTAATCTCCAAAATATATAAACAGCTCATGCAGCTCAACAGTAAAAAAACAAACAACCCAATCCAAAAATGGGCAGAAGACCTAAATAGACATTTCTCCAAAGAAGACATACAGATGGCCAAGAAGCACATGAAAAGCTGCTCAACATCACTAATTATTAGAGAAATGCAAATAAAAACTACAATGAGGTATCACCTCACACCAGTTAGAATGGGCATCATCAGAAAATCTACAAACAACAAATGCTGGAGAGGGTATGGAGAAAAGGGAACCCTCTTGCACTGTTGGTGGAATGTAAATTGATACAGCTACTAATGGAGAACAGTATGGAGGTTCCTTAAAAAACTAAAAATAGAATTACCATATGATCCAGCAACCCCACTACTGGGCATATACCCAGAGAAAACCATAATTCAAAAAGACACATGCACCCCAATGTTCATTGCAGCACTATTTACAGTAGCCAGGTCATGGAAGCAACCTAAATGCCCATCAACAGACGAATGGATAAAGAAGATGTGGTGCATATATACAATGGAATATTACTCAGCCATAAAAAGGAACGAAATTGGGTCATTTGTAGAGACGTGGATGGATCTAGAGACTGTCATACAGAGTGAAGTAAGTCAGAAAGAGAAAAACAAATATTGTATATTAATGCATATATGTGGAACCTAGAGAAATGGTACAGATGAACCGGTTTGCAGGACAAAAATAGACACACAGATGTAGAGAACAAACGTATGGACACCAAGGGGGGAAAGCCGTGGGGGGGTGGGGGTGGGGGTGTGATGAACTGGGCGATTGGGATTGACATGTATACACTGATGTGTATAAAATTGATGACTAATAAGGACCTGCTGTATAAAAAAATAAATAAAATTTAAAAATTAAAAAAAAGACATGTTAAACAAAAACAACAAATTACATAATATAATCCTACTCACATAGTTTTGAAAACTGCACCTAAATTATAGACATGGCTATGTCTATAATTTAAAAAGTAGTATGTCTATGAGTAAAAGTGTATAGAAAAGGTCCTAGAAGTTTACACAATGAAATATTAGCAGAAATTGCTTTCTGAGGAAGAAAACAGGAACTGAATAAGGAAAATAAACATTCATTTTACTACCATCTAAAAATAAATTGCTCTATTTTTTTACAGCATTCATTTATTACTCTCGTAAATATGTATATATGTACACACACACATTTAAATTACATCAACCGAGTGCTAACTGATTTTGCCAATTCATACGTTATCAGTAATTAGCACATAAATTATTCATGTGTAACAAGGAGTGTCAAATTGTCACAGGGTGCTTAAAACAAGTTTTCTAACAAGATTTTTAAATATATATACTCTCTATCAACTTGTTTATATAATTTAGACTCACAGCTTGTAAAGGATTTGTGAAGTATAGCAAAGTTTCTATTCAAATTCTATCATCATCACTAAAAGTTTCAAATTACTAGAGCCAAGATTAATGGAAATGTAGTAAAATGATGTCATTTGTATTTGTGGATACTGGTGAAAGATAAGACTTCATCCTAGCCTGTTTAAAATATTTAAGGCTGTGAAGTTTCCTCTAATATGGCTTTAGCCACATTCTACTTTTTTAAATTATTTGATTCTTTTTTTAAATTTTTTTTTAATGTCCTAGGTGAAGAAGTGGTCAAACTCTTGATAGCTGACCTTTAATTATTAACCAAAAAGACTAAAAACATTTAACCTAATAGGATATAAAAAGAACAGCAACATAAAGCAACTGAAATTGGAGAAAAGACTTATAATTCTGAAACCAAAATTAGGGGTAAGGTATTAAGAGGTACAAACTATTATGTAGAAAATAAATAAGCTACAAGTATATATCATACAGCTCAGGGAATAAAGTCAATATGTTTTAATAACTATAAATGGAATATAATCCCCAAAACATGAATCACTATGTTGTATACCTGAAACTTACATAATGTTGTAAATCAACTATATCTCAACTAAAAAACAAAAAAAAAGCGAAAAAAAGACGAATTAATGCTCTAGTCTGGAATGCAAACCTTATGTTTCTATTCTGCAAGAGAAAAAGTTTAAATCTGTTTTATTCATAATATAACAAAACTGACTCTTTTGAAAGAGTAAAAACATAGACAAATAGTGGAAGAAGTGATAAAGTAACAGATAAAATGAAAATATTTGCAACGGATAAGACAAAAGATAAATAGCAATCTTGTGTGAAAATGAGTACAACATTGGGAAAAAATAGATAACCTAATTGCTTTTAATTGGGATTTTGATGTGAGTGCTTGCAGACCTGGCATGCCATCTTCAGTTCGCCACAATTATCCCTTCACCCTCTATTGTTTTATACCTGCCCAGTTATTTTATTTACTTCATCTTCTTGGCCCCTGAAACAAGTGGAATATGCAACCCCAGTCAAAGAATATGAACAGGCAATTTATAGAAGAAAACATGAAAGACATAAATTCAAGAGAACATATATTATTTCTCACTCAGCAATTTGACATCAACCAATATTGGCTTGGTCATGAGGAACAGAGAATTCTGTACTTTGTTATGTTTGTGTCATAACTTTAATGTCCATCAAGAAGGGACAGGTTGGTAAGTTCTAAGAAATAACATACTGAATACAACTCAATCATAAAATAGAATTAAACAGATCTGTACTACTGTATGAAAAAATGTAGTATAAAATATACATGGTACAATCTTAAAGAAACAAAACTAGACAACTCTATTACAAATACCATGTAAATGGAATACTGCAGAGCGGTTAGCTGGCCAATCACAGGACCTAATTCTGCCAGCCAAGTTAACTTGCCAAATATAAACAAACATCTAGACTAGACTAAGAAAAGACAGTCTCTGGGTTTCTTTTCTGGCTGGTCTATCAGGAAAAACTACCACTCTTCCAAGTATCTTCCCTTTATGCACATAAAACTGCTCTTTAAAAACTCCAACCCAGTGTGGACAAATTGCCAATAAACATATGAAAAGGTGATTATTCCACTGGCCATGAGGGAAAAGAAAATTAAAACCACAATGCAATACCATTACGCACACAGAAGAATGACTAAAATAAAAAAGCAAAGATTTGTAAATGTTGGTGAGGATGTTAAGTAACCAGAACTCTCATAAACAATGGTAGAAAGAAAGTTGATTCAACCACTTCAGAAAGTTGTTTGACTATGTCTACCAAAGCTGATCATTTCCATATCCTCTAATCCAGCAAATACCCAATCAAAATGTGTACTCTTCCAAAAACATACTCTAGAATATTCCTAGTAGCACTATCACAATAGCCCCAAACTGGAAACTATCCAAATGTCCATTTGCCAAGGGTGTAGCTAATAGTGTTCAAAAGAAAATCTGTTGTCAAACTGTAGATTTTACATGTAAGTAATACTGATGATGACCATAAAGAAGCAAAACTAAAAGGTTAAGTGTTTATTTCACCTATGGTCTGTTTATGGAAAGATCGTAATGTAGCAGATAGATACACTTTAAGGAAATCCAGAAACATATTAATAAATGATTAATAATGGAGGACTTTAGGGGGAATGTGATATAAAAATCATTTCCGTCACCCTTTCATTTCCATTTCTTTTCATCTTTTTGCTATCTCTTCTACATACAAGATAGCAGAGAAATTCTAAGAACCTTTTTGTCACTTAGTCAACAATATCATGCATTAGTTGTCACACACAGAGTTTTCCAATGTCTAAAGGAAATACTATGTGTGAAGTAATCAGAGCAGTGCCTGACACACAGCAAATACGCTAAACATTAGTTGTTCTTCTCTTTCCTATGCTAAAATATGGTTGACATAATGATTCTTGAATGGTTAGATTAGATTAGATATTGTTATCTTGTCATCTAACCTAGTTTCATCAGTCACTGAAAAGATGCACTCAGCAAGCTGCTTGCTTTCACCTCTGGAGATTTTGTCTCACTTTGTTTTTTCACAAAATTAGTCTCCTCCATAGACTTCCAGTAACATACAGGAAATACCTGGGGTTTGTGTCATGTTTGCACTACTAGAGAACACGGGAACACTGAGGGTGAGCAGGAAACAGGTTAGGGAAGCGGCTTTGTACAATCTGTGTTCTCCTTTGTGACTTGATTCTGAATAAAGCAACCCATTTTTTTTTTTTTTTTAGGATTAGCAATCTTTAATTTATTTAGAAAGTAGTGCATCCAACAAATTATTTCTGTAAAATGCTCTCAAGCTGGTCCACCCAGGATGTCCCCTAAAACATACCTCATTGCCCCCCCCAACTATGGGCCTCCTCCTGGGCCAGGGTCTCCCTAGTGGCCTCCCTGCCCCCTGCTTTTCTGCCCCTGTCTGGCCTTGAGCATGACCCCCAGACCATTCTTCCTACAGCGTGGATCACAGCGCCTTGTGCTCAAAGTTCACTATCGGCTGTCCCAGCAGCCAGGTTTGGATGAGCTCTGCGTCCCTGCACTGACACTCTCGACCCCTCACAGCCCAGCCTCAGTCGGAGCCAGGGGATGGATGTTCTGACCCGTCTCAACCACCGACCAGCTGTGGGCTTGTCCATCACTTCACTGACCCTCCCCGCGCGTCAGCTTCCTCATCTACAGAAGGACGGATCTTGACTGCGTAACCTACGTAGTTCTTCTCCATCGTGAGACCCTCAGCCCATCTCAGTATTGATCAAAGAGCAGGGAAACTCTGTTTGCGGTGCCAGCTCTCAGGTCAGCAGTGTATTTCACCCTCACTTCAACACAGTTTAAGATCTTTTGAAGGATTTTGCTTCCGTTTTAAACATGGATGTTTATGGAAATCCGAAAGCTGCTGGGACCTGGCTCGCTCACACCCTGGCACCACTTGCCATGACTGACAGGAGGGGCTTTGGCCAACAAGGTCTGTTTTAATCAAACGTAAAGCAACCCATTTTATCTTACACTGCATAATGATAATAACCATTTTTATTTTATACTAAGAAATGATATTGCATTAATTATTGTTACTTAATCATTTTAGAATACTATAAATGTTTCAATAAAAATTGCTAGGCTAATCAAAATATTTCCTGTTTCATTAAAACTGTGAACTCTCCCTCATGACTGCAAAATGAGCAATAAAGTTTGATAGCACTGTACAGTCAAGATTGCCTATTGCAAAAGGGTGATTTTTCTCAAAATGTGTTATATGAATACATTAAATATTTGATGCTTAATAAAAGCACAATAACATCCCTTTCCACTAAGTTGCCTCAAATACCAATTACATAAGAAAGATTTGCTAAGCTAATAATTTTCTAAGTAACCCCAAATGTTTCTTTAATTCTTGATGTGTTCTTCTTTGTTCCTCAGAATGAATGTGAGATGTTGTTTCCAATATTTGGTGGCATCACTTTTTCACAGCAAGGATTTACTTAACAAGCCTTTTTATTCTGCCTTGGATTTCATAGTGATGCTTCTAACAATGACTTATCAGGGTACTCTGCCTGAGACATGAAAGCATGGACACAAAACCAGGACTTCTTTTGTCTCTCCTTCTAATTATGTGATCTCTGGGCTGGTAATCATATCCAAAGACATAACAGTGTTTAGAAAAGATACAGCTCCTAGCCTTTTGTTGACTGCAAATATCATCTAGCTTGTTCCCTTAATGACTCACTTTTCCTTGTGTAATCCCCTCCCTCAATGATTCTAGAATTGGCTATGTGACTTTTTTGGCCAACAGTACATTAGCAAATGCAATGCAAACAGAAGCTGGATAAGTGCTTGTGCATTAGGTCTTACTTTTGGGGGGGATTCAGCTGTCATGTGGAGAGAACATATGGAGGAGGATTAAGGTACCTTGGCTGAGAGCCCCAAGCAACTGTCAGACACATGCCTCAAGCCATTAAGAACAAGCCAGCCCCAGCCTACCTGTGGAATGCATACACGAGTCAGCCAAAACAATGTGGAGCAGAAATGAAACCATCCCAGCTGAGCCCTGCCCAAATTGCTGACCTGCAGAATTGGGAGCAAATAAATGATTATTGTTTCAAACCATTAAAAATTACTTGACTCCCACTATGTCTTTCCATATTCCTGTGAGCCAGAATAGGGACATGGGGCTGATGAGCAAGGCTCAAGTGTGTTGACGAAGACAAGCCTTGGAGGAAACTTCCAGGACAGAAAGAAGGAGGATTTTATCTGACCAGGACAGATCAAATAGTGGGTGACAGGCATCTCACTTGTGGTCACTGTGGCTCAGTAATGACCAGTAGACTAATGTAACCACTGAACACTCTGGCAATATGTCAACTACCTGAAATTAAATCTAACTCAGTGGGGGTGATGCCACATTGCTTTAATAATTTCTACCAGCTGAATCAGTTCTCAAAATAGAAATCAGGCATGGAATGATAAAGTTATTTTTCTTGCATTGTTAGTTTATAGGATGATACCTGTACAACTACATGTGCTTATAAATGCCTGATTTCTATACCTAAAAAAAGTAATTGGAGGACATATAATTCTTTGTATTCCCCCATCACACCAGCATATAGTTGATCAATTATTGACATTATTGACTGACCTTGACAGAGCTCTATATTCTTTCTTCATTAATCCATATATTTAGAAAGTATTTACTGAGGGTCTTTGACGTGCCCAGCACTGAGCTAGGTATTGATAGAGAAGATAAGCAAGGTCCTCATGCAGCTTCCATTCTGGAGGAGAGAAACAGACAATTACCCCAAAGAGCATTTTAAAAAATGAGATAATTAAAAATTGTGATAATTGTTCTGAAGGAATGAAAGTGATTTTAAGAGAGAAAGTGCTTAGACAGAGAGAGGGTCTCTTCAGATAGGGTGGTATCAACAAAGAATTATCTGAAGACAGAATATTTAAGACCTAAAGAATGAGAAGGAGTCATGCAGTTATCACAGTACCCTGTAGGTCTAAAAGTTTCTGCAATAATGACTACATCAATTGTGGCCTCACTTTTACACACTGTCAGCCAACAGTGAACATGGCAGGGGATACAATACTCTAGTGCTATAATCAATCAACTGGGCATTTACTGGAAAATATTTGGTATATGTAGATCTAATTAACTGGTTGGGTTCCTTTTCTTTCACTTTTCAGCTAGTTGTAATGACGTTTTATGAAAATGCAATCTATCTTTATGTTGCTATTTACTTCTACTCAGCTGTCCATTTTAAAATACTGCTTATGATAAAACCACTCAATCTCTCAGCCAACTTGCCTGCAGGGATCCTTTTAATGAGTTTGAGTTGATAATATATATAGATGTCTATTATACTGTACCAATTAGCAAGTTAAAAAAATGAAGTAAATTACGAGATGCCTATTCCAGAATGAGAATTGACATGGGTTTGTTTTGAAGATAAAAAGAAGAGTCTACAGCTCTTGACTTCTAACATTCAGCTCCTTAACCTGAACCTTTTCCTCATGTTCTTCTTAAAAGTGTTAGTTTCACCCTAGAAAAAATGTTATATTTATATTTTGGACATGAGAGAATCCTTATATAAATTTTTGGCTGAACTAGGTCCATAGAAAAGAAATATCCCAAGTGTAAAAATAGAAGGCGGTAGAAGCAAGCTGTGTATAGTAATAGCTATTTCACACTTTCAGAAAGTTGATTCCAGCATGGTTTGCAATTACAGGAACAGAAAGACATAAGCTAATTAGTTATTGAGTCCTGATGTTCTTCTTTAAGGAAAGCCATTGATCTTTGCCCTCAGAAAGTTATTTTTATACAGTCACATGTGCAAGCTAGTGGGTGACAGACCACTTGTGGGATCCTCTTTCAGTTTTGTTCTTTGAAATGAAAATAATCCTACTTTTATTTACAGGGAGTTTTGAGTCTTTCAAAGAGTCTGGAATATGGCTATAGTCACCAAGTGAACCATAATTAATTGCCTATGGCTAATGACTTGTGTAGCACTCAAATGTATTTACTACTACCGTTTAAAGCCATGTGGGAGTCTTTTAACTGTGCCCCTTTAAACCTTTATAGCAATAGTCATGTGGCTAGAGTTATGTGTATTAATGCCTTTAAAATGCTGAAGAGAGAGAAAAATCAGATAAGAAGGTTTAAGAAGAAACCTCATATTTGGCCACTATGTGTTTAATAAGAGATTACATTTGCTTTAAAATTGAAGATACTTTTATTCTAATATAGTTAATTGAGGACCTTGGGTGTTTCTAGTCCAAGGGTGCATTCATTATCTTAAAAATATGATAGTTAATGTATTTATGCATTCTGCAATCTGCAATTAAATAAAATTAAATTTTCTTATACAGAATATGTTCATGCATTAGATTTTTAATCCTTCATTCTATTACAGTACTAGAACTTCTGACTAATATTAGAGGTGTAATAATTGTTCATTAGGGTGTCCTTGGGAGTAGAGTTAGGGTTGGGATCTAACTACCACACCCAGTGATCAACACAGGATTGTATATGGGTCTGGTTCCTTACCCTGGTATCTAGCAGTAAGAGAAGCATAGAGAGAAATTACCCCTAAACCACAATGAGCCAGACCCCACTTTCCCTGGTGTCTTACTTTTGCTGTGAGTATAATTCTATCATCTTAAAGTCTAGATTAAGAAATCTCACATTTATGTTTGGTGACAACGCCCATGAGAGAGGATGATCATACATACAGAACATTTCCATTTGTGTGCATGGGATTATGCACAATTCCTTGCCTAATGGTGTTACTCCAGTAAGGCTTTCCTGGAATCCAACATGGAATTGAGAGGAGTCTCTGTTTTGGACTCTCCTCTCTCCTATGAACAGGGTAACACACTTTATAATACGTGATCCCTCTAATTTCCAGTCTTTGGCTCTTCTTTCAATATGTCTCCACCAGAATACAAAATCAGACCGATTTTGCCATTCCCATAACCGTAACTCTTGTTCAGAAATGTTTTCAACTTGCAATTTCCAGTTACCAACAGAAAGTCTCCCCTTTATGTCCACATTTGAGTGGAATTCTTCTCCACAGGTTTCAGAACTTAACATTCCCCTCTTGTTTCTAAGTCTGGTCCCAAAGAAACCATAAGAAATTGTGTTATAATCCAACTGCTTTTCTCCCAAACTCTGCTTTCCTCAGCTTCAAAATTCACTAGGATGTGAGCAACTTCTCCTGTTTTGATGGTAACATAAACATTTCTAGTTTCTCTTTTCCAGATACATCAGATCTGACCCTACTTCCTCTGGGGTCCTAGGTCACTCAGATATTACGCTACCCCTTCAGCTGGGCTTTGTAAACTTTAAATCATTCAAGTTAGAGTAGGATGAGCCCCACTTTCCCAATCTTGAATGTCTCCTGATGCTGCTTTCACTTTCTCACAGTTTATGTATTGATTTCAATAATCACTTTCTTCATTGACCTTGTTTATCCCTGAATTCCCGGAGATCTCATCTCAAAATCCAAGCAACAATCTTCTGTTCACATGCAAATAACCACACTCATTGGTCAAGAAAGCTTTCACAGAGGGCTTCCCTGGTGGCGCAGTGGTTAAGAATCTGCCTGCCAATGCAGGGGACACGGGTTCGAGCGCTGGTCTGGGAAGATCCCACATGCCGCGGAGCAACTAAGCCCGTGAGCCACAACTACTGAGCCTGCGCGTCTGGAGCCTGTGCTCTGCAACGGGAGAGGCCGCGACAGTGAGACGCCCGCGCACCGTGATGAAGAGTGGCCCCCGCTCGCCGCAACTAGAGAAAAGTCCTCGCACAGAAACGAAGACCCAACACAGCCAAAAATAAGTAAATAAATAAATAAATAAATAAATTTTAAAAAAAAAAGAAAGCTTTCACAGTTTCGTCTGGTTCTAGGTTTGCCTCTTATCCCTGGCTAAAAGTCAGGAAAACATAAAAGATAATCCAGTGTACTGAAGTCACGCCAGTCAGCAAGTCCAAATATATGCACCATGGAAGTTTGCTGGGTTTGGTGTGAACCCTCTCTGGCCTTTAAAACAAATTTTAATCCCTTCCAAAATTAGATTCTTCCTCGTTCCATGTGAGATGTTACCCAGCAGACACGCAGCTACTCACGCAGAGTCTATCCTGGCACAGAAAATGAATTCCCATCCTGCCAACACGTTTTTGCCTGTCCCTTTTCCAGCAAGGGAGCCATGTCCCCTCCATGTGGAACACTGTCTATGAAATCTACAGCTGTTCCCACAGTTTGAGGTTCCCAAGAGACTCTGTTTCCCAAATTCCAGTCTTCTGTGCATGTATTTGCCTTACTCTGCCAAATTATGGTGGTCGAGAATTCCGGACTCTCCTATCAACGAACCCTGCTGCAAATTCTTATGGGGGCTGTGCAGAGGGCACACAGGCATATTGACCTTGTTTATTGCCACTCATGTTCTTGACAACTAGAAACAATATGTTTAGCAAGTTGAATTAGACAGTGAGTGAACCACAAGAACTTCTTGAGCTATCTAGTTTAAAGCCTAGATAAGAAATAAGCCTGGTAGTCACTTTGATCCCTCCCCCCAAGATCTTGGTAGGTGTTCCTAGCCTTCTGGATCACATTATTCTGATAATGAGAAAGAGACATGAATATACTACCGTAAACAAAGTCATAGTATTTTTGTGACTTCCTCAAGCATCATGTATATGCCCTTCAGCTACCAACCTGGAATGTCCTCCCATTCCCTACATGAGTCTTGGCTACTCAAACCCCTAACTTGTTTGTTTAGTCATATTTATCAGTCTTCTCCCTACTCCCAAAACCTTGTGTGTTTATTAACATGCTTAATGGCATCTCTGTGTATATACTCCATTGCCCACACTAGAGACACCAAAATCTCAATTTCTCTCATTCAATGGCCTTTGCATTGATCAGTTACTTTCTGAGTGCTATGTCAGATGTGGAGATATACAGATGAAAGAGAACCAAATATCTGCCTTCCAGAGCTACAGTCAATTATTACAACAAACTGACACAAGGTACTATGGAAGCACAAAGGGAAAATTGCTTAATTCTGCCAAGAAGGACAAGAAAGACTTCGCAGGAGAGACAACACTTGAGGTGATTCCTGAATGAGGATTTCAACCCACAGATAAAGGGATATCTGCCATTATTGACAGAGGCAAGCATACGGCAAGTGCATAGAAGCATAAAACAGCATGAGATGTTGGGGGAACTGTAAGTACATCAGCTTGATTTTCCAATAAGTCATAGTGGTGAAAACGTGGTAGATGAGGTGGAAAAGGTAGGTGTCAAAGATCAGCCTTGGGTACCATGGTAGGGGATTTGAATTTGATCTTATAGTGATTTAATACGTTAAATGAAATATTTTAACAGCAAAACGATTGAAAAGGTGTGCTTTATAAAAATCATTCTGGGGGCTTCCCTGGTGGCGCAGTGGTTGAGAATCTGCCTGCCAGTGCAGGGGACACGGGTTTGAGCCCTGGTCTGGGAAGATCCCACATGCCGCAGAGCAACTAGGCCCGTGAGCCACAATTGCTGAGCCTGCGCGTCTGGAGCCTGTGCTCCGGAACAAGAGAGGCCGCGATAGTGAGAGGCCCGTGCACCGCGATGAAGAGTGGCCCCCACTTGCCGCAACTAGAGAAAGCCCTCGCACAGAAACGAAGATCCAACACAGCAAAAAATAAATAAATAAAATTAAAAAAAAAAAAGAAATGGCTTTACTTAAAAAAAAAAAAAAATCATTCTGGTGATTTTAGTATGGGAGGTAGAAGTAAGGTAGTAGAGACTGGAGGCAGGGCCTGAATTAAGGCAGTGGGAATGGGAAGCTATTCTGAATTGCAGGAAGGACATTATTAGGAGGATTGTCAGAGTTCATGTGTGATTAATTCTCCCCCTAGATTCTTCACTACAAGAAAGAACAGTCACGCTACCATTGAGCAAAGACTCCAAATACGAATTGATCTGATGACCTATATTCCTCTAAAACTCCACCACAGGCCTTCCCACCACAAGTCTACCAACCTTCCTTACTCTGAGACTTCAACTGTGATTTCTTTCCCGTATTAATGAAAGAACTGCCCCCAACTTCTCAAAAGAGAAAAATCCTACCACCTGTACTCTAGGTCCTACCATCTCTCACCAATCCATGAACTCCTCTTCTATGCGTACGTCTTTCACACGTGCACCCTCAGTCTTCTCCCATCTACTGGATCATTGTTTTCAGCCAGAAAACATGCTGTAAAATTTCCTTTCTTTAAAAAAATTTTATAATTTTCCCTAAATTCTCCTCCGGGTATGTCAATGCTCTACTTTTCTTCCCCCAAAGCCTTTTTCGTTGTTGCTAATTCATCTCACGTGTACTTCTTAAAATTATGAAATCAGTCAATATATAAGAAAAGATCTTTTACCATCACCCCTCAGCTCTTCAACCCTTGGATCTCACCCCTCCTAGTTGCTTAAGTGCATCATATACTCTAAAGCCTCCATGTTTTTGTTTGTGTTGTTATGCCAACATAGAATGTCTTTTCCAACTTTCTCTCCCTATGAAAATGTCATTAATCACTCAAAGTGTACTTTAGAAACCAACTATTCCATAAAGTCTTTCTCAGTCTCTTCAGTCAGAGTAATAATTTTTCTTTTCACTTCCTGCCTTTACTTCTGTTATTATGCCCTTATCTATTCTGCCTGAAATTACAGTTTACAATTCAAGGCTCAAGGTCATATTTCATAATTTATAATTCAAGGTCATATGTCTGACACCCAAAGTAAATTATAAGCTTTGCAAAAGGAAGACACTTCATTTTCCCCATAGTAGAATCTAGCATTATGCCCAGCTTATAACAAATGCCTGTTTACTTAAGAGGTTGGTTAATTAATTAAGAGTGAATCAACAGAAGGATAAAAATAAATAAATTACTTAAAAAATTGTTTTTGCTCAGACGCTTGGATTTAATAACATTAGATTTTCTATATTAAAATTGTTTTCTTCAAAATGACCCTAGATATTCAATACTGTCAAAACACTTAATCAAAATTTATCAGGCCCTTATTATCCAAGGTACTATTGGCTAATCCTGCTATGAAATTTTCTTCTATAGGGAAAAAGAGAGAGAAAGACAGATTGACTTCCAAATAATCAACAAATTTCCCATCTCCAATTTGTATGTTTGTAGTTTTAAATCCAGCAAGACACTAATGTAATAATTAATTTAGTCAATTCAGGAGTGGTACATTTAAACATAATAGTTATTTATCAAGATTAATTTTGCTTTATAAGTTTAAAAGGTGCATAACTTAGTTTTGAATGCCTAACAAACCACCCCAAAGCCTACTGGCTTTAAAAAGTCAATAATTTATTTAGCTTTTAATTCTGTGGGTTGGCAATTTGAGCTGGGCTCAGCTGGGTGGCTCTGGTTTAGCTTGGGCTTACTTACATGCCTACAACTAGCAACCGGCTCAACTGAAGGCTGATTGGTCTAGGATCACCTCAACTGGGAAGACTCCTTTTTGATCCTGTAAAGACGCCAGCAAGCTAGCCTAGGTTTATTCACAGGGAACTGGGTAAGGATTGAAGAGTGAAAGTGAATTTTGCAATGTCTCCTGAGGCCTAGGGGCAGAGCTGACACATCACCTCTGCTACATTCTATTGATCAAAGTCACAGAACCAGCTCAGGGTCAAGCAGAGTAGGAGTAGACTCTGCCTCTAATAGGAGGTACTGCAAATGTGTGACTAGAGGGAAGGGTAAAGGCTTATGGTCATTTTTATTCAATCTATCACAAATAGTCAAAACTCCATGAATATATATTGAACATTTAATATGAGATTGTCCCTAACAACAAGAAACTATAGCCTAGTGTGAGAGATAAACAATTACCAGGTAATAATGAGATAAGTGGTATATGCTATTTCTCTGCTTGCAACACTCTTTTTCCTTCTATTCTCCTAAGACTCCTTTAAGTTCTCAAATAAACATCACTTCCTCTGAAAATCTATGACAGGGAACAATCTCGTCCTAGCAGTCCAAGTTGGCTATGTGACTATTTCCCACGTGACAAACTTTTCTCATCAGTGTCCATATTGAATTGTCACTTAGAGGGCATGGTATATTGAAAGATAGGTCATTCTATTGTCAGGAATTAATTTTTTTAAGTGATAGAAAGGAAATGAAAGCATAAAGTCTTCTTCATTTTTTACATCATACATTACATCATGAGAATCTTTACATTTGTGCCATTTGTTAATATGTCTGTTAGGGAACAGATGGAAGGCACAGAGGTTTTAAACAGCAGGGGTTGTTATTTAATCAGATTTGTACATTAGAAAAATCACTTGTCCTGGATTGTATGCGGAGATCCATTTACTAGCAAAAAATATAATCTCAGTGAAAAAGTATGGGCGTTTGAAGACAGAAAGAAACGGCCAATTTTGAGAGCTATGTATGATGCTGAATCCACACAATGTGATTGGTTGACTAGAGGTTGCGACTAAGTAAAAACCAGCAATGATGACTTCCTGGTTTCTAGCTCAGGACACTGGGACCAGCTGGGCCTCTCAATGAATGGGAATTTAAAAAGCTGTGTAACTTGAGAGAATATAATGAAACCTTTCAGGAAAGGTTAACTTCCAGATTTCGGCACTGGAAATGAGCTAATTAATTTATGGACATATGTGGCTTATCATTGTCATCACCACAATCCTTTACTGGTGATGAACAGAGGTCCTAAACTGTCTTTAGAGAACTTGATGAAAACTATGGACTTTGTCACCAAAAATAAGGATCACGAAGCACATAACTTAATAGGTTCATCAGCCCCCTATACCCTGGTGAATTTTGAATCCTATGTCAAAATTCCCTGTTCAGGAAATAGACGTGTTAATATTAATCCAAGCTGGATTCCCTCCCAAGAAGAGGACACAAGTGACTGAAGTGTGAGTGAATTAATCTATTCAGCTTAGTAGTTTTATCATCTAATAATATAATTTTAAAACATTAAAATTATCTGATCCTATGCTTAATTTTTTTCATTTACTTCATTTTTGTTAACACCTTATTTTATAATGAGATTTTGACTCAGAGATTTTTGCTTAAATGAAATTTGTCCAGATATATCTGGAAGTGTTCATCTGATTTTGTTTTCATGCTTAATTACCACTAGGCTCCCCTCCTCCCTAAAGAAAGCATTTTTGGAAGTCTCTGGAATGTCCACACATTGAACGGTGACACAGGAGAGAAGAAGGTGCTAGCAAACGGGCCAATTAATTCTCTTAACTTGAATAAGAATGCTAAGGTTAAAGTCACTAGGATTTAACTACAAAAATTCAACACCTTATTTAACATATTAAATCCCTTCAATTAATTATTGTATAAATAAAATAATTACTTCCCACATTCGTGATTTTGATTCCAACCAAAGCACAGCATTTTAATAATTTTAAGTTTGTATATCAAGACCAAAACAGCCCTGGGAGAATAATAAAATTAATGAAATGTAGACCAACTCTATAGCAAATAATTCTGTTTTCCATGCAAAGTCAGCAAATACCTGAGTATGTTCAAGCAGAATTCACATGAAGCAGATATTGATAATCAGGTCATTAAACAGGTAACCTGGACAGTAAGAATGCAGTTTCTATAGTGCCAAAGACATTGGGGGGCAGTTTACTTCAGCATCTTCTAAGCCAGCTCACAGATGGGAGGTTTAATGATTGAATCAATGTGTTGGAAGGAGAGCATCCAGCTTTTAAATTATTGCTTTATTCAACTTTTTTACAATGCTTTTCCTTTTCTGTATATAAACTACCATGATGACATATCGCAATGATTTAGTCAGGAACAAAGAATGTTCAAATCCTTCACTTGTGAATTTCTACCTAAGAAATAATGAAAATATAGTCATTTTTGTTTGCATAGCGATTTCATGTTTTCTGTTGAATGATCTATAAGGGAGTTACCATATTTATGCTTTTTTTTCCCTTTTACAAAAGAAATCACTCATCTATAGTTACAGTTATATAGTAAAGGATTTTCTTATCGAATTTTCTTTTTCAACAGAATTGATTTCTTTATTGACTCTAGAAGTGAAAACTAGTAAGTAGAATCTGGCATAAAAGGAATAGTTGGCCATATGCTTATATCATTTGCTATAATCTGAACTCAACTGGAATACTAATTGCTTTTGGCTTCTCATGCAGATGTAAGGGCACATTTACCAATGCAAAAGTCAGTGACTATTCCAAACAGGTATATAAACCCACTGCAAGAGTCACTTGAATCTTTAACTGAAGAAATTATGCAAAGGAAAACCAAACTAGAGAGATGTGCTTGGCACAGTTAGCAACACTCTGGCTTGAAGAGACTTGGCATATAGTACGGGGAAACAGATACAGCACCATTCCCGTCTGCTTTTGTCATATGGCTTAGGAATGAAGGCAATGAATGACTATGGCTGGGACACTGGTTGGCTAGAAAACAACCCAGGGGTTCCAAATAACTCTGTTCATTTCTGGACACAGAGGGACTGCCAAGACTTCTAACAAACATGCATACTTGGGCATAAGAAAGGCTGGTTTGGAAACTGTAGATGTCTCGTTTATCTCCATGATCACTATGAAAAATAAAGGGCATTACCTGTGCAATATGGAATTTGGAGGGTTACTGTCATGTCCAAAGAACATATTCAACCTGCTGAAAGCTGATTCCTCTCCTAGTTTGAAACGAGTTGGGGATGCCTGTCTATTTGGCACTATCCACTATTTCCTGAGATTGGTGATGATAAGCCTATTTGTAATCATGTGAATTTTTTCCTGCATTTTGACAGGCAAGCTTTGAGTTATTTGAGGTGATGAGGGTAATGATTTACCAGTGACATTTTACTGTCTGTTAAAGAAAAAAAACGGCACCATTCTTACGTGATGCAGACATGAAAAAGGTGCAGCCTGTTGAAGGCTGTGACAGAAGAGGTCTCATAATAAATTAAAAAGTAGACCATGATACATTGTATTTTGACTGAATATTACAAGTATTAGTATTGTCATACTATGATATTTCTTTGTCTTTGAACTGTAATAGGCTCTTGTGTAATTCTGAGACACTTCAACCTGCAACATCATATGTTTTTCTCATGATGACAGTTATTAGCAAATATTAAAAGGTTCATTTAGTGTTTTAACATGACATTATAACACATGGATTTTGGTTCAAAAACCTTTTCTCCCAGAAAAATTAAAGCCATTTTGCAGCACATATGCCCCTGCTATAACACAAAAAGATTTTTCTTTAAAAAAATTTTTTAAAACTGTAGTAAAATTTCAGGGGAAGGGCAAGTTAGGTGAGAGAAAAACGGGAGGAAATATGTTTTACAGGACCAAATAACAAAACGTGTTTTGTATTTGTTGGGTTATATTGAGGGATGTTCTATATCCACTAATAACTGTTCTTGTTGATTTAAATGGTGACTCTGAAAATGGGCAAGAACATAACTTTGATTCTTATTCAACTGAAAGCGTGAATAAATATCAATAAACACAATCTCAGGTAGAATCAGTACTCAGAGAATTCACTCACTCTAAAGGGAGGCTCCTTGTCAAGGTTAATTCTGTGGCCAAAAGAGCATTTGAAAAGCCATGCAAACCCGTACCTCTCTCAGAAGCGCACTCTATTTGGAAGGTACTAGTGTACTACAACCCAGTCATCTCCAGTAGCCATGGTCCCTCACGGTACCAGATAACATAAAACTTGTACAGTAGTACTTGCCTCTCAGGAGCTTAGAAACCACTGCATCTACCTAAATTCCACTATACCACTGAAGCAAGGTCTGGGTACAACCCAGAGCAAGAAAATTAAACCTTCATTAAAAATTCAGGAACTATGTTTTTACCTTTATTCTCTTTTTCAATTAGCTCTTTCCATGTTCTAGAATCTCAGAATACAAAAGGATCACAGAATGAAGTTTCTCATGTCTCCACGTCCATGTATGCTTTAATAGTTCAAGTCTTCCAATATTGTCAAAATATTAATATTATGCTTTAAAGGGCCCATATTTTCTAAGCTTATATATTAGTGAAGCTACAGTCACATGGAAAAGAGGTAGAAAAAATAGAAGTTACTTTTTAAAAATAAATTGTTGAGGCCATAAATGAAAAAACCAGGTAGAAGAATATTCTGCAGTAGCATAGGCACTCTAGGCTATTTTACCTTAAACAGAAAATATCAGATGATTAGCAAAGTGAGTACAGATGCTAAGGGTTCATATGTTATTGCCCTTTCTGTGTTCGTACCAATTCATTTTAAATAGTAAATCTCCTTTTGGCCTCTTGTATTATTAGACCTATACCACTTTATTAATATTCCTTCATATTTGGTGTGAATCTAGGCCATGCAAGGAGGGAAAAGGAGGAGATGAAGAGGGAGAAAAATGGAAAGGGTTGTATCAATGGCATATCTCCACAGTACTAAATGCTATCACTTCTTTCAAAGGGCTTTAGACCAAACAAAGGAGATTATAAGAGACAATTGGTATACCCAGATGCCCAGCTATTCCACTGATAACCTCAAAACTGGCTATACACTCTGAAGAAATGGTTAAAAAAAAAAAAAAAAAAAAGCATAGCATGTATCCCAGTGTATTCCAGTCATGACTCTCATTTAATGATTTCCTAAGATGAATAAAGCATAGATTTGGAGTCATGCAACTCTGTCCTAGAGATCGTCTAAATGTTTTAGAACAGGAAAATCACCACATTTGAAAAGTAACTACATTATCATAACTTAAAATAATTTGGAAAACAGTTACTGTACAAAATCACTTAGGTCCCAATATTTTATTATAACTATCTCCATTCACGAACCAAATTTGCCAAACAGTATTATAATTTTATTTGAATGTTGAGCTTGCCTATTAAAAACTGTCCGTTTATATCCCCAGATGTTGCATTTCTCAATTCACAGTAAGCCCACATTCTGCTTTTGCTTTGAGGTTTGCCAGTATGAACCTATAAGGGTTCTTTTGGGAATCCTGCTGGCTCCATATGCCCTGAAGCTTAAGCAAGCCAACTCTTAAGCTCAGTAAATGAGCAGACAGTAACATTTCCTTGGTAGAAAAAACAGTCAGGTTTCAGATACAGGAAAATGGTCCTGAATCTTCCCTTCACCTGGGAAAAAAATCTGCATGCAGGAAAGCATCCACAGAGAGTATTCCATGGCTCAACTTGAACATCTTTAAATAACAACAATCTAGATCCTCTATGTTTCCCCTCTATTGAATTATTCTGATTTGTACCACCATCCACCAAATTAGAGGCGTAATGTAGTGTACAATACTGTATGTACTGAGGACATGGAGAAATAAAGATCAGAAGCCACAGTCCCATCAAACTTTTTAGTCAACTTTTAATTTAGTCTTTTGAACCGCAGAGCACTTTTCATCATTTTGGGATTTTCAACATTGCCCTCAACCTCCTTTCAGAGTACCTCTAGAGCTTTCTTGACTGCTTCTTTTTTTTTTTTTAACTCCAACAATGTATTTTCTTTCCCTCTCAAGCAATAAAGCCATTTTTCCTTTTCCATTGAAAAGCTTTTTCTCAGTCTTTGTAATCACAATGAGAACACGTCCTCCAGCGCTTACTTTAATTCTATTTCTCCATCTTCTTATCATGATACAATAGCTGCACTATCCTTTAGAATAAAAACAGTTAGGAACAGGCCCATGCCTTTTGATATGAAACTTTCTTTCAGGTCAATATGATCTAGAGGCCTTGAAATAAGAAATAAGCAGCATGAAAATCAGGACTTTCATTTGGTCAGATGCAAAGCTCCCTACCCATTTAACTTTTCCAATAATTGGCTTCAAATACCAACTCTCACAAATTATATAAGCATACACTTCTGCAGATTCCCGGAGTTGTTACATTCTCTCATGGCTGAGTACCTAATTTAGGAATTCATCCAACCACACCAGACATAGTGGGTAAAACACTCCCATCAAACAGAAAGAACATTTTAAAGCCACTTTTCACAAATAAGGTTAAGACACTACTGTTTCAATTTTCAAAAGGAATCTTACTTCTCTTTCTTACCACGCAAATACATATACATATATATCATTTTAGACAGTTCTTCAATAGAGCAGTAAGGATTTGATGCCTTTTTCCAGCTGATGGTTTCATAGATTAACTGCCTATCCCAAATGTCTTGTTGAAAAGGTTAATATAACCTGCTCTATCATCATATCCATACATGGGGTTTTTGTACCTGTTTCACTCCATATCTAAGAAAGGAATCACACTATTTATTTCTGTAATTCAATAACTTCAAATATATGGGCTACTCTTTCTTCCTGCCAAGAGACAATTTCGGGCAATTGCTAAGATTTAGTCATATACACTACATGAAACTAAATGTTACTGTATATCACAGTCAACGGACAGTAAGAATCTAAAAGTCTATATTATACCATGAGAGGTTACAGAAATAGAGTCTAAAACTAACTACTAACTCAAATGACTTGAATAAATCTTGTGTTAGGATTTGTGATTTACTGACTGAAAATCATAAAAATGATACTGTAAATCAGGAATATATTAAAAGAATTTTACTGTTGTAGTATAAGCAGTGTTTACTTAAGTAAACACATTTAAGATTCATCAAAAGATTTTCATTTTATTTCACTGATTACCCTGGGTGAGGTAGAAATTAATGGTAATAACAGGAGATATATATGCTATATATTTTTTAAAATTTTAAATAAAAATGGTATATATTTAAGGTGTACAATATAACTTGAAAAATAAATTTTTCAAAATAATCCATGTATTTAATTTATGCTGTAGTAAAAGCTTTGTAATGAAAAGTAGCAAACCCCGTCCCATCCTGCCCCACTACCAATTCCCATGCCCCCAGGCCAATGACTTTTAACTCTTAGCTGTTTCTCCCATTACTTACCTCCATATTTTTTAAAATGTGCAAATATTGCAATTTTTTAACTTCTCAATTTTAGGTATTCTCTGTCAGCTTCCTCTTGTCTCTCACACACTACCATCATCCCACATCTCACACACCCACCTACCTCTGCACTCTCAATTAATACATATGTGTGTTAATATAGTAAAGCCATATGATATATTAACATTTAATATGATTTAATATTTTGACACATATAGGTAACATATATTAAACAAAGACTAGTGTTTACATTATCATGTCTGAATAACTACTATACAAAGCCGTGAGTGATATCTATATCTATCTATATCTATCTATCTCTCTATATGTATTGATATATATAATTTCATGCATCAGTTTACTTTTTATTCTCCTGTAGGTTTCCTTCCAGAGCCCCTCAAATGCCTGCTTCAATTTGCATTGCTTGCTCTTTGGCCCTGCTACACAGTAGTTTTCCTAAGATTTCCCTTTACTGATATCCTTGGATGTCCCTCCATGGCTCTCCTCTGTTGGGTCCCCTTTTCATTAATCCTATGTCTTTCACTTTCTTAGGTTATCCCTTATTCTGCTTAAGAGTAATCCTGGGGAACTTTTTAAGAAAATAAGTGCTAAAGTTAAGGGTTTTGACTTTTTGCATGCTTGAAAATATCCTTCATTTATCCTTGATGTATAATTGAAAATCATTTTCACTATGAATACTGCAACAATGCTTCCATTGTTTCTTGCTTCCAATTTCAGTGTTAAGAGATCTTGTTTCATTCTGATCGTTTGCATGTGGACTATCTTTCCCCATTCTAGAAGCTTAAAGATCTTCTCTTTATCTCTAAGGTACTAAAACTTCATGATAATGTTGACTTTTTTCTTTCATTGTGCCAGACTTGTCTTTTGGAGACTTATTTACTTCAGTCTGGAAAATTTTTCTTGTATTACTTCAATCATAACTTCCTTCACTTTGTTTTTATTGTTCTTTGTTTCTATAATCCAATTAGTAAGATTCTGAACATACTAAAATTCTATTCTGGTTTCAGTCTCTTTTGTCTTTTCAGATTACTCTTTGAAATAATTCTTTGAATTTATCATCCAACTGTTCAATTAATTTTTTAATATTAACTGTTCTATTTTTTTAATTTCAAGGGCTCTTTTGTCATGTAAATGTATCTATTTTATGCCATCTTCATTTTATTGGCTATATTAGTATGTTTCATTTATCCAACTTAGAATATTCTTTAAAGACCTTTTTAGAGGTTTTTCTCACTCCATGCATTCTCTGCTTCTTACAGATTCAAGATTTTTCTTTTTCAGGTAAAAAGCTTTCCTCAAAAGTCTTGTGATCATTTGTCATTCATTAATTTTTAACCTGGAGCACTAATAAGTTAAGTAGGCACTAAAGGAGTTGGAGGGAAGGACTTCACTGCAGTGATTGTAAAGCTGTTTTTTCCTCTAACAGGACATCCAAAGTACAGCATCTGGGGGTTTATCCCCAGGGGTCCATCAATTCTCTGAGGATAAAATCTCCATTTTTCTTCCTGATGAGGATATATGTTTAGCTGTAAGAACACTGTGAGCAAGCATACACCATTTGCTAATTCTTAGGTTCCAAGTTGTTTCCGCAAAGGAAATCAGCTGGCTTCTCATCAGTATCTCCCTCTAAAATCCATAGGATTGCTTCCACCACTCTGTTAATCAGCTACTATTTCCATGTTTAAAAAAAAAAAAAGAAAGAAAAGATTGAGATCCCTTGTCTGCTGTTAACCTCCCTCTCATTCTATTGGTCCTATTGCACTTGTAACTTTTTATCTCTTTACTGTTATTTAATTAAATAAATGTGTAAGATCAATTGACCAGACACACTTATCCAGAAGCATTAGTATGATTTTAATATGTTAAAAACCTTTTTAAGGTATTCACAGTATTTAAACTTTTAACAGAAATCCCAAGATCTCCAGTTAAAAGGGAGAGAGGAGAAAGAGAATGCATTTTACCTTAGAAAAAATTTAACTAGTGTGATTTAGGGACTGTTTTTTCTTCTGTGCTCCCAGTGAAAAAATATAAAGAAAATCCATTGAGTCAAAAATATCTAATCCTGTATCAGATAAAAGCACAACAATCCTGAATCATTATAGCATTTTCCCAAGTAAGATGACATAATTAACTCACACAAGATACAAATACAAGGATGATCAAAACAGTGTAGTTATAGCAGAAAAGTTGTGGAAACAGAAAGCCTGATAATGCATTATGATGTGTTCATAAAATACAGTACCATATAGCCATTCAAATATGATAGAGTCAAAATTTTTAAATGTTGCTCTTCAATGACAATGTTAAGAAAATAAAAATGCAAGCTACAGTGAGAGAAAATAATTGCAAAAGGTACATATGATAAAAGGCTTGTACACAAAATATAACAGTAGCTATTACAATTCAATCAGAAAATAAGCAGCTGTATTAAAGGTGAGCAAAATATTTTGAGATACTTCACCAAAGAAGATATAGGAATGACAAATAAGCACAAGTAGAGATGTCCAACAGCAGTAATTACTAGAGAAATGCAAATTAAATCCTTAAAAATATACCACTACATACCTACTAAAATGGACAAATTACAAAGGCTGACACCAGTGACAAGGAATGTGAAGCAACTAGAACTCTTATAAACTGCTTGTGGGAATGCGAAATGATATAGACACTTTGGAGAATAGTTTGGCAGCTTCTTCTAATGGTAAACATATAATTATTATAAGACAATGATCCTGCTCCTATTTACCCAAAATAAATGAAAATACACATCTACAAAAGGACTTGTACTCCAGTGTTCATAGAAGCTGCATTCTTAATAGAAAAAAACTGGAAACAACCCAAATGTCTTACAACTGGTGAATGAAAAGCAAACTGTAATCTATTTATATACTGGAATACTACTCATCAATTAAAAAGACTACTGCTGATACATGCAACACCATGGATTAATCTCAAAATCATTATGCAAAATAAAAGGAGTCAGACACAAGAGATAACATCTTGTATGATTTCCTTGACATGAAATCTTTTTTAGAAAAGCAAAACTATAATGACAGAAAGCAGATCAGTGGTTGCAAGAGGCTAGGGTAGGGAGAAAGAGGGGATTGCACAAGAACACAAGAGAATTTAGAGGAGTAATGGAAATGTTTTATACCATGAGGGCAGGGGTGGTTACACGTCTGTTATCTATTTGTCAAAACTCATCAAATTGTGCTCTTACAATTGGTGAATGTTATTGTGTGTACATTATTCCTCAATAAAGATGATAAAAAGTGCTATGTAGGTCTTACAATTATGGCCATGGAAAAGCATTCACAATATAGTAGTAAAGTCAGGAGATTTATCGATGGACTGTTAAGAAATGGATGTCTTTGTCAGGCTGTTTAATAGAAGAATTTCATTTGTGGGAACTAACTTATTGAGGTACTGGAAGTACTGAAAGGACAACTAGGAAAAGATAAAACCAGATAATGGCAACATTTGGAAGCCACTGCCACACCTAAGGCTGGGAGAGATTAAAAAAAAAAAAAAAAAAAGATGGTGTTATCAGATCTGCAGGGCCATCCAGGAGAAGCTAGAATAAAAGCAGGGGTTGCCCTGTGAGAACAGCAGAGAGAATGGGTCTCTCTATAGGGACTCTGACCCCTTGACAGGGAAGAATGGCAAGAAATAGCCTAAGTCCCTTCGTCCCACCTGCCCGCCAGAAGCCATTCAGCAAGGGAATCAAAGAGTTTTTAGGGGTAAGCCACCTGTGATACACAGCAGAGCAGGGAAAGGATGGCTTAGACATGCACAGAAAAGACTGCAAAAACAGTCACAACCACAGTTACCTCTGGTAGAATTAAAGGCAGTTCTTAATTCCTTTCTTTCTCTTTATCTTTTTTTTTAAATATACACTTCTTTTGCAATGAATAAAGTTACAAAAATTAAATCAAGTAAGTTTGAAGAATTCTCTATATTTTGTTGGAATCAAAAGGATAGAAATAACGAGTCCAAAGTTTGCCATAAATTTTATTTTCTCCTCTTTAAAAATACAAAGAAGAAGAAGCTTCTGGGTTCAACTTAGACTTGACTCTAGCCAGTGAACGCATTAAGTCTTCAGTCATCCCTACTTAATTATGTTATATGCAATGTTGTTTTAAAATGTTCCAGCAGAGCTTGGCATGGTGCTGCTTTCCCAACCAGCCAGCTGGAAAGACCACCATTCCAGAACACAGCCAGAAAAAGCTGCAAGCATGAGCAATGGAATCAATCACATGGGCAATTCACCCTGCGGCCTGACACCTTCCACATTTTAAACGAAGATGCTAGGCAGACAATGAATTGGGAGCCAATCAGACCTCTTAAAATATATTTGGGTGATTTTTGCATAGATATAGGAATAATATGTTCCCAATTTCACAAGCAATGATAATTGTTCTGAATATAATACATATCAAATGAGGTAATAGTATTATTTTAAAATCTTAGTGAAGTTCAACTACAAAAATAGAATCAATAGAAGATACACACACACACACACACACACACACACACACACACACACACACAGATATGCATTATATGGGGGTGGGAGGGAGGGAGAGAGAAAAAGAGAGAGATTTATTACAAGGAATTGGTCTATGCAATTGTAGAGGCTGACCTGGAGGCAGGCAGTCAGGAAGGGAAGAGCACAAGCTGGAACCCCACAGGCACAAGCCCGAGCTGCTGTCACAGGCAGGCAGGAAGGGCAGATCTAGCAAAGGGAGAGCCAGCGTAGACCCAGCTGCTACTGGCAGTCTCTATTGCCAGTCCCTTTTAAGGGCTCACCTGATTAGGTCTGGCCTACCAAGGATAATCTCTATAATTTAAGGTCAACTCATTAGGGACTTTCATTACATCTGCAATATCCCTTCACAGAAACAGCTAGATTAGTGTTTGACTGAATAACTGGAAGGTGTGTCTATGCCACAGAGTGGCTGCTGCCCCCTCTCTGGTGCCCACGGTGTAGCCTGGCTAAGATGACATGTCAAAAAACTATCACACTCAGAACCATACATTTAGGAATACATATACACATACATATTATCATTTATCATTGCTTTAAGACTCAAAATATCTCCTTGCTACCAGACAGTTTCTGTCTTCTTCCTCATTGTTAAGTCCCAGCGGTGCATGGTAGATGCCCAATAAATACTGAATGAATGAATGATATTTTCTACAAGTGCTGCAACATCAAAATGCATGTTATGTCCATTAGTTTAAAATTTATTTTATTTTGAAAACAAAGTAAAAATTAAACAATGAAGACATGAAGAGAAATAGTGGCATAAAAAATGACACTCTGACAGCCAAGAAGATTGCTTCAGGCTTTTCTTCCTCACCCCATTCACTTCTGTTTATCCCCTCAGCCTACATGCACTTCTTCCAGCAGAGCTGATACAGGATGTGTACTCTGTGTGGGCTACAGAATGCTAGTTCAAGTTTCACAGTTAGATGAATCACTAGTAGGCTTCTTTGGCTTTGTCTTCATTCCTTTTCATAACGGGAAGTCTTTCCTTACACACACAGATACCACTAGACTCATCCTTACTGTAACTTCGATCAAGCTCCATTGTAATCGTCTATTTATTTGTGTATCTCATCCTCCACTATTGTTAACTCCTTGTCAACAGGGGCAATTGTGTTCACATGATAGCCCAAGAGCCAAGTTCCTGGAACATACTAGGAGCTCAATGAATGAGTGATACAATGAACAAAGAATGAATTGTGATCTTGCCTTAAACTCCTAAAGAACCTTAGCTTAATACGTTTCTGAGTAAACCCTTTCTTTCTCACCTCAGTCCCATCAGGAATCCTAAAATAGGGGACAAAAATAAAACTCAATTGCCTGTGGATATGTTGCTGACCAGTAACAGATCTGCTATTTCTCCAAGGATTAGGTATATACCTGGGATTTTTTTTTAATTTTTAAATTAAAAAGTTCTCATCTTGCTGCGTTCTGCAGACTTGGTGTGGAAAAGCTCAGTATTGATTAGTGGAGGCATTTAAGTCTGGGGGACGTGGTCAAATAAATAAACTCCAGGGAAGATTCTAGGAGTAGCCTCGTATACCAAGGACAATCTCTTGAGAACACAAGCCTGGATTATGAGAGGTTTCATACTTGTCTTCCCTGTCATACACTCAATTTTCTCTCAGGAGAGCAACTGGAAAAAAAAGAAAAAACCTTCAGGAATAGAAAAAACAACCTATAATCTATTTCAGACTTCTTAGTGAAAAGCACTAGCTAGCAACCTTCATTCTTCTAACAAGCTAATGCCAATATAAAGCCAGGAAGCTGACCTGAATGATTCTACTGTCCTGTACACCGTAAATTTCCATGCTAAGGACTCCTAACCTCACTCACAGTTTGGGAGCTTATACATTGTGGCGCTTGAATGGTAACTAAGGTGTTTCATGGGACACAGAACTCAGACCTTTGGCCAGAATTCTTCCCTCTACTTCCTGTTTTGCTGGGCACTGTCATTCAAGTGACTGCCCACAGAGGCAATGAGATGCTCTTAATTAGCTTGCTGTGCACCCTAAGAACTACACTGAAACTATGAAAGCTTTCCTTCTTTCTCAGTGGCCTGATTTGTCTTCTTCTTGTCCTAACTATGTCTGCATAGGAGACATTTTTAATATTTAAATTGTGTGCCTTCCAGATAAAGCCTAAACGTACCTTTTCCTTAACTTAGAAATGCAAACAAATAATGAGAAAATGCCAGGAAATAGTGAAGTTTTTAAAAGGAATGACAAACAATACAAAATAGAGGCATTATTTACTAGCCCAAATAGATCTATAACTCCCTGCTTCAAAAAATATTCCGGAGAGATCCTTACACCCTTGTTCTTTGCCTTTTTTCCAATCTTGGGTAAGTCCATCTGACATTAGGTGGTGTTACAAGGTGCCACAATTTGACGGATAAATGCCTGTGTCAAACAGAAAGCTCTTCAACCATCACTTGGCATTGAGGACTTCGGGCGGAAGTCTTTACTTAGAGAAAACCAAGTACGTCTAGAGAAGGCGTGCCGTGCACTCAATCCTTAAATTTGAAGTGAAACAGCAAGAAGCATTTCATTATGCCTGTTCACTTTTAAACCCCTGAAGGGAGATTAGCAACAAAGTAAATACACATTAGGAAAACTTTACTATCCAGAATGCAGTTGTTATAGGTGACAAGTTCTTAAAGTTTCGTTAAGACATAAAGTAGCTTTGAAGCTGCCTCTGGTTGGCATCAGGTAGCTTGTGGCATAAAAACCCCACCAGGACTTAACAGGGCAGCCCGCGACCGGCCTAAAAGAAAGGAGCATCTTCTGCTGGGAAAGCAAATGGTTGATAAGTAGAATGCTGACTTCGTACTGTTGACGGCCTCAAGCTTCATCCATTTATGAAAGAGAGGCTATTTTAGAGCAAGTCATACATGAGCTAGTTGCAGGGAAGCAGGGTAGAGATGGAAAAGGATGATCTCCCTGAACATCTGTCATGATTACACATAAAACCTTACTACAAAGTCAAATGTGATCTGTTTGGTACTTTGGACTGTTCAGCCTCAGCTATGCGAATGAGTGTTTGCAGTCACGGCTATGTATTTTATCTGTTTTTACGATGCCTATCACTATAGACCCAGACAATCAAGGGAGGCATAACCAACACAATCAACAGGTCAATCGAGAAGATGCATTTGACCATTTAACTCAGAGAATGAGGCATGCATTGTCATACGCTCTCTTGTTCTTTTCCAAAAGGAGTCAGGCAGGGAAGGAAACGTGCTCACCATTGTAATGGCTGCCAGTTTACCATGCCTTTCTCAATTGATGAAGCCCCAGGCCAGCGTCACTCTGAATCTTGTCAGCAAAGATGGCAGTGGAAGCACAGGGGCAGCAGCCTTCCCTTTCCCACCCCAGCCAAGGAGGGAAAGCAGTCCTCCCACAGAGCCGGCACATTTGGTGCTAACTCAGACCCCAGCATGGCCCTTCCAGGCTTGGCTGCCTACTGCACAGCAAGGGCCTTTTGTAATTTATTTAGATGAGTATTGACCTTATTTTCTTGGCACTGACATGTGAGAGTATGTTCTTTTGGAGGATTTGGGGAGTGGGGCGGGGGACCAGCATACTGTCTAGCTTCACTGAATGCACCGGTGCGGAGCAGCTGGCCATCTCACTTCTCTCCTTCAGAGTATCCCCACCTATGCTGGAGATGGTATTTTCAAGCCTTCAATTTATATCAGAACTTTAAAACATGAGGTGATACAAAACAGAATATTTCAGTGTCATTTATCACCCTTTAGACATAAAAACCAAGTAATGATTTTATCTTTCTGAAAGCGTTTGCTAGTCAGGTTTTTCAAAACAACAAATGTCCCTGATTCCAAAATAATTCTCCAGAATCAGAAATCCACAGACATTTGCAAGGAAACAACACTGCAATTCTTTTCTTAGACAAAGACACTCTTTATAAGGATGAGTTTTGAATGGGCATCACCTCCACGCTTGTGAACAGTCCTCCTTTTAAGGATCATGACAGAGCCTGCCATTGTTTTAGAGTCAGTGTATCACCCTTTCTTAATCCATTGAAAAACACGAAACAAAATATCTTTTAAAAGGAGTTACTTCCCTTATGATTTTTCTTTCTTTCATTACATCATGCCACAGCTTATAACTGATAGGTAGCATTGAAATTCAACTCTCCTTCTCACCCTGTACTCTTATACATTCAAAATGATAATCATTTATATTTTTTAATGGCAATTATTTTAGTACAGAGATAGCAAACTGTCAATGTCTCTATTTTCATAAACACTTTTGGACTAGGACATGAAAGAAAGACACACGTATCAAATCTGTAGTTAACACCAAGATAGGATGAATAGTTGCAATACTATTGATACAGTTTTTAGTGAAAATAAAGTTGGAAGGGACCGCCGAGTTCAGTTCCTACTCAATTCCTTCATTTCCCCCATGAGACATAGAAAAAATTTTTTAAATAAACTGGCCAAAGTCACACAATTAGTCTTCTGAATTTGACCAGTCTTTTCCATAATGCCAGGAAGCGTGGCAGAGCCAGAACTCAATGTACATGTTGCGTTAATTCCTAATCGGAAAATTTTAATCTTAGTTCATTACCTCCCCCTTATCTCCTTTGTTGCTCTCAAATTTCGCTCTGTTCTATTTTTCTTCATTGGTCTCATCAGGATGGAAAATGACATTATACACAGGTTCAGTTTCTCTCTCATTGTCCATCTCCCCCACTGGAACAGAAGTTCTACAGAGCCATGAATCATGCCTTCCTTGTGCTCTGCTACAGCACCACCAATGAGAAGAATGCCTGGCACATAGTAGGCACTCAATAAACACTTGAAAAAACTGATTAATCAATCACACTTGAGATTTTAGAAGGCCAACCTGCACTTCACTGACACCAGAAATCACAGAGCAGCCCTGTATGAGGAAGTCCAGCCTCCATTTACACCCTTGCCCAGTGGTCTTCAAAGTCTAGCCTTTTGTCCACATCGACCTAAACTCAAAGTACAACCAAATTTCTGCCCCTGCCACTCCACTGAAACTGTATACTCACAGGTTCCCAAAACATTCTAATTCTAATATTCAGTGGCTTTTTCTCCTCCTTGTTCTCTTTTGCTCTCTCTCTCATGGAATTTGTCATGTCAGGACTTTTCTGTACCTTGGCCACTCTCCTCTCTGCTTTGATTTCTTGATACAAGGCCAGTTCTCTTCTCCTTTTGACTTTCACCATCAGTTACCACCAATTCTCACTGTTTCACTCTCCCCTCTGTGTATATAACCCCTGAACTCAGTTTCCAGACTTGTCTTCTGTAAGATCTAGAGCCTTTTCTCTGAACTTCTGAAGGATATTTCTTCTCACATAAACTACTGTCACCTCAATCTCACCGTGCCTAAAACTACCTATCATTGACATTTATTTTTTGGAAATATATCTTTTCCTCCCAACCATATTAAAGTAAGAGTGCATTATACCTTTTTGGATCCCAGTGCCTGGGCTTTCTAAGTGGTTAATAAATATCTGTGTTGACAAATATCAAGTATGGTGATTGTCATGGTAGAACTGTGTCCCCCAAAAAAGAGACTCTGAAGTCCTAAACTCCAGGACCTCAAAATGTGACCTTACTGGGAGACAGAGTTGTTATAAATGTAATTAGTTAAGATGAGGTCATACAGAAGTAGGGTGGACCCTTAATCCAATATGACTGGTGCCCTTATAAGAAGAGGAGAAAGACACACAGGGTGAAGAACACCAGTGACAGTCGAGGCAGAGACTGGAGTGATACATCTACAAGCCAAGGAATGCCAAGGACTGACAGAAAATACCAGAAGCTAGATGAGACAAGGAAGAATCCTCCTCTTTATGTTTCAGAGGTAGCATGGCCCTTGATTTTGGATTTCTAGCCCTCAGAAATATCAGATAATAAAATTCTGTTGTTTTAAGCCACCTAGTTTGTGGTATTATGTATGACAGCCCTAGGAAACTAATGTATGGTTAAAAGGAGAATTTTGGGGTCAAACAACTCTGAAGACAATATCAACTCTACCATTTAATTATGTGAGCTTGGGAAACTTACTAACCTCTCTTGTCTCTCAGTTTTCTTATCCTTAAAATGAGGATAATACCTGTTTCACAGGATTTTTGTAAGATTTACATTTGCAGTGTATATTACAAATTTTACAGAAAGCCTAGCACACAGTGTATGCTCAAATTAATATCCTATTTGCCCTTTGCATTATTAAATGAGCCTTTTATTTACAGTAACTAGTGTATTCATTCAACAAATATTTATTGAATATCTTCTTGGGTTAGGCACTACTCCAAGAATTTGGGATACAGAAGTAAACAAAATAGAAAGACACTTCCTCATGGAACTTACCTATAGAAAATAAGCCTACTTTTTTCTCTTAAGCTGTCACTGCAAATTGTCCTAAACTCTGCTTCAAGGGATTATTATGATAAGAAAGAAATGAGTAGATTTGCTTATTAAATCACAGTAGATTCTTTTCAAGATATCAAAATACTAGGAGCCATCATTACATAACAGTTTGCTTGCCATGGTATAAAGCAAAACAAACTAATATTATCTTTCCATTCAAAATGTAAAGGGAAGAAAAACAATTTTTATTCATTTTCTTAACTACAGGTCCACATTCTAATAAGATGCTACAAGAAACCAATTAAATTTAGCATATACAAAAATTATTAAAAGGTTAAACTGTCATATGTAAAAATACCTTCAAGTAAATCTTCACCATTGAAAAGGAAGAAATATTACCCTCAATGAATTTTTCAACTGTAAAAAGAAAATCTCTCATGTGATTTATGATCATTTTTATCATTTTCTAAAATTTACTTAATGTCACTAGGGTAATGGAGAAAATTTTAAGTATGTGCTGTTGAAAAGTAAAGCATTGTAAGTAACAAAACAACAACAAATAAAGTTCTTAAGCTCTAGAATATTAATGAAGAATGGAGACATCAACATTTTTTTATCTCAAAGACAAGGAATTACTTTATAGATATTTGATATGACATCTTTTTTTAAAATTTTTTTATTGGAGTATAATTGCTTTACAATGTTGTGTTAGTTTCTGCTGCACAGTGAAGTGAGTCAGCTATATGCATACACATATCCCCTCCCTCTTGGACCTCCCTCCCACCCCCCTCCCCCATCCCACCCATCTAGGTCATCACAGAGCACCGAGCTGAGCTTCCTGTGCTTTACAGCATCTTTATCAACAGGAAGGATGACAGAGAATGTAAAACTTTGGTTTGCGTGCCTTAGGACGCATCCCCGGATAGATTCCCTCCCTCGTCCCACATCTCTCCAGCTCCATGTCTCTAGGGTTTCCCTGCCCCGACCCTGTGCCCCACACGTGTCTACTGAGCACTTGAAATATGACTCGTCCAGACTGAGATGTGCTACAAGGGTAAAATATACACCAAATTTTGAAGACCTGGTATGAAAAAAGGAATGTACAATATATCAATTATATTTCATGTTGATTACAATTTGAAATGATAATATTTTGATTATATTGAGTTAAATCAAATATTTTGTAAAAATTAAATTCACCTGTGTCTTTTTACCTTCTTAATGTATCTATTAGGAAATTTAAACCTCCGTATGTGGTTTGTATCTGTAGCTCATGTTATATTTCTATTGGACCGTAGGGCTCATGTTACGAAGTCACAGTTGTTGGGAGTAGCAAGGACTTGCAGTAAAGACCAGAAATCAAGTGGTCACTTAATCTCTACCACTAGCTGACTGATCTGTTCTTTCCTGTGTATCAGCTTTATTCAAACTATAAACCAACTACGGACCAAGTTCCTCCACACAGCAGGAAACATGGCAACACATTTCCATTTTGACATTTTGTTAAACCTGCCATCACTGAGTCACTAACATACCCTCACTAGCCCCATGTTCAGAAACCCAGGAAAGATCTCTGATTGGCCTGGATTGAGTCAGGTGCCAGCATAAGACTAATCAACTGCAGCCAAGTGGGTGGAATCTGTAGGAAAGTGCCACTCTCTCACTGATTACAGGTTTGGAGTGAGGGAGAAGTTCCCGTAAGAGGGATGATGATGCTCCTAGAAGAAGTCAAGGTAAAGGGCAAAGAATTTAACAGAGAGCCACTGTAGTACGAATGTGTTGATAATATTGCAGAGAAGTCCTCTCATTGTGTTTTCATTTGTGAAAGGGACACATTGCTGCTTTGACCCAACATCCCTTCTTTTGCAGAACAAAGCTGTCTATTTGGAATATTATCCTATTCCAAGCTGTCCTAGTGAGGATATCAGTCACAACTGACACCTCCATCCCCACCCACTGGACAATGGGAAAGTGCATTTGACTCAAACCTAGTCAAGCAGAGTGCCACATTCCCCTGGGAACAACTATTGTTCCAAAAGTGAGCACGTGACTAAAGGAAGACCAATCACACGTCTTCTAGAATTTAAATACAAAACTGGAAGGTAAAAGTTGTCTGTTTTCCATTGTGATTGATAAAGGATGTGAATCTGAGACTATTAAGAGATAGCTTCACTGGGTACACAAAGGAGGACCATCTTCGATCGGACAGAACAGAGACAACACAGGGAAGAAAGTGAAGCTGATAGGGAGAGAAAAAGAAAGAAAAAGAAGGAAGAAGAGAAGAAACTGTGTAAGCATCAGGAGCTAGCCATGCCTGAAAGCTAAGCAATCTTGGACTTCCCAGTTCTATGAACCAGTACGTTCCCTACTGTGTTTGAGCTTACTTTGAGTCTAGATTAGATCTTTTGCACCAAAAAGAGTCTATTCTAATTATCTTAAGGGTCAAACCAATTCAACCTTTGACTCTCAATCTCAGTGTCAGTGCTAAGCTATTCTGAAAATGACAGAAAGCTTAAAATAAACCAGGAGTCATGGAATATAGACAAATTCTATATACAGAAAGCAAACTTAAGTGTATTCCTTTCCTTGAGGTAAGCAAGCTGCATATAATCCAATGTGCCTCATTTGTGGCAGGCTCACACGTCTATTACAGCATTCTAAAACCTGATGGCATTTATTTATTTACTTGTCTCTCTCCACAACTGGACTTTCAGCCTCTTCAGGGCAGACATACTTTATTTATCTTTATATGATGACAGCCTAGCACAGTGCTGGGCAATGAATGCTTATAAGAGAGTGGAAAGGAATTAAAATAGAGAGAGAAAAAATATTGCAGACAGCTTATGCAGGTACTTACTTGAAATATGCTTTCACAGATATAAGACAAATTTTTGTTGTCTTTTTGTTTAACTACTGGTTTGTACCATAATATACCAATGGAGGGACGGTCAGCTCCTAATGAAAGAATAACGTAATCATCATCATCATAATATCACCTAACGTTTTTGTGTGTTTTCTGTATCCCAAGCCCTCTGTTAATTGTTTATATCTTTTCCACTTAGAATACGGGTTTAGCACTAAGAAGATGAAAATACTTCAGGATACTTTGTTATTGTACTTTATGTAGCACTTTATAGTTTGCAGAATTCTTCCCCATATATATCTTCTTGTTTGCAATTCTTTGCAATTCAGTGAGGTAGATGGGAAAATATTAAAATCTCATAACTCATATGAAAAAAAGTCTCAAGAAGTTAAAACACTTTTCTTAAGTAACAATATTAGTAATTTAGAATAAGAATTTAGGTCTCATGACTCCACACCAGTACTTGCTCTACTATAGAAAGAGCAAGTGATGTAAATATCATTACAAATTAACCTAAAACAGCCACCTGGAGAATCTGTGGATCATACAGGTAATGATTTCATTGGTGTCCCTTAGTTCCCATTTCCTAGGCATTTTCAAGCTTAATTTCTGCATAAAAATTCTCCTCCTCCAACTTCCTCTCATTACTCTTTTCTCTTAATAATCCACTTACAGAATGAAACCAAGTATCATAATTGTAAATACTGGAAGGTTTTGCTTGCAAATAGGAAGCTACAGACCTTTCCCTAAAAGCAATGCCTACTTCTTTTAAATAAAAGACAATGAACCATGACAGGGAAAACTCCCTTCCCCATAATTTGAAGAAAAATCTTCCCTTGATATTCCTGCTAGGGCAGCTGGTTCTGATCGCAGCAAACAATGCTCAGGCTCATTCTGGCCTCAATACACTGGGTGGGAGAAGCTGCAGTACAAAAGGGACAGATTTCGTCTTCTCATTACTGCCCTCATAGAATTCCTTAGATTGGGTACATTTTTAGCTACATGGTGGGTGCACCATAAAATCTCATATTTTATATATACACCATACACACACACACGCTTACACACACATAGAATAGAATATGTAATTTGCACAGTTAGTTTTATGTTGAAACTGGAATTCTGTAAAACAGTGGGTGAAGAGATCTCATTTGTATGATTTTTTTTTTCATTTTTTAATGATAATTTTTAGAGTCTTTATATAGCTGCAATGGCTTACCAGTCTAAATATTTCATTCAGGGAAAAAAAAAAAAAAAAAAGAGGTGGCATTTGAAAAGCACTACAATAATTTCGTAAGAGCTATATTCATTTTTTTCCAAAAGAGTGGGAATCCCATTTTAGCCTGCCAGGAAAAGAAAGCTTAAGAGTAAATTCTGGGAGCAACGAATTTTTTTATCCTTCTATAAAAAACATTCAGGCTGTTACTGCCTTCAGTCAAGAAATATTGATTGAGTACTATGTGTCAGGCCCTGTGTCTGGGACAAGAATTGTCCTGGTGAATAAACACATCTCCCTGCCTCCTGGTATATCATTTAGCTATTAATTCAACAAACATCATTGAGCATCTTGTATGTTCCAGGTACGACATGCCAAAAAACCCATTAAAATCCATGCTTTCATGGAACTGAGATCCCAGTGGGAAAAAGAGATAATAAACGAATAAGTTTAAAAACAGACTATTTACATTCAGAAAGTGATAGAGGTTTTGAAGGAAATAAGAACTTCCGAGTGCTGTTGGAAGGGAATTCTATTTTAGATAAAGTGATTGTCAAAAATGCCCTAATGGGCAATACTTGAGTGGAGCCCTGAAAATGTGAAGGATCAAGTTCTGTGCAAACCTGGAAAAAGATAGCTGGAGGCAGAGGCCACTGGGTAGAGGAATGTTTAGCAGAAGTGTATTGAGCAAGGGGAAGAGCAGGGAAGGATAATATTAGAGAAGTGGGCAGGTCTGAGGAGGTAGTGCAACTAATAAGAACTTTGGACCTTATTCTAAGTATGATACAAGACCATTTGGGCATCATAAGAAAAATGATGTGATTGAAAAAGCTAGTTCTTGATATCGTTTAATGAATAATCTGTAGGTTTGGAAAGTGGAAGCAGAAGGAGAGGTTTGAGGCTCTGCAGTAACCTAAGAGAGATGACAGTGGCTTTGATTAGAGTGATGGAGATAGTGAGCATAATACTAATACAAATACATAGTAGAGTCATGCACTATCCTACTAAATTTACATTTATTAATTTGTTTGGACTCTTGTATACAATTTTTTTTTAATTTATTATTTATTTATTTATTTATTTTTGGGTGTGTTGGGTCTTCGTTTATGTGTGAGGGCTTTCTCTAGTTGCGGCAAGCGGGGGCCACTCTTAATCACGGTGCGCGGGGCCTCTCACTGTCGCGGCCTCTCTTGTTGCAGAGCACAGGCTCCAGACGCGCAGGCTCAGTAGTTGTGGCTCACGGGCCCAGCTGCTCCACGGCATGTGGGATCTTCCCAGACCAGGGCTCGAACCCGTGTCCCCTGCATTGGCAGGCAGATTCTCAACCACTGCGCCACCAGGGAAGCCCTCCTGTATACAATTTTGAATAATTTGATAATAACCCTATGATATAGGTGCTATGAATATACCCACTTTACAGCTATGGAGAAGAAAGCAGAGTGGATTTTAGTAGCTTCCTCAAGACTACACAGATAATAACTAATTAGGGGATGTGAAAGTTTAGCCAACTAAAAAGTTAGAGGGAATAGCCCACACATAAGACCACTTTCACTTCTGATACCAGCTGCAAGTTCAGGGGTCCCAAGACCACCTACAGTTCCATAATTCACTAGAAGGACTCACAGAATGCACTGAAGACTGTTATCCTCATGGTTACGGTTGACTGGAGGGAAGGGATGCAGATTGAAATTAGTCAAGGGAAAACATATACAAAGTGAAGTCCAGGAAAGTACCAAACCTGGAGCTACCAGCTGTCATCTCCTGTGGAGTCAAGACAATTAATTTGACGGCATCCACGTGTGAAAGTACGCACAGTATTGCCTAGCCAAGAAGCTCACTCGCGCCTCAATGTTCAGGGTTTTGACTGGAGTGCCATCATGTAGACGTGATTGATTGCTCAAGGGGCTTATCTCAGTCCCTCGTCTCTCCAGAGGGCTACTGATACTGCATGGCCCAGTCTCCCCACCCACCCCTCCACACACACAGAATCGTATTGTCAGCCCTTGTGGTGGGGCCAGCCCCAACCCTAAATCATATTGTTAAGCTACCCTGATCCAAGGTCCACAGGCAAACAAAAACACTCCTATCAGGCATGACAGACCAAGGGCTTAGAGATTGCCTCCTAGAAATTAAGGGCAAGGCCAAACCTCTCTTTGGGCAACGTTAGACTCTTTACTGCACAGGGGAAGACATGAATAAGAGGGAAACAAAGACGTTGTTTTCAGCCACGTAAAATTTGAGATTCTCTTTTTATATAAAAATAAGATGTTGAGTAACAGTTATATATACATATCTAGGGTCCAAGCATGAGAAGACTGGACTGAAAATTCTGAAGCCTACAAACTGTAGATGGAATTTAAATGACACGGGATGGAATAAGATGAATCAAAAAGAAATTTTAGGGAAACGAAGAGAAACAAGGACTAAGCCGTGGAGCATAGCCACATATAAAGGTTGGGGAAAGGAAGAAGATCTAGTAAAGGAAATTGAGAAGTAATGGCCATTGACATAGGAGAAAAATGAGGAAAATAAGAGAAGGTGTATCCAAAAAGTGACAGTTATGTAGAAACATGACCTCATATTTGGAAATGCATACTAAAGCATTTATAGATAAAGTAACACAATATCTGCAACTTTCAAATGGTTCAGTAAAAAGAAAAACATAAAAATATGTTTATAGGGATCTCCCTGGTGGTCCAGTGGTTAGGACTCTGTGTTTCCACTGCAGGGGGCATGGGTTCGATCCCTGGTGGGTGAACTAAGATCCCGCATGCTCCATGGTATGGCCAAAAACAAAAAGGAAAAGAAAAAATATGTTTATAAACATAAAAGAAATACAGAAAAATGTGTTAAAATTATTGAATCTAGGTACAAAGTATACGGGGGGATTCACTGTATTACTCCTTCAAGTTTTTGTGTTTTTCACAATAAAATGTCAGGTATGAGAAGAGAGGGTACTAATGACCAGTGCCAAAATGTTCCTGAGAAATTCAGAAGGTGGGGGCAGATAACAGACTCAGAATTTGGAGTTTGGACTTTGGGATTTGGTAAAGGTAGGAGGAGAGAGAATGGGAGATGAGGAACATTCAAGGAGATTTTCCCTATAAGAGAGAGCTAAGAAGTTGGGCAAAGGCTGAAATAATGTAACAAGGATCCTAACTGAGTGGAGGAAATCAGATGGGGACAAGAGGATCCAAGGCTTCAAAAGAAGCTGATGCTTGAGCTAAGTTTGCAAGAACTAGGAAGCTTTAACCAGAGTGAGAAAATGGGAGAGGAATTCCAGGCAAGAAGAACAACACACGCAGAAGCATGAAGGTGCCAGAAGGGTGTGTTACTACATTTAGTTTGAATTTGTATAGTTTGGCTAGGACTGAAGCTGGAAAGATGGGTAAAGGTTACCTTACAAAACAGCCAGAGTTCCTCCAAGAAGGGTCTAAAGTTCCCTAAATTGAGAATATCCTGGGGCACTGGCTGAGACATAGATTTACAGACTCCACTAAAGACCTGTTGAATCAGAATCCCTGTGGGTGGGACTCCCTGGAAAATGAGAATGTGTGTGTGTGTGTGTGAGTGTGTGTGTGTGTGTCTTCTCCCAGCATCACATGGCCTTTCATCTCTGCCATCTCTATAGATAGTTTTATTTCTGTATTTCTTTCAGAAATTTTCACATTCCCCCTCCCCCTGACCCACTTTCTCATAGCTTCTAATGCCCAGAACTTTGCTTTGCTTGTGGCTCCATCTTATATGGTATGGGCTCCAACTAAGACCTTTCAGCACAAATGTCCACCACAAACTGACATCTACATCTAGATACCTCTACACCTTTGAGTTCCTATTACAGAGTGAGAAACAGATGAGGAAAGAAGGAGAAACGGGGGAGGAAGAGAGACTGATTGTTGGTTAGTACAGGCCACGAGTCCACTCTAGCTTCAATCAGCAGTGACTAGGGGCACTTCACATGTGCACAGGGCAGGCTCTCTACAGCACTGCTACTCAGAATGTCAGTCCACAGTGAGAAAAGGAGCTTGTGTCAGAATGTAAGTCAGTGCACTGCTTCCTTCATCAATAAAGTCTTGCTATGAAAAAAAAAAGTCAGCTGAACTAAACAGAGTGCTTCATGGCACAGTTAATTTACACTCTGGCACAAGTACCTTATCTTATTGAGGACAGGTAACAAACAGCTCCAAGACTGGTAGCCAATCCACGGGCCACGCTCTGAAAAGCACTGCTCCAAAAAGAGTTATGGATAAAACAGGCATTTTAAATAATACAAGATACAATCTATGTTGATGTCAGTGATCAAAAATTAGCAAAGAATGTCCTTCTAGCAAACCCATGAGAAAAGCGTTCCGATGAAAATACAAAAGACAGACTTCATCCCCAAGCATCAGACCATATTTCTGAAGATAACGAGAAATTAACTTAAAGTTTAACTCACCACTGAAAATAATTCTGACTACTAGCAAGTAAGGTATATTTTTATAAAGAAGGGAGAGTGAACGCCAAGAGCACTAGAGGTGTGCCTTTAGAGCTTACTTTTATTCCTCTCCACCAGGTGACCTGGGAAGCATAAGAGTCACAGAACTTTTCTTAAAACTCTCTTCAAGGCTGTTAGGAGGTATAAAATACACACCTTGAGCAAAATAAATGTATGCACTTCAAGAAGGTAATAAATCACTTGTAGCTTTATTGCCGTCAGTCATTGGTTCTTGAAGGGCAAACTGTACTTGATTCTTGACTTGCTCTTTGCTTCACTGATCAGCAACTTTTCTTAGAAGTTACAAAGTTTTCACTGTTGACAACTCTGGGATTTTTTTAAACTCATCTTATGTTTTTTAAATATTATTTTATGGCCATATTGGTGTGTAATTTAATTCTACAAACTTCAGTTGAATGCTTACTATGTGCTGGGGACTGCTTCCTCTCTGCTCTGGAGGGAATGCAGAAAGGACTAAAATGTCATCGGGGAGCTCATATGACCCCTTGGGAGAGACTGATGTGTGTGCACATAACTAGGAATTAAGGTAGGTGGCAATTAGTGCTGTAATTGGACAAGAAAAGGGAATAATTAATTCTGACTATAAAAATACAAGAAGACTTCACAGAAGAATTGGTCCTTGAAGGAAAAGTAGAATTTCAAGAGGCCAGGGAAGAGAGAAGTAAAGAACATCCCAGGCAGAGGAAATAATTGAACTCAGTCTTGAAAGAGTGTGGCTCATTCAGGAAACATCAAGTAATCTTCCAACACTAGTCCATAAGATGTGTTGGAGGAAGGGTGCACAAAGTGAATAAGAGCACACAGGCTTACAATTGCAAGTCATGTTCACAGAATTGTGAGCAGTCCAAGGTTACAAGATCACAAAGTGTAGAGAAGAGTAGTGGACTCTGAGGTCGGGCTGACGATTGGGGCCATGTTATAAAAGGCTTTGAATGTCATGCTGAGGAATTTAGAGCAAGGAAGAAATCGTACAAGATATGTAGCACTAAAACAGCCTTTGTGGTGGATTATAATATTTGAAATTTTTCATTCCCTCCTTCTCTTATAGCAATTTTCTCTGCACCCTTGCCTTTGGCCTCAGTCATGTGATTTGCTTTGGTTAATGGAGTAGAATGTGAGCAGACATGCCCTACATTACCCTCAAGTGGAAAAAAACTTTTGGAAGCATTGAAGGTTTCTGTCAGACTATTTGTTCCTGTACCTCTACCATGGAGAGAGTCTGCCTCTTTAGCCTGAGTCTTAGAATGGAAAGAATCATGGAACAGAATTCAACTTCTATAACCATAGGCTGGATAAGACCCATACTTGCTGACTGGCAGTCCCTGACATAGGGACACAGGTAAGCAAAAAACCAAATATCCGCTGTTTAAATCCACTGAGATTTCAAGATTTTTTGTTACACAGTATAATGTAGTGAATGGTGAGTAATTCACATTTTTAAAATTATAATGCCAAGAAATTTTTATTGGAAAAATACTGAGACTTTTAAAGAAAAATAAAATTACCTATAATCACAATCCCCAGAGATAATCACAGATAACACTTGACCATACTTTGCACTAAATATCAGTCCAGATGAGTCATAGGTCTATAGAGGAAAGGTAAAGCAGTGAAGCTTTTAGAAGCAAATATAGGAAAATATCTTCATGACCTCGGGGTAGGCAAAGGTTTCTCAAGCAGGACACAAAAAGTGCTAAAGTAAAAGACTGTGAAATTGGACTACACTAAAATAAAAGATGCCTATTAACAAAAGACACCATCAAAAGCCTGAAAGAGCAAGCCACACAATGGAACCAGCATGCGCAATCTCTGTATCCTATCAAGGGTTCATACTCAGGATATGTAAAGAAGGCTAACACGGCAATGGAAAAATGGTCAAAACACTTGAACTGGCCCTTCAACTAATAATACTTTATTTCCTGTTCTGGTGTTGGTTACACTGGTGTGTTTACTTCGTGAAAATTAATGGAACTATATGCTTACTATGATGTGTGTGTCCACAATACAAATACACATTAAAAATGAGAGTCTCTAAATTCTTATGTTTAGATTTAATTTAAAGTCTTAACAAAGCAACTTAATTAAAAGGGGCAGGATCCTTTGAAAGTATCAATGGAAGTTTCTTCAAGAAGTTTTTTTTTTAGTGCACAGCACAATCAGCTACAAACTATTATAGATTTCTGCAAAACTTCATAACTGGCAACACAACATTGGTTGTCAGGAATCTTAATATCTTACCCAGATGATTTTAATGAATATAATTTTTAGATACATATCAGACTTAAAATCCTATTATACTATGACTAAGACTAACACTGCACAGTTCTCCAGTCAGATATTAACAAATATGAAAGATAAATTCCCTTTTCATTTGCTTCATTCTTCCATTAAGTACCACAGAATTCATATTTCAGTCAATACATATGATCTTTTCAAATTAAATTATCATCTTTTAGCAAGCCAAATAAAAGACATTTTGAATAGATGGAGCAATTTGGTTTATTTTACATTTTTGTAATAAATTCTATTTAAACGCAATTCCTTTACCAATTCAATTATGTTACTAGTTGTTGCTAGTTGTTATTCTCTTTTTTTTAATCAAAACTAAACTTCAAAGAGGTGTTCTAAGATTTTATGAGTTAATAGTTTAAAAATAAAAACTTTTTCATAAAATAAAAAGTCTTTTTGATATATTCAGGCTGTTACAAATTAATTCTTATGATATTTCACTCATTTGAGACTGTCTTCTTTTACATCACTGGAGATACAATGTAGGTAGTAATCATAGAATGATTTACTATTCAAACAACATTTATTCAGTGCCCACTCTGTGCCAGTCTGGTTCTCAGAGTTGTAAGCCTAGAGGTAAACAGAAAGACAGGTCCCTTGTCAAAGAGTTTACCTTTTAAACAGGGAAATAATTGGGAGACATGGAAAGAAAAAAAAATAAAGTGTCTGTGTGAGAGAGGGCCTGAGAAGGGCTGACCTGGATGGCACAGACAGAGGAGGTCTACTGAGGAGCTAGAACATGAATCATAGAAGAAGTAGCTGTATTAATGTGCTAGGGCTGCCACAGCAAAGTCTCATAAACTGGATGGCTTAAACAAAAATTAGTTGTCTCACAGTTCTAGAGGCTGTAAATCAGAGATCAAGGTGTTGGCAGGGTTAGTGCCTTCTGAGTGTTCCACGTCTCTCCAGCTTCCGGTGGTTTGCTGCCAGTATCTGGCATTCCTTGGCCTGTAGAAGCATTACCCTGATCTCTGCTTTCATCTTCACATGCTCTTCTGTGTGTGTCTGTGTGAGTGTGTGTGTGTGTGTGTGTGTGTGTGTGTGTGTATGCTCAAATTTTCCTTGTTAATGCCTGGATCTTGAACTTCCAGCCTCCAGAATGATGAAACCTTAAATTTCTGTTGTTTAAGCCTCCCCATTTGATGGCATTTTGTCATGGCAGCCCTAGCAAATTAATACACATAGCAAAACCGATGTTATACAATAATTTGTCTTTTTTATTCCTAGTTTAGGGATCTCTAATGGAAACTTTAAATATATTATAATCTCAGAAATGTCTGAAACTTACTATTTGAAGCAATTTCTCTGCAAAAAAAAGCAAACAAAAAATTCCTCTGTATTTTAGGTTCTTCAAGTCAATGAATACTTGTCATTGTTTTTTTTATAAATTTATTTATTTATTTATTTATTTTTAGCTGTGTTGGGTCTTCGTTTCTGTGCGAGGGCTTTCTCCAGTCGCGGCAAGCGGGTGCCATTCTTCATCGCGGTGCGCGGGCCTCTCACTATCGCGGCCTCTCTTGTTGCGGAGCACGGGCTCCAGACGCGCAGGCTCAGTAGTTGTGGCTCACGGGCCTAGTCGCTCCGTGGCATGTGGGATCTTCCCAGACCAGGGCTCGAACCCGTGTCCCCTGCATTGGCAGGCAGATTCTCAACCACTGCGCCACCAGGGAAGCCCCTTGTCATTGTTTTGATGGTAAGATCATCTATTTTCTCTTTAACTTTCATTCAGACATTTTGATATCAATGAAGACACGTTCTAATTGCATATCTTATCATTAGAATAAGTTAGTGAAATCATTAGATTTCACATATTTGCCAAGAGCAATTTGATTATTGAATAAAGTTGTTACTCTTTATCTAAGGCTTTTTATACTAAATTGACATATCCTGTTGACCACATAAAAGCCATGGACCATTTTTTATCCCTTGTTGCCAAAATAGTAGTAAAAAAGCCACAACTAATCATTAGTCAATGAAAAAGCCAAACTTTCTTTCTTATCTCTGAAACCAAACTCTACATATCTCTCCAGAAAGTTTATGAATATGGTTGAATTAAGAGCTTATTGCCTGCTGTTTTCCTTGGAGATGACCAGAGCTAGAACGCAAGGTAGAATTGTGATGACCCTGTAGCCTGTAACCAGGAGATCCTGTATCTGATCCATTGATAACAAAGCGATTGTTCTTTCCAGCAAGCTACATGATGCTCTGAGTCAGCCACGGTGGAGATTGCCCTCAGAGATTGCCCCTTGGGCACTCCAAAGCCAGATGAAAAACTGACAACAGCAAAGAAAGCTCCAGAGAGTTTCCGTTTTAAAGTGCTGGATCAATATGTCTGTCATCTGACTTACTCTAAAAGATGAAAGCTCATGAATCTTAGGTAGCATAATTACACTTACACCATTCCACTGCCCTAAAATGGCCACTGCTTAATTGCCTTCAGGTTGGAATATCAGCATCTGTGAATGAAAGGAGTTGATCTCTCTCTTAATTTCTGACTAAAATTCTTTTGTCTTTTCCTGCTCTCTGTGACAAAGGCTGCAGAGTTCTGAGATGAATAGCAGAAGACAGTGCAACAAATTAATACAAATGAAGTCATTCCTGAGTGACTCCATCTGCTGTAGAAATAAGGCTCGGATGATAATGTGGCCAAGATCCAGATAATTAGGCCTGACTCCAAATGAATGCACACAGGTAACTTACAGCTTCAGTAACTCTCCTCAAGAAGGCAGACATCCAAAACTAACCTTAACAGAGGCAGCATATGATCCACTGACAATCTGTTTGATATTAAAAAATGAACTTTGTTTTTGCAACGCTGCATGAAGAGTAGGCAAATAACATATGCAACTCAAAATACCACAGACCAAGACATGGTCTAGCATCTTAGATGCCAGTCTTGAAATTTAGAAAACAAAGACCTTAATTTTTGTTTACAGAATTTAATCAAAAGGCATTAATAATCTAGCAACTAAGAAAGGCACATAAGGTGTCTGCAAGTGTTTTTTCTCTGTAATCAACAGGAAGATTATTAACTAATAACAAATGTTATTCATCTTCATAATGGCTAAATGACAGCCTGTTTAAAAATAACAAATGACTACTCCTCATTGACTATTACAGGGTGAGCATGACCTTCACGTATTTTAAGCAAACTAGTCCTCTTTTCAAAGATTTCGGGAGTCCTTTAATTGATAATGATGAGATATTTTATCTTTACCAAGGGACGCTAAACCTTTTAAGATGCTATTTAAATTGAGATAATTTTATATAGCCCCGAGTTAGAAGGAACCCTGAAGGTCTGGCACTGATTTTTTTTCATAAACAAGGTATTAATGAACCACAAATGTAATTAGTTACCTGTATATAGAAACTCTATATAGGAATGTTTCTTCTTTGTCCTCCCTGATTTTTCTATTGTGAAACAGTTGAGTTTCAATTCACAGGTCCCCAAAAAAAGTAGAAGATTTTTAAACTAGACTTTTAAAAATTATCTTTATTTCCTTTGAAGTACAAGCGTTATACATCTCTAGTTACTGGAGGTATCAGGGATTCAATTGAAAGCTCTCTATGGCTTCTAAATAGTTTTGCCAATTACACCAAGCATAACCTACAAATGCCTCTTTACGGTACTTTAGTTTTCAGCTTTCCAGGACTCCCAACCAATACTTTCAGTGGCATTACATGATCAGTTGCTCCAATGTGACACAGCAGCTGTGACATGCAGAGACCAGTCAGGGAAACCCTTGAGGACAGTCTGCTAGCCTTCCTGATACATAACCAGGTAAACAGAGCAGCTACTGCAGCTGGGGCCATTGTTTCAACATCATAGGCCAAACATGACTGTAAAGTTCCCACTCTATTTGGGGGCTTATTCATTTTCCCAGAGCCCTACTGTGTCATCAGAATAATGGTCTCCCAAGGATGTCCATGTCCTAATCCCCAAAACCTGTGAATATGTTACCATCATAGGAAAAGACACTTTGCAGATGTGATTAAATTAAGGATCCTGTGGTGGGAGAACATGAGAATGATGTATGTTGAAGATGGAGGAAGGCGCCACAAGCCAGAGAATGCAGGCAGCCGCTAGAACTGGAAAAGGCGAGGAAACAGACTCTCCCTGAAGCCTACAGAAGGATGGCAGCCCTGCTGACACCTTAATTTTAAGGCCATTGAGACTGATTTCAGACTTTTGACCTCCAGCAATATAAGATATTTGTGTTGTTTCAAGCCACTAAGTTTGTGGTAATTTGTTGCAGCGCCATAAGAAACCAATACATCTACACATGCCTTTGAGCTCAGAACCTAAAAAACTAGCCAGTGGCTGATGCTTCTGATAATAAGGTATTCCTCCTTCTTGGTAATAAAAGCACCACCATATATAAAAGTAGAGCAAAGGCAGAATTCCATGGAGGAATATTTTTTAAGCCAAAAATTAAGCTAGTTGTTTCTTTTCCATCTCAGATGCATATTTTAAAGCGTCACCAAATTTTCCTTTGGACACTGGAGCCACTTAAACATGTATTATAAAAAAAAGAAAAGTATTTTCTCCAACCATAGGCAAGATACTTTACATTTTAAGCCTGAATTTCCTCTTCTGTAAACTGACAACATTCAACCAAATGTTCTCCAAGTTTACTCCTAGCTCTGAGATCCCAAGTTTCTAGCTTACAACAGTCTTCTGTTAACTTTTATATTGTGCAGATATATTTTACTTTGAGGTAAGTTTTCCTTTGTGGTTTATTTGATGATAATCCTGATTATTTCACCTCAGGTCCCATTTCCTCCAAAGGGAAATTTTTGCTGCATATCAGCAAAGGTTGTTTATCATCAACCCGTCTTTTCTCAGGGACTGAGTATACACATTGATTTTGTAACATGGTTTTCAAATTATCTTCATAAATCAGCTAATAGCCAAACAAAAAATGTCACAAACAAAAGTAAAAACTATCAAAGGAAGTGGTGTGCCTTTATTTCCAAAAAGCTATGTGATGTATACCAACCACTGTAACTAAAAGCATCTTTTCTGGTCGTTGTCCTGTACTCTGAGCACAAATTGGGAGACTGTCGTCCTCAAGTCTATGACTTTTCTAAATGACATTACCTAATGTAGCATGCCAGTAGGGAGATGGAGAAGGAGTTGTTTTCTGATAAAGCTTTAGGCACATAGTTTAAGTTAACGAGACATGGCAAGAACAGGTGGGTGATTTGATGTTCACACACTGTAATGGGCCAAAGGTTAATTACTATTCACTGTACAATGAACATAAAAGTAGCAATTATGCTTTCATCCTAGTGGATGTGATGTATTAAAAGCTATCAGCTTCACCTTCTGTAATAACAGCTTTTGTCTGTTCGTACCAGAAAGCGCAAAAATAAGACGGATGGAAAGGGGGCTATGCGACTTTATTATTATACAAGAACAAACATTGGAGTCTCACTGTCCCTCCTTCTGTGCTCAAGACACAAAGGACAGATGAAGCCTGGTAACTCAGAAACATCATTTGTCAATATGATGCTTTTCTTCTTTTGCTGTGAAATGCTGCCAAATTAACTGTTCACATAAAGATTTTCCCTTCCAACTCTTCAACTCACCTGTGAACCACAGATAAATACCGAGTTCACAAAGGGAAAGTCTCAACCACCAAGTTCAAATTGTCAGAGTTAGGAACACATTTGAGAAGTGCTGGCAGGCTGAGCTGAGTGTCCATCTTTGCCAAAAGCCTCAACAAACAGGGTTAATTGATCTTCTCATTATGTAAGGAAGGACAGCCATGAAAATACTTGTAGAATATACAGAAAAGAAAAAGAGTAAGGTTCAGAGATGGCAATATTGTAGAATAATTCATACTTGATATTTGAATGAAAATCATAAGCATTCTGACAGAAAGAAAATCTCTCTCCCAAACAGAGGGGAAAGGATGATGAATATCTGAACATGAATTGCAGAGGGAACTCTTATTTCCAGCTCAGGGAAATGAAAAGCAACCTTGACCTTTACCACAGGAAATGAAAAGCAACCTTGACCTTTACCACAAGAGCCTACCACTTGGAGACTTCACCTATTTAGTGAATTTCTAACCAGACATGAAAGGAGTATTCTATGCAACGTGGACACTGCTCCCATGATGCACTCTGTCTCAGCCTGTTCTGTAATTAACCCTCTACTTGTCGCCCAGAGCCTGTCACCGGTTTACAGAGAATCTCCTCTTTGATATAGCAGCACCACTGAGACAGACCCGCCAGCTCTTTGTCTTCTCCAGCTTGACCTCAGACTTGAGAGCTGTCCCTTGTGAAGCCCTGGCAAGTACAGCCCAGTAGGTCCAGGACCTCCCCATGTACCAGACAGCTAGGTACCCAGCAGATAGTAGAGAGTTGCACATGAAATCCAATTCATTCATGATATGGGAAATACAACGTATTATGGTGATATAGTATTTCACCAATGAACACAGTGAAGCGCTCTTCATTTAGTCCAAGCTGGAATTCCCCAAATATTATGAAGATAATTTAACGGAAAAGGAGTCTTATATTTGGTATTAAAAGATGTCAGCCTAAGGGTAAGAGAGTGTCATGGACATATATACACTACCAAATGTAAAATAGATAGCTAGTGGGAAGCAGCCACATAGCACAGGGAGATCAGCTCGGTGCTTTGTGACCACCTAGAGGGGTGGGATGGGGAGGGTGGGAGGGAGGGAGATGCAAGAGGGAAGAGATATGGGAACATATTGTATGTGTATAACTGATTCACTTTGTTATAAAGCAGAAGCTAACACACCATTGTAAGGCAATTATACTTCAATAAAGATGTTAAAAAAAAAAAAAAAAAAGATGTCAGCCTAGATCAAGGACTTTACCCAGATTATTTCTGTCTTTCCTTAAGTCCAATAGCAGTTTACTGAGGGAGATGCAGTTTAACATTTCTTACTCTCAAAAGCTTCCAGGATTTCAGAATAGTTCCTTAGAAACTTGGGCTTGGCTTAAGAGGTCAGCTCCCATAGATAATAGCGGCCGAGCACTAGGACAGTTTTGATCTGTGCCAGGAAAACATCAGTGCCACTGATATCTGACCCACCTGGAACTTGTTTGGGTTCCGCCCAGCAGCCTTCATTGCTAAGATGTGTCCCAAACCATTATGCAGCTGCCAACGTGCCCAAGCCCCAAGTCTATCCTCAGGATGAATAAAGCTGGGAAATAAGAAGACACTAGAAGCTTCCAGAGATATTCCTAAACCCCACTATTTTCATTTTGTCACATGCGAGACAAGTGGAGAGGGCTGTGAATACATCTATAGCACAAGTTACATCCCAATGTTCTAATGCATTCTACTCTGTGGGTGTTTCAAACCAATATTGATTTTATTTAGAGCAAAAAGAATTATTTGATGACAAAATTTAAATTTATACTACATAAAAATTCATTTCTTTAGAAAAGCTTTACTTCCAGATATATTACAACTTCTCTGCAGCTACAGACTTCCTTAACTCCTTAATGGCAAAGATCAAAATCTCAAATGTAGTTAATGACTTCTTTACATTCTTCAAACAATGACTTCCCTCATCAAGATAACGCTGAAGACCACCCAGTGTCTCCTGACTTCCCTGGTCTAATTACATTGCATGGTTTTTCTTTAATCTTACTGCTTTAAAATTTGTCTGAAGCAGGCTGTACTACAGTTGTGTTCCCATCACTCTTAGCTTGCACCCTGATTTTATGTACCCTTGTCTGCTTAAAGAGATTACTAAGATTACTGATGTGTTTTTAATGTAAATATTCTCCCTTTGTCGAGAAAAGGGAAAATTATAAAGATGTCAAGTAATATTGATTGTAAATAAGCCTTTCTCACCTCAGTTAATGCTGAATTTCTGTCACTGAGTAAATAAACTGGTATCAGGGTAGGATTAATGTCAACGATCCACTGAAGGTTGCTAGTTTGAGGCAAAACAATAAAGCAAACACTATAAAATACCAATGACTCTTCTGGTTGTTGGTATTTCTTACTTTCCATGGGATTCATAGATCTAAATTCTGTCTTTCTGGTATTAACATGGCTATGGATCATTAAGATACAAACACTGGTAACTTAAAAAAACAAACAAACAATTATCTGAAAATTGGCCATAATTATGGCCTGACCCAGGCCATAATGCTGAGCCTCATAATTTCAGTTTATCCCCAGAAACTTAAAGGCACTGAAGGACACACCACTCATTCTGGGCCAGCCATCATTAGCAACAAAAAGCTAGTGAGGGCAGGGCAGGAATAAAGATGTAGACATAGAGAATGGACTTGAGGATATGGGGTGGGAGGGGGAAGCTGGAATGAAGGGAGGAGTGGCATGGACATATATACGCTACCAAATGTAAAACAGATAGCTAGTGGGAAGCAGCCACATAGCACAAGGAGATCAGCTTGGTGCTTTGTGACCGCCTAGAGGGGTGGGATAGGGAGGATGGGAGGGAGGCTCAAGAGGGAGGGGATATGGAGATACATGTATGCATATGGCTGATTCACTTTGTTGTACAACACAAACTAACACAGTATTGTGAAGCAATTATACTCCAATAAAGATCTATTTTTAAAAAAAAGCTAGTGAGGGGCAGGCAGACATTAGTGTGAAAATATACAGTGAGTCAGAAGGAAAGGCAAGGGGAAATACGTCCCAAACCAGGAGTCAGCAAAGCGTCAGAGACCATTATATGTGGCCTGCAAAGCCCAAAATATTTACTATCTGGCCCCTGCCTACCCCGTTCTAAACTCTCAAACCCAAACATGGAAACCAGCTTACGTACTTGAAAGGGCTGCAGAGAACTGGGACATTCTGCAGAGCCAAGCCTGCTTGCCTGGGTGTGTGCATGTGCCTTAGTGAGGAAGGCCTTTCAAAGGCAGACATTGAGATGAGAGTTTGTGTGTAAGTGACTTTTTAAGGAATGCTCCCAGAAAAAGCCAGTAAGAGAGGCGGCAGCAGGAAAGGGAAGGGAAAGAAGCAAAGCAAATGTGAGATTTCAGGCCAAGCCCCAGTCTTAGCCTGACCCTGCAGGGAGCTCGGGAGTATGGGTTGTACCTTACAGTCGGTCTCACCTCCAGGCAAAGGAGGTGGGCTTTTATACGCACGCGCCAGTCCTTGGTGGGGAGGGGGTGGAGACACAAACTTCCAGGCCCTCTGTGCTCTCTGAGAGTGCAGGCAAAGCAACCTGATTACACCAAGGGCAGGACTCTGAAGACAGTCACAGGTGTGAGTCACTTGAAAGAAAGCACACAGAAGTTGAACAATGGGCACAGAAGTCCACAGAATGTTAAAAGGGACTGAGGAGAAGTGGGTGGAGCACAGCCTGTCCAATGCCAGGTATGCATGCACCAGCACCTGCTAGGGACGTGGCATATAGGACCCAGTGTTGAGCGGCAAATGACTATCTCAATGAATATCCTTATCAGACTCGTCTAGGGGGCTCTGCTCCACCTTGTCTTAGTGAAACACCTCTTTCCCCAGCATGAAGCAAAATGACAAAAATAATAATAATGATTAATATTTAATGAGCACTGTCAAAATATTCTGAACTCTTTGGATATATCCTTTTATCTGATCCTCATAAAAACCCTGCAAAGCTGGTGTCATGTCCCTTTTTAGGGATGAGGAACATAGGGCTCAAAAGGGTTAGCTAAATGACCCAAAGATACTCAGAAGGGAAGCAGTAGAGATGAAATTTGGACCCAAGTCTGTCTTACTCTAAAGCCCTTAGGCTTCCCACTCTCCTACCTCTTGAGCTGCTAAAAAATGGAGAATATGCCATTCCCTAGAACAGCCAAAAACAAATCTCAACAGATAAGGACCTTTGTGACATAGTACTTGTGAAAATCTCAGAGAATGAAAGCACAGAGAGGGGGCAAGGAAAAGAGACAGAGAATGAGAAAGAGAGAGCTGGTTTAAGCATCTCATTCAAGAGGGTGCCTGGGCTTAAAGGGCAACTAGAATGGTATGACTCTACTCTGATTCAGGTTTTACAAACTATTTTTAACAAACAAATTTATTTCTTAAATAATTCAGTTTGTAGATTTGTACCAGATCCTAAGGGAAAAGGCCTGTGTGTATTTTAAAGCTGTGGTTCTCAAACATTAATGTACTCCCGAATTACGTCAGAAGCAGATTAAAATGCATGCTCTCAGACCCAGGTCTCCGAGATTCTGCTTCAGTATGTCCAGGTAAGGCCCAGGAACCTGAATTTCTTACAGGAAATTTGAAGCAGATGGTCTATAGGTTGCAATTTGAGAAACACTGTTTCAGAATAATGGGCAACATAACAAAAGAACCCACTCTACCCAGGATTCTCTGCCTGACCTGATATTATGATAATTTCATAGATAAAGATAAAGATAATAGATAGATAGATAGATAGATAGATAGATAGATAGATAGATAGATAGATAGACAAACAAATAGATAGAGAATCCATCCAAGCTGACCAGCTAGGTATGGTAAGAGTTTTCACTTACAGATAAGTTAGCCATATGTGACATCTCTGAATGAAATCTAATTATGATCTATAGCTGAAAATTAAAGTTGTTAATTTCTGATATCAAGTGCAATGGACTAAATCCAGATATATTTTTGAATATAAATATGTGCACCAATTCAGTGTAATTTTTTTTCAGAAATTCCAAGATGAGTAGGAGGAAGAACAATTTGGTGTGCTGGCCAAGTTCTACTCTGGGGTAATTAAAATCTGCATACTTAAAATTCTTTTTGTAAATTTCAGTAGCTATACGCTTCTTCCTCACTTCCTGTTCTCAAGGGCAGTAGAGTGGTGCCGTTGTTAGCTGACTAACCCAGGGTGACACTCTCTGCCGCAAATGCTGGGGTGACCGTGTGTAAATTTGAATGTGACTTAGATAAGCCATTAATATCAATGTAAAATATACAAATATATTCAGTTAACATGTCCATGTTTGGCTTTGATTCGAGCCTTTGAAAAATCTATTTCTAATGTTACTATATTTGGATCTTGTAAGGCTAGCTTGATATAGCCAAGTAAACTCATACTAAATTAATATACATGATTTATTGAGAGTGCATCTCATTAACTAGATAAATAGCAACTTGTCATAGAAAGGGCAATCTTGTGCTGTTACTTTTTTTCTTCCCAGATGATTCCAGTGTGGCCTCAGAATGTTTATTCAGAAAAAGAGGCTTATGTCCCTTCTCTTTCTAAGGACTTTCAAATACTTTGCGCACAATAATGACTGACTCTGACAATGCTCTTAATAAAACTTAAGTGGATGAGAGCAGTGGGCAAAATGAATGGAGAGGGGGAGAGAGAGAGAGAGAGAGAGAGAGAGACAAACTACCACGTGGTCCATAAATGAAGGGGAAAGCAAAGCATGCCACCAGATGACAAGTGGGGTAACAGTCACTGCAGCCATTAGAAGCAAAAGCATTCACTATATTCTGATACCGTATTTCTGTCTAAATATGGTGATAAAGCCTCTTTTGACTGGCTTTAGTTTTTGTGGTGCAGTAAGGAAACCTGTTTGGCAGAAGGAGACCCTATAGACGAAACAGAAGGCAAGATACCACGGGGACTAAATGGGTCTGGCAAAACACAGAAATCAAACAAAGGCAATACATTTAGACTACTGATTTTGAAACGCTACAGAAGATTATCTTGCCTTCTAGAATGGAAATTCACAAAAGACAGAAGCAGACTTTGCTTTCAGTAGTTGAACTTAATCCACCTTTTAGCAACAGGCTTATTGCAACCGACTGTAAGAAAGCAGCCTATTGCTCCTCTGAGCTCTCAAGTAAACTTAAGCTTTTCAGATGTCTGACCAAGGGTATTTTTTAAGCAGCTTTGACGTTTAAAAATATAAGCACACTTAATATCAAAACAGAGTTCTCTTATCTAGATGTAGATAAACATAAGACCAAAAGGGAAGTAAGTTTAGAACCCAAAGGACACGAAACAAAAATAACATTAAAATATGAAAGACTAGAAAACATCTTTAAATATCTCATTTTATTCATATTTGCAGAGTTTTGCAGTTTAGAGAAATTAATATTTTTATACGAAAGAACACCACCAAATTCTAGCAAATCAAAAGCGTTTAGAAAACAGAAAGGTTGAATAGAGGACTTCAGGTTGAGAAATATGCAGCTTTTTACTTGAGAATGCTCAGTAATGTCTTGGTTGATTGAAATTGCTAATCAAGGCAAAAGATGTATGATTCAAGCAATTACAGAGCAAATGTAGTTTCTTATTTTCAAGACACACAGTGTATGCCTAAACAGGATTTTAATAAATGTTTTTAAATACTTCACACCTTAGATGTTTTCAATTATTTACTGTTTCCTCTTCCTTCCTTTCTTTTTTCCCTTTATCTCTATTACATGACTAGTGTCCCAAATTTTCTATTACTCCTAGCACTTATTAGGTAACCAAGAAGTCTTTGTTGTGTGAATAAATGAATGGCGACTGAAGGGATGGTGGATGACAGGATAAGTAACTAAACACACGAGCAAACAAATAAGCAAAGAAATGAGTGATATCTTGGGCGAGGTCACCTGAGAGCCAATGAATATAAAACAAACAACACTATCACTCCCCACTTGACTTTGATAAAAGCTTTGCTACTGAAGGTTATATCTTTGCCAAAGTTGGCAAACTGGATGAAGCAGTTCTGTGCTGGTGACTGAGGTCAGAGCCACACACCACAGACAGACTCTGAAAGAGTAAGACAGAAGTTCATGAATGGACACTGAGGAATCTCACCAAGCCTCTCACCTGCATGGATGGACGACGAAGTACCTCCAGGCAAACCAGGATTTTCCTTAAGAAACAGTTCTAGGTCCACTCTGCTTCCTGAATGAATAATCAATAAGCCCTCAAAATTTGGAACACGCTCAGATAATTTTAGTCTGAAAAGTGTACCACATCTCAGAACCCCACATAATTGTGGAAGCAACAGTGAAAGCACAAATTAGAGTCAGATTATTAGCTTCCTTCCCCACATCATGTGTTGCCATTGAAGATTTGAAGACATGGTTCTTAAGTGTTCCCAGATTCTAATGATTATGCACCACCACAAAGCAAGTACCCTTACCGCAAATTTCTTTATCTCCCTCTCTCTCTCTCTCCATATATATATATAATGTTTTTAGTGATCAATCAAAAGATGTGTCATTGCAATTTTTAAACTGTGCTTTGTAAATCATTAAAGTGTTCAGTAAACAAACAGTAGTAAAAATCCACCAATGGCCTTGAGTCTTGCCATGTCTCTCTATAACCCCTAGGTTCAAATGGACACTCAGAAGCTACTGAAGGATAACAGTAAGAGACTGCATCTTCAGCTGCCAGAGGCCCCTCTTATCTGAACCCTAGGTTTAGTTCACATTTTACATACTATGCTATATGGTTGCCTTTGGGTTTCTGCAGCATGAGGCTGTGCCTCTCTGAAAGAGGAAACAGCTATTTTATGACGTGTTGCTGAAGAAAGTCAAACCCAGTTGTACCTCCCAAGGTAATCAACACAGTTAAAGAGAGAATGGAGTGGAGGGAGTGAGGGAAGAAAGTTAAATTCCACAAATCCATGTATAGGTTAGACCTTGCACCAATCACATAACTCTCCTACTCCTAGAGACACCCCTATTGTTGGGAGTTTGTCTCAATACAAAAGCCTTCTCAACACCTGAAAAAAAAATCCATCTTTCACTAACTGTGAGCAGATTAATTCAGCCCAGATATGAGCCTTCATGAAGCATACCTAAGTTCTCATTAGGAATCTTTTTCACAGGGAAATAACGTCTCATCATATATAACTTTGTGGAAATGAGAGTACATGGAGTTAACTTGGTATGCAAAGGTGACACTAACCTACTGTCATGAAGGGGTGATTTGTGGGAGACACTTCTCCTTGCACTTCAATTCTCCTAATTACTACAAATTCTACAGGAGCCTATAATGACTCGTCTAGATTTTCAGTCCAATGCTATTATGGTCTATTCATCAACCTGTTACTGCAATCATTATATGTGGGAAAATATTATCCCTGTATGGGTTCCATGTTCCTGTGTTACCTAAGTAACAAATCCAATGGATAACTTCTTTCCTTTTCAAGTGACATTTGCTTTACATAATATTCAAATGTAAGAGTGATGCCACTGCAGAAATAAATAATTTCATAATTAGGACATGTTTTCATTTTCACTAAAACAAATTTCAATCCTGGAATTTTATGCAAAGGTTCTTAAAATATTATGAGAGAGTTACTTTTAAAGTTACTAAAAAGAATGAAAATTAGTAAAATAAATTTAACAAATGCCAACAATTTTGCTTAAACTTTTAGGCTATCAGAAATGCTTTTTGCTTCTGTAAAACTGGCTATTTTATAACATTTAACATTCAAATAAAGATATATAATTCTCATTGGACTACAGTAAAATTTTTCTGAAAATACTTTTGGAATCCAATATCACGTCAAATAAGTTACTGAAGATTAATGTTACCACTGAGAATTCTAAAATAAATTACCACAAAAAATCAAATTAGTGTAAATGTCTTTTATCCTTGAGATAGTCTAGCTGGCCACATAATTTTTTCCTGCTTTAAAATGCAATAATAATTAAAGCTCAGTAGAGTTCCCTAGTTTCCAAAATTGATTCTTCAAAGAATGCTGTAAAGGTTTAATATTACTGGCAATAAAGAGAGCAACTGATGGTATTATTTTTATTAGTTCCTTTATAAAATAAGTGTTACAGTTTTACAAATTCAATATATACGTGGGCCTGTTGACTTCAGAATGTCTTTTCCAGTAGAAGGTGATCACTTATTACTTGTATCTAACGGCCAAACAAAGTAAACAGTTGTCCAATTATTTGCTTAATTTAGAAGGACCCAACTCAAAAATTGTGGAACTGTATTGCAAAAGAATGATTGTTAAACTCTTAACTTCAAGGATGATGGTGTAATATTTCTCTACAGAAAGTGCAGCATAGAACAGTGGTCACAAGTGGACCAAGAAACCAGAATTGAATTGGAATCTCATCATGACCGCTGATGAGACGTTATCTTTAAAAAGTTGACCCTTTCAAAAGTTATTTAACCTCTCTTGGCCTTAGTTTCATTATTGTAACATGGGATAATAACAGAATCTGCTCCATAGAGTTGCAAGGATTAAATCAATTAACACATGTTATGCTCTTAGAACAGCATCTTGTGATCAACAAATGTCAGCAAATGTCCACACTCTTAAAAAAAAAAAAAAAACTCCTTTCTACTTCAATGCATCTGACTCAAAAACTTAGAATAGAAACTACTTCACATATAAAATCTCTGACTTTATTTTAAGTGTATGCAACACTCTTGCCCAATGTTCAGTAGGAACCAAGCAAAAATGACTCAATTCGAAATATACTCCGAGGGTGTTCCCCGGTCCCGGTAACCAGGATCATGCCAAATACATTATGTGTAAGATTCAGTCTTGTACCCCACTGTAGTAATTGAGCTCCTGTCTTATTCCTCCAAGTCTGAGTTCTTGCCTTCATTTAGGTCCAGAACCCTCTATCCTCTCAGGCCTCCCGCAAGGAGAGCCTACCGCTGATTAGTCCTAGCTCACTTTCAATTCTTTTCTGATACTCTCTGCTTATTTCTCCTGGCATGAATTCATGGCTTCAACCATCAAATATTTATTTGGCACTTATGATATTAAAGGCACTGATTTAGACTCAGTGATATGGAAAGGAAGAAGCTGACACATAGAGTCAGTCTCTTCCTATGGGGCTTTGCCCTCTTAATTAGATACGTACTGTGCTCTACCACCAGATCTTCCTACTCTAAGTGGCTGCCTGGACCCCTTCTTTGCTTGCTTCTGTGATCTGTCTTAATCAATCTGTCATACTGATCTGCTGCAATTCCTCCAAGAAGCCAAAGCCCCCTTTGATGCCCAAGAAGACCAGCAACAGACTCCGTGGGAAGTCAGTGTACATGAGAGGACAAATATGGCCTTCTACTCTACATCTAGGCTATTCAGACTTTCTGGAGTTAAGGACCAGGGCATTGTCTGCTTAAACATGAATGGAATCCACCCACTGGCCTGCTGGCACCAAACTGCTTTAAATGGATCCATTGTTTCCCCTCCACTATGCAGAACTGGATACTGCTCATGATGGCACCTTCACCCATCTGCCTTCCCCTGAATCCAAGCCCAACGAGGCCACCTTGATTCAAAGGTCATCACTATAATTCAGGATCTTGTGTACCCACAAGGATGTGTCTGATGAAGTTGGTGACCTCTACCCTGAGCCCAACTCTGCAGAAACACAGGGATTCAGAAGAAGGGCCCCAGATAAAAAGAAACCCATCCATTTTTGCAGTCAAGCAATGATCTTTTCCTTTAGGAAGTCCCTGTCTTCCAAGGCACATACAATTCAGCAGAGGAATGCTGTGTATCCCACAGAGAGTGAGCATGGGAGAGGAGGTGCACCCTGAGGGAAACCAGCTTTTATTGGAGGCACAGCAATGTGCAGGGCAATGTAATTGATGTGATTCATATTTAACCTCATTTAATCCTTGCAACACTTTGAATTACATAGATTAAGCCACACTTTATTGATGAAATAGACACAGAGAAATATGCAGTTTGGTCAAGGCCGCACAGATCCTGAGGAGCACAGCTGGGACTCTCTTTCCACAATATAAGACCACCTCCCAGGAAGAGCGCACTCACAGAGTCTCTGTGGGGTCACTTTTTGTTACAAGGATGAGCCAGGTGCTGAATGAAGCCAGAGGTAGCTTTGATAATAAAATAATCTAGTTGCATTAAAAAAAAACAACTAGGAGCTTCTGGGCAACAGAGACATTCCAGAGTCATCACCAGCTTCCACCTGAGCCTGCCAGTAATCATGACCCAAACTGGTCCTATCTGACCAGAAGGAACAAAAATAATAGGAGCTGAGTAACTCCCAGGTACCCCTCTGCTCCTCAATGAATGCACACAAGTCTTAGAACCTTTTTCCTCTCCATCTCATGAGCAACATGGGCCTTTGATTCATGTTCCAAACTAGCACCTCTTCAACTTGATGTGTGCATTTATCAATTCAACCATCAGCAAATGCTGTAAGCTATGAGAGAGGTTCTTGGGCTCTAGAGATGAACAAGACTAGGTTCCTATCCCCCAAATGTTGATGTTCCAGAGATGGAAACAAGAAGTTGAACAGCTAAGCTCAGCATCATTTGAAAGGTGTCATGAAAGAGGTGTGGGCAGAGGGTTTTGGTGAGATTCCAGAAGGAGGAAGAGGGTTGAGTTGAGGAAGGTTTCACTGAGAAGGTAACACTCAAGCTCTCTGTGAAGGATGAGTGATGCGTAGGAGCATTCATTTGGGTCTTTTGATGGAGTTTACAATCCTGGTGATCTGAGATAAATCCCAAGCAAAGCAGCAAATTTTTCTTTACGAATGTTTATAATATACATTTTATCTTGAGCTGAATGGAGTAGCTAGTGTTTTTCTTCTGGCATTTTTCATGAGCATTCAATCCATTTTTATCCCAAACTCTGCAATATACTCAGCAAACCCTATAACTCCAGCTAAAGTAGCATTTTGAATATCAGCCTCAACAACCCACACAAATCTAAACTAGGCTCCAGCTTGGCACACTACTTCTTCACTCCAGAGCATATTTATTCCCACAGAGTTTCCAACTTTAAAAACAAAAACAACAAAACCTAGTTAGGACAGTTTTATGTAGCAAACTCAAATGAAAAGTGTCTTTCATCTTGCTTTGAAACTTAAAAACAGACTAGCAAATATTTCCTGGCTAAAAGATAAATATTCCAAATGTCAGGACAACAAATGCAAAAGCTTTGATACTAAAACCTATCTGATTAATGCTAAGAGTCCTTAAGAGGCTCTCGGTATAGTAGCTGTGGGGTATGTACTATCTGTAGGTCCTGGAGGTAGAAGCCAGACTTCAGAGTTCTAAAGACTGAATGATAACATTTTCAAATCACCATGGAGCTTTCCTGGAAGGCAAGGTAAATTCTTCCTTGAAGAGAATATATGCAAATTTAGCTAGCTTCCAAATAGAAAGATGAGCTGCAGAGTTTTATACCATTTGGAGGTTATATTTGCCCAGTGGGAAGACCAGTTAAAGGAGAATTACAGTAGTTTAGGCTTGAAAAAAAACTTAAAAAAGGAAAGCAATGAATCAATGCTCTTAGATTTTAAGCAGCGCTTTTAGGCTTAATGTTACTGTACTTTATTTTTCCCCCAGAAGAAAAGAAATATTTTAAATTATATTATTATTGTGATTCGTAAATAAGAATAAGGCACTGAGTTATTTTCATCTGACACTGATGCTACCGCAATTATAGTTTTTCATTGCAGCAGAAGTGTGCTACTGTAAGAGGTACGAAAAAGCAGGCATGAATAATATCAATTTATTTGTGTTTTGACTATTAAGTCTATTTTAAAGTGAATAAATAAGAAAAACAATCTAGTCAATAATGATCCTGAAGTTCTGCATAATGTCCTGTCTAATTAAAGACAACAGTATTTATGCTATTTGATGTATTAACATATGTCATGTGGTAGGTAATATTCCCATTACCAGATTAAAAGTACTCTAGAACTGGCATGGTCTTGATGTTTTTGTTGTTGTTGGGTTTGTTTGTTTGTCTGTTGTTTTTATTTTTACTTGGTAGCATCTGATTGGAAAGAAACAAATGAAAAAGGAAAAAAACTTGATGGATCAACAAAATTCAAAGTTAGTACCTATGGGGTCTGACTTGACATTGGGGGCAAAGGCTCTGATCAAGCCAGACATTTTCAAGTAAAGCCAAATTCAGTTTAGTTTTACAAATTTTAAGGATTGTTCTTGCTCCTTTGCTTAACATCCTGGTTGCCTGATTGTAAAGTAAGGAACCAATTTTTACAGACATTGAAGAGGCTGATGTAAAACCAAACTGAACTCTTATCTGGAAATCAATTCCACATGGATCAGGTAGTTTGGCTTTCAGGGTTTGTGCAAAGTTAATGTCAGTAGCATTAAGTATGCTCTGTAACTAGCCTGTTCAAGATCCAGAAACTTCCATATCTAGATCACTCAATATGCCTCTGCAGATCATTTTTATCAATTCTCCAAAGAAATAAATGCTACTAGTTATCAGAAGGGTGATTTACCCTCCATAATGTAAATCTGATCAGTCTTTGAATCTATTTCAATAATTGGCAGATATTATTTCAAGAAAGAGAGATACTAATGGAGGCACGTGCACATGCACTCCTCTAAAAGTACAGAAAGAAGAGAGGAGAGTAGGCAAAGTCAGATTAGAAGAGTTTATTCTCATGGTAACCATCACTGATGTCAGCTACAAAAATGTAGGGTCATCCAGAAGTAAAAGCAACACCAAAAAGCATTACCCTTGCCAAAGCAGCCCCCTGGTTTACTGCATGCACTGTGGATGAAATAAACCTCTTTAGACAAAGAAGAATTCCATTCTAAAAACATGGTTTGAAACTAAAATATCTATCCCTGGTCTCAAATGTACTATGTCCCTGCTCTATTCAGCTATGAATCCCCAGTGTCTAGCTTATGCTAGTAGACAAAAGATAAATGTTTATGAATAAATGAGTGTACTGAAATAGTCCAAATGTGTCTAATTATCTGAAAGCAAACAAGAGTTATACAATTAGAAAACAACTTACATGGGGGGGGGGGATGAATTGGGAGATTGGGATTGACGTGTATACACTAATATGTATAAAATAAATAACTAATAAGAACCTGCTGTATAAAAAATAAATAAATAAAATAAAACTTTTTTAAAAACATAAAAAAAAAAAGAGAACGACTTAGAAAACCCTAGGATGTTTTTATTCCCAGTTGTCTTTACTTTATCCTGTGGCCCTTCTTTTATGTTTGAACTGCTCTAGTCTGTAATCCCCCCTTCTGAAAAATAGGGCAAGTCCACTGTATCAGGGATACCCGTGGCAACAGCAATACCAACAACAGCCCACACAGGTTCTGTTACCTACTAACCAGACCCAGAACCCTGAGACAGGCATTCCAGTAGACAGACAGCACAATTGCAAATATGGCTGGATACTAAGATATTAAAGCCCTAAAAGAACTTTATTTTTAAAAAAAGGCTTTTAACTATTTTAACAATATATTTAATGTATTTATGTTGTTTATTTGATTTGACTTCCTTGCACAACCGCTAAGAATGAGGTCCCCCAAAGAGCATATCCAATGACTCTGGAGATGCTAGCATCCCCACAGGCTCACTTCCTACACATACCATACGTCTTTTCCCTTGAGGTCTTGATATTTTCTCACGACTCTATCGCAAAGTAAATTCTACTCTTAGGACTCTTGAGATACTTCCCACTTACCCACTTTAGAAGACTCTCTCCCTTCCTCTCTCACTCCCTCCAAAGAATGTCCCTCTTTATGTTCTCTCTCTAAGTTGTACAGCATCACTTCTTCAAAGAGATTTGGCTTCTAAAAAAATAAGTGTATCTCTTGGTTTCAGTCAGTTCCTTCTTTCTTTAAACTTCTACTGACTAACATCCACTTTAAGCTTCCCCTGAGTGAAGGAATTACAAGGTCTGGATACCTGCTTGTAAAAATAGGAAGGACAAATGTGGTGAGAAAATAATAAATAAATAAATATCTTAGTAACCGTCTACTTGTATTACCTCTAAAACAACACCCTAGCCCCTGTTCACCAAAATCTTCCTTCCATTCATTCATTAATAAGAATTTATGAAGTACTTCCTATGTACTCAGCACTGGGAAGTATTCTGTATGTGCATGAGGCCAACTTGGTACCTGCTATCTAGACTTTCTTATCTAGTGAGAGACAGAGACAAGTGAACTGGCAAAGGGAAGACAGTATAAAAGTGCTGTGATTGAAAATATACAGGGAATTCCCAGAGCCACAGAGGAGACAGTGACACCCAGGCATGGCAACTGGAGCCAAAGAAAGCTTCCCAAAGGAAGTGACATCTAAGAGAACCCTGAAGGAAGAACGAGGGTCAGCCATGGAAAGAAAGGAGAAAAGAGAGAGCAAAGGAGGGAGAGGAAATGAAGAAAGGAGGATTTCAGGCTTTAAAAATAGCCTGTGCACAAGTTCAGAAGTAAAGAAATAGGAGCCAAAGATTTAGAAACCAGTTCAATATGTCTGGAGAAGAGAAACTAGGAGATATGGCTAGAGAGGAAGCAGTTGTCAAATCAAGAAGGGCCTTCAGCCAAGTTAAAGGGCTTGGGCATCCTACTGAGGGCATCCTACTAGCTATGATGTGAAAGATGTCTTGGCAGAGGCAAAAGTAGGATCAGGGAGCCGAGCATGGAGGCAGTTACAGTTGTCCGGGTGAGAGATGGTGGAGCATAACCTACAGTAGTGACATTACAGGTGGCAGGAAGGAAAAGAAAGGAGAGGAATTAGAGAGACAGAGAAGAGGTAAGTGACATAACTGGGAGCCTGGAAGTTTGGGTAAAGGGGAGAGAAGTTAGGATTAATCCATCAAATTAATAAATATTTACTGAGCACCTGCTATATGCCAGACACTGTTCTATGTGCCAAGAATACAAGGGTAACCAGAAGAGTCATATTTCCTCACTAAGGTAAAAGTATTGAGAGATTCACATACTAAACCAGTAACCACAAATAAATTTATAATTAAAACTCATGTCAAGAGCTCTGAAGGAAAATTAAAGAATATAATAAGAGATCATAATGGGGGACAGATTTAAACTAGAAGATTTAGAGAAGACTTCTCTGAAGGGTAACCTTTTAACTGATGCTGAAAAATTAAGCACAGTGACAAAAGGGAAGAAGAATAACCAAGGCAGAAGAAATAACATGGAGAGAAGCAACAATATTGAGAGATATTCAAAAGGAGAATCAATAAACCTGATGATGGATTGGATGTGGGACTGAGGGAGGACGCCCAGGGGATGATTTCCAGCTTTCAGGCATGAATAATGATTAGATAATGATGAGCTCCAACCAATCTCTTTCTTCATAACAAACTTCCTAAGTGCCAGTCATCAGGCACTGCTTCTGCTTGAGACCATTTCTGCCTTGTGATGCAGCCCCTTGTCTTCAACAGGCTGGCCATTCTAAGAGTCAGGAAAAAATGGGTACAGGACCTTTTTGTCCTCACATGGGGAACTCATCCTTTGTCTTTTCAGCTTTCCTCCTGAGTTTGACCACATCACCTTCCTTGAGTCCCTACAAACACGAGGATCGACGAATTCAACCCAGATCTACACACTCCTAAGCCCTACTTAGGAATGATTCTGACTAATTGGTAATGGCCAATAAGGTATTAGCCCTTTCAGATCAATGATTTACACTTCACAGGGAATATTCCATGCCTTAACCAACTGATTTTCACACATTTTAAACAGTGGAATTCTTTTATCAAACTTACAAACTTATTCTTACAAAGAAGCTCAACCTAGAGAACAGATGAAAAGGAAGCTATTCTGGCGGAAGCTTCGAAGAAGGGTCCTGGGCCTCGTCCACTCTGCTCTTATCCACCCCCCTCTCCAAAGTTATCCCTGGAACTTTGAGGTTTTGCCTCAATTCAAAGTTAAGTTGGGAAAACAGCAGGAAAGTCTGAGATCGAGTAAGAAACAGACATTCTCAAATCCTAACATGAAAGTTAGAAAGGAATAAAAGATAGGTAAACCCTATGATTCCTATGACCCTTTTCTCTTTATGAAAATAATGTCTTAAATATACATTATGCTTTTACGTGCTAAATGACAAACAAAATAGGATATAAACCAGGGTCTTGGCCAGATGCAGAGGGCACTCAGATTAGGTAATCTAAGGAAAGTTTAATAAATGTATACAAAGGTGTGAGGGGCCACAAGGGATACCAGGGAATCCCATTAGGAACAAATCTAAGTTACCATCCCCAAGCTGTGAGGAGAGACCCCTGACAGGAACAGCATCCTTGGTCAGCATGGGGAGCCCCTCCGGGTGAGAGCTGAGTTAAAATGCCCCAACCTCACTCATATTTCCCTCTGCCCTGCTGTAATCAGAGGCCAGAAGACAAGGAAGCCTGAGGCAGACCCTCAGAGCTGGTGAGAAAAGGGAGAAAGCAGATATGAAACCACAAACAGGAAATGCACAGTACAGGCAGTTGGCTTGATTTGTAGGTAAGTGAATATTTTAATGTAATTTTCAAACTTGGAATACAGGAAAATACAAGATCACTTAGCAGGTGACATAAGATGGCAATTTATATGGTGCTATGTTCAGAAGAATGATGTAAGCTCAAAATAATACCTTTGACATTACAGACAATGATTTGAGTTTTTAAATATTTCTCTCCACGGTGTCTAGGAAAAATTTGTCTGACCTTTAGTTAAAGACTGTCTCAGGCAGATGATTGATTGTATCCGCCCTGAAAAGTGATCATCCTAAAGATGGTTTCATGGCACAACTGCTACAAAGAAGCTTTTTTGTCAGGTTTTTCTTCAAGTGATTTGGTAAAAATACTCAGGTGACAGCAACATGGCTAAATGCCTCCAAAATTCCCCCCTCCAAATTTTGAGAGCCTTAGCACTTAGGCTGCTCTGTGAATGTCTTTATATAGCCATTATCTTCAGGGACCAGCATGTATACACATATGTACAGTTGACCCTTGAACGATGCAGAGGTTAGGGTCACCCACCTTCCATGCAGTCGAAAATTTGCCTGCAACTTAGAGTTGGCCTTCCCCGTGCTCAGTTCCTCCATATCTGAGGATTCAACCAACCTCGGATTGTGTAGTACTATAGTATTTACTACTGAAAAAAAAATCCGGGTATATGTGGACCCTTGCAGTTCAAAATTGTTTTGTTCCAGTGTCAAGAGTAATTGGCATGCTGACCAGGCACACGGTGGATGCAATTAAAATACAACTTATTTTTTTCTTTCCCAAACTTCCTTTGGATTTGCTCAGTGGGATGATCCTCCCCAGTCCTAGATGAAAACTCCAGGGTCCAGGGTTCTTGACTCATCCTTAGTTTGGAGGCAGGCTTACCACCCCTTTTAAGAAGAGAGCTGTTGTCAGAGTCTGCATTCTTTCTCTACTCATTTGCCCCCTACTCACCAGTGTTGAGATTGGGAGAGGGGGAAACAAGGAAGAAATGGAACAGGAGACCCTTACTGGCTGAGAATGGCTTCTGCAGTAAAGGGATCTTGAGCTCTCCTGCTGCAACAGCCATTTGAGGCTCACTCTCCCTCCCGTGGAAGCTTTCAAGGGATTCTTGAGAGGGTCCCAGCTAGGCCCCTCTGACCAAGGCTCTTCTCTCCTGCCGTCGGGTCTGCTGTGCTGACGCGCTCTCACTGCTGGTGTCCCCGCACGTCACAGTGCTCCTGGCGAGGGCCCACGGAGGCTGCAGCAGCCTAGCTCTCCTCCCACACACCCACGGGGCGCCTTCAGGAAACACTTCCCTGGTGGGAGGTAGTTAATCCCCAGTCAGCCCTCTTCCTCCTCCCTCTCCCTCTCCCCTTCCCCCGCTTCCTCCCCTTATTTTCTCCCCGCTAACGCACCACGTTCCATGTTGCTCTTACTTTCTCAAACGTGAGTCAGGCACCAGACCTCAAACTCCAGGAAACTGGGCTTTGCCAGGGATCCCTCCCTGCTCCCCACTCGAAATAGGAGGCAGCACTGTTCCAAGCTAGTAATAATTCCCCAAGAAGATCGAGTCAAGGAACCCCCTTCTGTACTCTCTCCACCCAGAAGTGTCTCCTCGTGGATTCAGAGCCATCTCAGCAGTTCTCAGTCTTGGAGTTGCCACTCCACCTTCACATTGAACATCTATTCTATGTAGGTGCCTTGGACAAAATGTAAAGATTAACATCCTATTATGCATTCATATGGACATTCATGCTCACATCTATATTCTATTTTACACTTTATACTTTTATAGCTTTAGGGTTTAGGTAGTTCAATTCTGGGGCTCCTCAAACTACTAAAACTCACTGTCTGATGGAGGCTTTTGCAGAGTAAATAGGAGCAAGACTAAAACCTGTCTACCTATTTATCCATCATTTGCTACCAAAGGAATTTAAAGAGGGCTACAAATAACACAATAACAACTTTTTAATGGGTGAAATTAGGAGAAGATAAGCATTAACTGTTTTCATATAGTCCTTTTGAGTTTGGATTGCATTATATTTAATGACTTGAATGTAAATAATTAAATAAGTGATTATTCTGTACCACTGGTTCTTTAGCATGTTTAAGAATCATACGAAGGCTTTTAAACTTAAGATTCCCAGGGATCTTTCCAAACATCTATATTTTAATAAGGTGATTCTACTGCATAAGTTCAAAGAACACATTTGAGAAACTCTTCTATGTACCCTGGTAAAGGACAGAAATAGAGTTGTAGGTGCCTGTGGGCATGACATGCGGACATTGTGCTTCTAATATACCTACAAGAAGCCCTCTTCCATGCCTCTGTCAGTATCCTGACTACTCAATCAAGAAGGTTATTTAATGCTTAAATCATAAAAATCTATACTTTTCATTAATTTGAAATATGATATGTATTTATTCAGATTAAGCCATTTTTTGAGTATGATTCTTCTGATAGATATTCTAAAAGACCATTCTTTCCTAAACCACACCCCTAGTGCATTTCCTCAATTCCCAGTTCCGGTTCTTTTAAAGTGGAGTTAGAATCTAAACACAAAATGAATGCAAAATCATTCTGGATTTTTATTATCTCCTTCTGGTAAATATGGTTATATTGTACACACCTAGTTTTACAGTAATATATTTTAGCTACTAACCCCATGCCTCTACAAAACATTTGACCTAGTTTTCATGAAGGCAAAACCCCAAATCCCTACTTCTTTTTTGAATGCATATGACATGGGTTGATATAAATGCAATTAAGTTAAGGGGCTGCAATAACAAGAACACTGGCACAAACAAGTTTGGGAAAGAAAACCAATGACTCTTGAAAAGAGTCAGTTCCCGAGGGAAACAGAAGTTCAGGGTTGGACTAGAGCAGGGCTGGCAAACCATTTCCTAAAGGGCTACATAGTAAATATTTGTCTCAGCTACTCAACTCTGCCTTGTAGCACAAAAGCAGCTGTAGGCTATAAGTAAACAAGTGAGTGTGGCTGTATTTCAATAAAACTTTATTCACAAAAACAAACAGCTGGCTCACAGACAAAGAGTTTGCCCACCCCTGGACTATAGCAGTGGTTCTCAAATATTAGCATGCATTAAAATCAATTGGAATTTTTGATTCAGTAGGTACAGCAAGACTTTTGCAAAGCCTAAGAATTTGTATTTCTAACAAATCCCTAGATGATGCTGATACTGCTGGTCAAAGGACCACACCTTGGGAAACACCAGACTAGAGTTTAACTTATTACCTCTGGGTGTCCAGTATGTTGTGAGCAATGGTCAATATATTTAATGAAGGTGTTTTATCCCAGGTTCCCTCGAAAATTGAGCCTGAGGAAAAACATATTAGCTAATGCTTTGGGGAATGAAGAGGGAAAACCCAAAAATAAGGGGAAAAAGCAGTAATAGAGGAAATGAGAAAGGAAAAACATGGGGATGTGTTACTGTGCTGGCCACAGTCTCAGGACAAACACAGCTGGTTGCTCAATCGCGCCAATTGTCTCCATAAAGCCTATATAACTACTATTTCTTGAAACAGTCCTTGATGAGGACGAAGGGCAAGAAATAGATCTGCTGGCTTCTTTCCTTCTTCCACATCTTATTGGTCAACTTTTGCAAAGCCTAAGAAGTTGTATTTCTAACAAATCCCTAGATTGTGTTCCTTGCTCCTCCATGCAGCTGCAGACGTAACTGGAGTGGCCCCGTGTCCTCTCCCGCCACTGATCAGGGACAGTGGATGCCTTTTTATACCATCTCAGCCCATACCTTAAAACCTCTGCCTCTTCTCACCAATTAAATGTAGCTATTCCCAAAATGTTATCTACACTTTGTAAAGGTATTTTTTCAGTGATGCCATCCATTCTCATGACTTCAAGCAGCACTGCTCTGTGAATTATTCAAATGACTATCTGTAGCCCTGATAACTTTCCTGAGTATATTAGCCAGAGCAAACCTCAGCATTTTGTCAGGCCCACGTCAGTTCTAAGGGAAACTGCCCTTGATGTTTAGGAGGTTATATTTTATGTCACATGAGCTTGCCACCTCTAGTCACAGCTGATGGAACAAAGGGCAGCACCTGACCCAAAGCAATCAGTCCTTGGGCTGGCGGTGGCCTATGCCTTGTCCTGATAAGAAAAGATGGGGTAATCAAGCAGATTCCTCCAAGGAATGTGAATATTAGATGCCCTGAAGCTGAGCAGTTGGCATCAGCTGTTGAAGCTGAAAGGATCCAAAGAGATAAAGTCAAGATTACATCAACCCAAAAAGCAAGCTGAAGTGATGAAGGGAAAAGAAATGATGAGCAAGAAGAAAAAAACCTGGCAATGCAGAAAGGAGAGGAGAGCAGAAGTACAGAGATGGGGAGAACAGTCTGGAGCACTTGGTCCAGTACCCATGAAGGCCAGTCATACCCCGTACGCCATATGTGACTATTATCTTTGATTCCCTACGGTCACAGTCTCTATACTTATCCAAACGGCTTTCACTACTCTCCAGCAGGACACCTATCAGAACGCATCATTCCCTAAATATAAATTGCCTCATGCTTTTGCTCATGTGGTTTCCTCTGCCAGTGGTATCTTCCACCAAAACCCAAACACCATCAATTGAAATTCTCCCCATCCTGATTAAGGATGCTCCCCTCACTGTAACAACAGGAAGTAACTCCTCTCTGCCTCCCCTATGTTTTCATAAAACTGTTCTTATCAGGCACGTAAATCTCAAACATATTTATAACATATTTCTTAAAAATTGTAACATCCTTCAGGGCACAGACAAAATATAAACATTTTTGACCAACATGATGTCTCACACAACAGATTTTCAATTAATATTTGCTAAATATTTTATTAAGTAATTATATTCAGTAATTATTCTAATCCTTTTATACATTAATTATATCCCTCCACACATCCCTAATACTGTCCCGTTTGATCATAATACGTATAAGGTAACATGGTTTGTCAGCACTGCTCTTCAGCACTTTAAATGTATTATCTTATTTAGACCTCGTGATATAAGTACTATTACTGTACCATCCTCAATTTTTTGGCAAGGAAACTGAAGCACTAAGAGTTTAAATAACCTGGACAAGATATCACAGGAGCCCTGGGATTTGAGCCCAAGAAGCCAGGCACCAGCGTCTATACCTGTAGACACTATGCCATCATGCCAGGTAGTAACCTAGGCTGCGATGAACAAAATATGGTCTTAGTTCACTTGAGAATATGGGCTGGTGTGAAACAGGGTACATTACCAACAGAGAGAAGACCCACAAGCCTAAATCAGATGAAGTCTTTCAAATTTCAGCCTAAGTGCCAATAACCTGGTGATACATGCATGATACAGAAAGCAAAGACACAGATTAGAAAAGGCCCTGAGTCATAATCCTCCAGTTCCATACACAGAGGCGAGGGGAGCCCCACTGACCAGCTGCCCCCTAAAACCCAGTTCTTCTGGGGCTACAGCAGCAGGAAACAATGTCTGAGTGGAGGAGATAATTGCAAAGTGTTTACTTTTTTTTCCTGTCAATAAGGATCAGAATATTATATCCAAATTTCCAACACCTTTTCATGTTTCCTTGGAAACAGTCCAGCCTCGGGAGGACTCAGGAGCAGCTACGGACAGCCAATCACCTGGCACAGAGCTGTGTGCATAGAAATCTCTCCCACCACCCACCCACCACACCTACTCCATCTTGGAGAGAGGATGGATACCCACACAGGTTTGACCATGAGTTCATCCTTCATTTTCTCCAAGCGCCTTGTTGACAATGCTGGAAACACCATCCGGCTGGTCAGCATGGTGTCAGAGTTCAGGCTCTGGAGTTGCCATTCTTGGGGTCAATCATAACTCTGCCCTTTACCAGCTCTTTAATCTTAAGTACACCATTTTATCCTTTCTGGCACTCAGTTTACATACCTATAAAATGGGGATAATAATCACACCTTTTTCAGTTGTGGGGACTGGACTTATACTAGTTAAATAATTCATTTTGTAGAGCTCTTTTTTGGGACAGAAGAGGCTAATACGTGACAGCTATTTATTAAGTATCTAAAATGTCCAAGCTAACTCTGGTTGCGTAAATTTGAACTTGTTCAACTCCTCAAACTTAGATTATTTATGTGTAAAATAGAGATGACATCCACTGCTTATGGTGTAGGGACACATTAAATGAAATCACATAAGTAAAACTATATTACTTGTTATTTGGTAGGCACTAAATTAATGTTAACTGACCCTAAATTCTGCTACAGGTTTGCTCACAGACAAGACCTCCATGAAATTAGTCTACTCCTACCAATCCTTGTATCAAGTCTCCAGTTTTGTACAGAAAATAAAAGTGTTTTGAATGAGTTATCCTATTCTTGAGAAACCTGCCAAAACAATTACTGCAATCTATGCAATAGGCTAGTCGAAAAAACTACTGATCACTAATTTTCTACAAATATTTTGAGTCATTTGAGTCATAACTCAGTGCTACCAAAACTTTTTAAAATATCATCTGGCTAGATATTTCATCTTATGTGTAGATCTCAAACAAAGAATTTAGAACAAAAACTTTGAAGTAAAAGAAACTGAACAGTTAACAACTGGCGACTTGAAGATGGAGGAAAAAAATCAGTGTTTGCTAACCAAGCGATACATCATCCTGCACAAAACTTCAGTTTGTCCTCAGAATAGAAGGAAAAAAATTATCACCATATTAGATTTTTAGACTTTGTTCATATTTAAACAAGCCCCACAATGTCCACTGATCTGCATTTAGACAAGGGCCAGCATCTGGGCGGAAATGAAGAGTCATGGAATAGTAAATTATATTTCCAAATTGCATAACCTCTGTTCTTTGGGGCTCCAAACGAATACAATGAGCAATTACATGCCCATCAGATGCTAAGATAATGGTAGATTACCAGAAATCATGGAGATTAACTATTTTGTTGAATAAGATCAGACTCAGAAATTTATAAATGAAGAATAGAGATCAAGTCTTTGAAAAAATAAAAAAATACCATAAAAATCCTAAACCATTTAAAATATTTATGAATTTTTAGCTCTCTCTACAGGTACTTCAAGGTCATTTGAACAAAAACTAAAATAATGAAACTACAGCCTCAATGTAAGAGCTTTCTAGTATAAAACAGGATTTAAACATGGGAACAACGATACCAAGACAGGAAGGTCATATTAAAACCCTACATAAAGGACAGCAGGGAAGTTGTGAGGGGAGAAGGAAGTGTGAAGTGTGGGAATTAATAACTATGCTTTTTCTCAGCCTCAAAGGCTCTGGCCTCAAAGTTAATTAGAAGATATAAAAATATAAAAATTCTTTGTGTGTGGAACACACAGAGGCAAGATCAAAGCCTCCCGTGGGTCAGAAACAAAATCATTACAAACTGAATTTCTGGGCCATGGTGCCTCCTGTCTTCCCAGCACAGAACCTCCTGTCCCTGTCCACACCTTTGGACTCTTCCTTTAGTATTCTCTTCAGGTGGAGGGCTCCCTTTTTCACCTTGGCCTCTGCATATGAGCAGGAACTTGTTTCAAAACTCAGAGTCAATGGTGATTTTTGCATTGGTGGATATGCTAGAAGCCATAACTCTGCACCGATCAAAATGCCTTGATGCTCCCCTCAGCTTGACTAAACCTCAGACAGGTTTCTTCCTGAATACAGGCCCCTGACCGCCCTTTTCTTAGACCATTTACTTTTAAAAAAACTTGTAAATGCAAATTCTTTCTCTGCTCCTTTGAAATGTAGATAAATCTTCTTCCAGCCTCCTGCCAGTTTTATAACCCAGGAATTTCTTTTTCAAGGACCTGGAGGAGCATCTCTTTGAAACGTCATCATTAAGAAAAGACAGCACCCCCATCTCCCAGTCTCTGTGGGAGGGGAGAAGCCTAATTTGAACAAGAGACAATTAGCCAACACAGATGGACTAATCCCACTGACCAAGCTTCCTTCTAATGCCCTCCAGTACTTTTCCAGTAGCTCACCTCAGACCTTAAAAACCCTCTCACTTTTTGTTTCAGCAGAGTTGAGTTCACTCTCTCTCCCCTATTGCAATAGTCTAGAATAAAGTCTTCCTTGCCTGTTTAACTCTGGTGCAATTTTTCTTTGACATCGTACAGGATTTCTAACGAATCATTTTGAGGGCTTTTGCCCTATTAAAAGATTCCACAATTAAGTAAAACAAAAAACATTTAAAATATATATGCAATAATATATTTCCTGCCAAAATTTTAAGAGACAATTACTTTAATAAATGATTGAGAAAACTTACAATCATAGTGTAGCAGAGATGGTCAGTTGTCTATCAGAGAATAAAACAGTGTCCTGTCTGGAAAGCCAAGGGGTAGAGAAATTTTAGAAAGACAGAGTGGTCAACAGGGTCACATGTACAGAACTGTCCAGTAAGATAAGGCAGAAAATAACTGCTGGGTGATCCTTGCAAAAGCAATTCCAGTTAAATGGTGCCACTGAATATAACGCAGAAGAAAAAAGAAAGGAAAAAGAGGAATAAGCCTACATCCCAGGAAAACTAAGGAGTTAATGATAAATCTAGTGTTTTTGTCCTCGGTCCCTAGCGTCTGAAGGATAGTGCCCAGAATATGACCCTCTCGTGGGTAAGCACAGCACACATTTCCAAATGTAGCACCTAATAATCGAAGTTCAATACTCTGTACTTTGTACTCTGCCTGACAAGAATATGTGCAAAGGACAGAGGTAACAAAACAATTCGTAAAATAGCTGGATGGGATGGAACTGGACATATCAAGAAAGGAACAGTGGCTTGAGTTATAGTGAAATTTTAACATATAACAGACGAAAAAGGAAACTACTCAACTCTGTTGCTTACAAAGAGATTGATCTTCAGTGTGATACCATGGAACAGACATTGGCAAGAGAGAAATGAAGCTCATATTTGGTGAAGAGCTTGTTAGAGAATAGCTGAGAGTCAAATTCCTCTCGCCATGGAGTGACCCAACAGGAACCCAGTGACTCTCTTATGGAGAGTACAAACGAACATTCCTGAAAAGTCACTAAAAGGAAAAGTTGTGGAGAACACAAAGGTCTAATTTCAAAAAATGAGCAGACTTCAAAATATCACTCCACAAAGTAGTTTTTAAACACAAATAAATAAAGTTACCTTTACAGTGAAGAAACTTGGTGGCCACCACCTTAACCAGAAGATCAAATTAAAATCACCAACAATGGGATAAATGATCATCACATGTCCCCTGATGTAACGCACTGAGCAGAACACGTCCCCTACGTGGTATTTCTGCCAAAAATGTTTAACCAGAATCTGATCATGAGGAAATGATCAGATGAACCCAAATTGAGAATCATTCTAAAAAATAACTGGATTGAACTCTTCAAAAATTTTCAATGTTGCAAAAGGTGCAAAAGGCAGGGAAACTTCCAGATTAGAGGAGACTAAAGAGGCATGAGAACTAAATGCAACATATCAGCCTTATTTGGATCTTGCTCTGAAGAACATCACTGTGATGATGGGGGAGATTTGAATATGAATCGTGTATTAGATAGTATGTTGACGATAAATTTCTTGAGAGTGATAAACATAATTATAAAAAAGGTGCTTTGTGACTCTTCCTCATTCTCAGTTCTGCAAAAATTATACATATGTATATTATAGAGGATAATCTTAAGCAAGATTCTATTTAAAAATTAGTAAGAGCTTAGAAAAAGAAATCGTGTTTACTAGAAGCCAGCTGCATGTTTACTAAATTAAGTTAGACTAATTTTTGAGAGCTTAGAAGACAAGATATTTCAGGGAAATGTAATAGGATTTATTTTTTCTTTTCAAAATTCAAAAAAGGCAATTAATGTCTATCTCGATATCATGTAGACAAACTAAAGAAGTGTGAATTGAATGGTCATATGGCAAAGTGAATTCAATCTTATCCAAACGGACATAATTCTGAGGGTTGACATCAGCCTGGAGGGAGCTCTCCCGTATTAAGATAAAGGATGCTAGCCATCAATTGGATAAGAACATGAATGGCATGCGAACGAAATTTGTTAGTGACATTGGCAAATATTCTCAGTGACACAGACATGAATCCCAAATATCTTGATGGACTAAATGGGTCAAAACCAACAACATGACAGTTAATGAAAATTACTTGAAGTCCCATTATTATCAATTAGTCATTATATGCATTTTGAACCTCTCCCAGGAACTGGGAATAGAAAGGTAAACAAAAAGGTCATAAACTCTTAATCTTGCATGAAAATTATACATTTAAAATAATTTTGAGTGAGATAAGTTCATGAAGGTGGAAGCACAGATCCTTGGAAGTGCGGATTAGGGAGACCTAACATAGACAGAATATCAGGAAAGGTTGCCCACTTGAAAATGTATACATGGAAAACGTTACAGTGTGCTGCAAATAACCAGTCAAATGGGAAGGCATCACGACAGAGGGGTGAGGGGAATTGGAGCAGGAAAAAGAAGACTACACCAGCCTGGCAAAGGGAACAATCGTGTAAAAGCCCTATGCAGATGTGGCCATGGCACAGTAACCAGCTGAGAGAAATCCAGTGTGGTTAGAGCACAGACAGCAAGGGGACAGCCCCAAAGAAATGGAAGAAACAATCCTAAGAGATGCATGAGTCAAAAAGGGTTACAGATTTAACTGACTCTCATTTCAGTATGATTCAATAATGCAATGTAGTTCTTCAAACGATACAATATCCAAGACAAAGGTGGTGAGGTCCTAGACTGTTCATTGCCAGTCACACCCAACTATAAATCTGTGTTTCGTTCAAATAAATTCAGAGCAATCTGTATGTTGGGGCCAATGGAAATCCCGACAAAGTGTTGAAGGAATTGGAAATAGGTCACCTAAAGAGAAGAAAAGGAAAGATTCCAGGAGGCATGATAACTATCTTCAAATATCCGAAGAGCCATCATATGAAACAGAAATAATAGCTGGTATGTATTTACCAAGAGTCAATGAATGGGCGTCATAACAATGCATATTTAATTCAATCTTAGTTAGACTTTACTAATAGATCCTGGCTGGAGATGGAATGGCTGTCTGGGGAAAATGCTGAACCTCCCAGGTGAACTGATAAATAGGAAAAAGTTTATAGAGAGAATCCAAATCCTTGAACTAAATAATTAATAGGTCTTCTTCTAATCCTGATATTCCATAATTCTATGACAGTGCCATTTCCATTATATGGGCAACATATTAAAGAGCTATTCAGAATATTCCAGTAGGAAGAATTTGAATAGGACCAAGCTGATGAATTTATAAAAATAAAACCTATATACAATATCTGTTCACAAAATTAAGACTGAATCTTAAAAGTAACTTAAAAAAATAAAACCTCAGGCTTCCCTCGTGGCGCTGTGGTTAAGAATCCACCTGCCAATGCAGGGGACACGGGTTCGAGCCCTGGTCCGGGAAGATCCCACATGCCACGGAGCAGCTAAGCCTGTGCGCCACAACTACTGAGCCTGAGCTCTAGAACGCACGAGCCACAACTACTGAAGCCCGCGTGCCACAACTACTGAAGCCCGCATGCCTAGAGCCCGTGCTCCGCAACAAAAGAAGCCACCACAATGAGAAGCCCGTGCACTGCGAAGAGCAGCCCCCGCTCGCCGCAACCAGAGAAAAGCCCACAAGCAGCAACGAAGACCCAACGCAGCCAGAAACAATAAATAAATAAAATAAAATAGTAAAAAATAAATAAATAAATAAATAATAAAAATAAATAAAACCTCAAAATGTAAAATAAAGGCAGACCTCATTTTTGAGTTGAAGGCAGTTGAGTCATTAAGAACTTGGACTTTGGAGTAGACCTGTGCAGCCCCAGGAAAATTCTTCAGCCTTTCTGTTTCTTAGTTCCTTATATATGTAATAAAGATAATTAAAAAAAAAAAAACCTGACTTATAGGATTATTGTGAGAGTTAGTGAGTCAACAAATTTAAAGTGCTCAAAACAGTGTCTGACACACAGTTAACCCTACAGAAATGTTTGATATCTGTGATCAATCTTAGTAGTTAGATGAGAGATTCTGGAGTCAGACAAGAGTTTACAAAAGTTTGTGAGGAAGGGCTGGAGGAGCGTGCTCTGGACTGAGTTTCAGAAGAGACACCAGTAGGACAACACCACACCACTGGTCCTCCATGGGAGTTGATGTCTCTGCCACAATTTGGAATCAAGTGAATCAGGAAGCCACTGTCCCAACTACTAACCCCATGCCATTTCTGCTGGGATCTAGAAACCCAAAGCTGCTACCACAACTGTAGGCTTTCAGAACACATCACCAGACAATGGATGCTACACTCTACCTCTCTACAACCACCCTGTTATCACTGTTACACAACAACAAATGCCCCCACTGCAGACCTTACAGAAGCAAAAGCATGTGGACTTCACCTCATGTCTGGATTCCAAATAGTATGGAGGCACATCAGTTCACACACAAACCTGAGTTGTAAGGAAGTCTGAGAAATGTAGAATAAACTTTTCGGCTATAGCAGCAATTTAACATTTCTAAAAGGGAGAGAGAATGGAAATAAAAGCGCTAATCTATAATATCTATCACCCTATTTCTTATCACTAGGATAAGAATTAAATAGGATATAATCCATATGCAGTACTTGGCTCTGAGTTTGGCAGACAGTAATCACTCAATAAATTACTAGTTGACTTCCATCATAAACATGGCCGAATAAGAATTATCTTTCCACATCTTATCCTAAAAATCAAGGAAAGAAAAACAACTTAAAACTCTATTGTCAGTAAAACTAAAAGAAATTCATAATCTACTGACTCATAAACATACATAAAGCCTTCCAAAATTAGCAGAAATAAAACAAAAGCCACACAGGATGTCAGGCAGAAAGGAAATGCTAAGAGTGCTGACAGGGCCCAATGATACAAATCCTATAAAGTATTCTGGAAAAAAAAAAACTTCCTTAAAGTGAAACCACTGAAGCACAAAGGCTATATACCTGGTTTTTGAAAATGGGTGCGGAAGTAGAGGTGAGAAAGCTGACAAAATGAAGTCTCCTGGATGGGTTTTATTTCACTCTGAGAAACAGGGAAGAAGGCGCCCCCAGTGATTCACTTTCAGGAACCACAGTTGTAGAAAGCAGTCCCTCTCTGTGAGCAGAGCAGAAGGGAGCCTTTGGAAGGCTACCGTCACACATACCCACACCCACCCACCTCACCCCACATACACAGGCAGAAGTCCTAAACGAAAAGACAGTTCAGGAAAATTCAACTCATTCAATGAGTAATATATTAAATCAACATGAAAATACTATAAGTAAAAAACATGAAGGAAAAAAAGTAAATTTTACCATTAGATAAAGAATATTTAACCAGAAAATGCAGTCAAAAAAGCAGATTAAAATGAAAACTAAATAATTTAACAAGAATTCAAAAAAATAACAAAGCAATCACCTGTTATGGGCTGAATTGCATCCCCATGAGCCCCCGCCAAATTCATACATAGGAGTCCTAATCCCCAGTACTTCAGAATGTTACTGTATCTGGAGATAAGATCTTTAAAGTGGTAAAGCTAAATGAGGTCAGTGGGGTGGGCCCTAATCCAATATGATGTCCTTATAAAAAGAAGACATAAAGACATAGACAACACAGAGGAAAGACTAGTGAAGAGAGAGGGGGTAGATAGCCAGCTATAAGCTAAGGAGAGAGGCCTCAGAAGAAATCAACACCTTGATCTCAGATTTCAAGCCTGCAGAAATGTGAGGAAATAAATTTCAATTGTTTAAACCACTCAGTCTGTGGCACTTTGTTATGACAGCCCTAGCAAACTAACACATCACCTCTATGAAGAAAGATCACAAAGCAGAAATGCAAAACTCAGGTAAAAGAGTTACCTTTTAGGCAACAGAAGAAATTAAAATGTGAGCTGATAGAACTCAGGAAATAAGTAGAAGGGAAGGGAAAAGCCATCAGTGGAATAACCAAAAATCACTGAAGAAATAAACGCTGTGGAAAACACTGTTAGGGACTTAAAGGACAGAAATAATAGAGTGAAAAAATGCACAGGAAATAAAGAAAACGTTTCAAAGGCCTAGAGGAAAAACGATTATGGAAAGTAATCAAAGCAAATGCAAAATATGCATAATTGGAGATGCTAAAGAATAATACTAAAACAATTCAAAAGAATAAATATTTAAGCACACAATTCAAGAAGAGTTTCCTGAATCTGCATACCATGTGCCTGTCAGTATGGTTAACAACAAGACACATCCTGGTAAAGTTATTGTAGTGTAAAGATAAAGACAGAATCTTAGAACAGCCAGGCATAAAGATTAAGTTGTTTACAAAGGGAAAAGTCACAAAGTGATCTCAAATGTCTCTACAGAAATATATAGTACCAGAAGTGGGGCAATATGAAAATATAGTCAAGAAAAGAAAGTGTAAGTCAAGGATTAAGTATGCAACCACTCATGGTAGCTTCAGATGCAAAGCTACAAACATTTGAACATGCAAGTATGCAAGGAGTATGATACTCATGGGTTCTTCTCGAGTACGCTGCTGGAAAACCAACTTTAGCCAACGAAGAAATACCTTGGGGAAGAAAAGGTAAAAGGACTGGCAATGAGAATTGAACATAATTAATTATAAAACTAAGAACAGAACAAATGTGAAGATCAAGGTAATAAAAGAAATTGAAAATATTATATCTCCCCACAGTGTAGGAATCATACAACTATTTGGAGAAGAAAGAGGTTAAAAGGTAGGATGTACAGGAAGATTATTATTTCACCTGTAGAGTTAATAGTCAAAGGATTTCAATAATATCATTAAAGTAATAAAATATAAGCATAGGTTAGCAATACAAATGTAAACACTAAGAAAATACTAATAATTAAAATTGAGTTGTGAAAAAGAGAGAAAGAAAATGGTAAAGGAAACATGGTTATATGCTGTAGAAATCAATAGATATTGACTAAAGAAATATAAGACTAAGGCTATTATTATATAATAATTTAATTATAAAGATAACCACTAGGACAAAAATATAACCTTTTCTAAATTCCATTTTAAAAAAAAACATACGCACACACACAAACTAATAGACCAACAGGGAACACGGTTAAGACTTTAAAAACATTACAAAAACAGAAGATATTACATAAAATAATACAACAATACTAAGATCAAATACAACTTATGTGTCAAATCAGTAAATGTAAATAAGTTTAATTCTCTTAATAAAAAGGAAAAAAACCTTTTAACACTAGATCACAAAGGAACACCCAACTCTTGATTTTTATAAAAGATAAATTAAAACAAAGTGAGACAGAAAGATTGAAAAAAAAAAACAGCAGGCAAAAGTATACTAGGAGATGAACTTCCAGTTGTGTCAGGGTGAAGAGGTCAGCAAATCATCTTCACACACACACACACACACACACACACACACACACACACACACACACAAAGTGCAAAGCTGGTCAAAATTGTCCAAAGCAACTATTATGGGGCTCTGGAAATAGACCTAAAGCAGACAGCACATTATAAAGTACTTAATCTTGAAGAACCAATAGAGCTTCCGATAAGAACAGAAAGAGGTCTATGGCCTTGTTGCCTGGGGTTAGTCACGCACGTACCCAACCCCCAACTCAGTAGACAGGAGTGGTAGTCTTACCAGAGTAGGGATCACTGGAAAACCAGCCACCCAAAAGGGAGCAATCTTTATTTGGATTGCGGATGGGGGGAAGGGGTGACACATGGCTTTCTCACTAAAAATGATGGCCTCAGTAGGAAGCAATCAGGAAAAAAATACTTCTTTTCTAGCCTGAGATTGTGGTTACGGATGGGGTTAAGTGCTAAAAACGAGGGGGCTTCTAAAGGGCTTTGAAAGCTCTCCATACATCCTTGGATTGCAAGACACATGCATGTGGTGGGGAATCCCAAGAAAGCCCAGTGGAAAAGAAAAAACCGAGACTTAAAACTGGCTGAACTTGCACTTCCAACCTCAGTGGAGGGTTGAAGCCTTACAGGCTCAAAGTGTTTGAGCCCAACCTCTGCCCAAGTCATTCACTGACCACTAAGCTATGAAGACATAGGAACAACCTTCATGAAGTCTAGCTAAAAAATACAAACAAAAATCGATAAACTGACCAGAGACTTTAGTGGCTACACACAATGGGGAAAACAAGATTCCACAGATTAAGTCCAGGTAATTTACCAAAAACATTATTTAAAAAAAAATCAGACTCCAGAGTTGTTACGTAACATTAATTAAAATGTCCAGGATTCACTCAACCAAAAATTACAAGGCATGCAAAGAAACAAGAAAATGTGACCCATCCTCAGGGAAAAAAAATCATTTAATAAAAACTGACTCCAAGTGGACTGAGAGGTTGGATGCACCAGACAAAAAATTTCAAAGTATCTATAATAAATATGTTTAAAGAATTAAAATATGATTCCACAAAGAAGGAATCTCAATAGAGAAATAGAACCTATATTTTAAAAATGGAAATTTCAGGGTTGAAAAGTAGAATAACCCAAATGAAAAATTCACTATATGGGATCAATAGCAGATTGGAGATCAGAGAATAAAGCATGAGTGAACAACAGAATAAAAATTTCCCAGTCCAAAGAACAGAAAGGAAAAACACTGAAGGAAAATGAACAAAGCCTCAGAGAACTGAAGATCAAGATTAAGCATCCCAACATATATGCAATGGGAAACCCAGAAATAGAAAAGAGATTAAAGGAACAGAGAAAATACTTGAAAAGACGATGGCCTTAAACTTCTCAAATTTGATAGAAAACATTAATCTACACATCCAAGAAGGTCAACAAAATCCATGTAAGATAAACACAAACACAGCCACACCTAGACACATCATAATCAAACTGATGTGAGCCAAAGACAAAAAAAAATCTTGAAAGCAGGAAGAGAAAATCAACTTGTCATGTAAAGGGAAGAACAACATGAATAATGGCTGACTTCCATCAGACAGTATGGGACCAGAAGGCAGAGGGACCACATAATCAAAGTGCTAAAGGAGGAAAATCTATCAGCCAAGAATTCTATCTCCAGCAAAACTAACCTTGAAAAATGAATGTGAAATAATGACATTCCCAGAACAAAATAAAAATAATGTGAGATTTGTTTCAAGCAAAACTGCCCTACAAGATATACTAAAGGAAATACATCAGGCTTAGAGGAAATAATACCAGATAGTAACTCCTGTCCACAGGAAGCAATGAAGAGCACTGAAATGGCATATATGTGAGTAAATACAAAAGAACAACCAGCCAGGAGAAACCTCAGCACCTGAATATTTGACAAGATTGAACCTGCAAGCTTCCCCAAGAGCTACCTGAAGAGGCCGGTAATTCAACCCAGAAATGTAAGGGAGTTAATGTCCATGAGAGCACATCCCAACCAATGGGAAATGTGAGACAGAAGGAAGCAGGAAATAAACAGCTCACCTGTCTGCCCCCCTCACAAGGACTGTTCTGAGATCTACAGCTGTAAATGCCGCCTCTGTTACCAGCCCTGAAGAGCCAGCTGTGTTTTGGGGAAGCTTGTCTTACTTAGTAACACACCTCCTTGTATTTCTGCTGCTTCCTTCCCCACTTCACTTCCCTGTTTCCCTCATTTTTGCTTCTCTAGAATGACAACCCCTTCCCAATAAATCCTCTTTTTTATCTAAATCTAAGAGAGCTGGTCCTAGAAAGAGTGGCCCTAAAAAATCCAACACTCAGGATGGGATTTGGAGGGCTGAATTTGCAAGCTGTCTGGAAATAATAAGGAGCCATCTCTGGAAGTTAACGTGGTAATAATAATTATTATTACTATTAGTTGTTATTATTCCATACCATGCTTTCTCACTTAACAATGTCTTTTAAATATCTTCAATATTAATACATAGGGAACTTTCCTCATTCTAGTTTTTTGTTTCATTTTATTAACAGGAGTTAATTTCAAAATAACCAGAATTTTTATTTGTTTATCTATTTATTTATTTATTCATCCATCTAACAAATATTTACTGATTTCCCCCACTGTGTGCCAGGCACTGTGTTTAATATGAGAACTACCCAAATGGAAAAAAAAACCAACTGCCTCCTGAAAAAAAAAATGTCCTTATCTTCACGGACCTAACAGCATAGTAAGGTCCTAACTAGGACACTCCAATGGGATGACTGAAGCAATGATAATAATTCCTGGCGTTCAATGGCACCACCATGTCTCAAGTTTTACCTGTGGTTAATTGGGATGAGGTACAGGTGGAAAGTGAGGCACTGGGCTACTAAGGGGTTACTGCTCTTAATGGGTTGTCATGATAATGACAAGGATTGTGGAAAGTGCTGTCTGCTTTTAAAGGAACTGGAATCTTTGCTAAAAAAAAAAAAAAAAAAAAAAAGAACCACAATAGGTCCAGCAGTGCAAATAGTACAGACAATAAAAATGGAAAATAATAAAAAATCAGAAAAAAAAAAAGGCTCTTCCAACACACATACACACACATGTGCGCACATATAACAGGGGTTAGCTGATTCTAACACCAGGCAGTACATTTGCCCATCCACTTCAAGCCTCAAATGGATCACAGCCTTCACTTCAGATTTCCATAACCTGCCACAAAGGAAAGAGAAGATTACTTAGAGTGCTCAGTACCACTACACGTTGTCCTGGCCTTCCAGAACCATGGAGAACAGATAAATTATTTAACTGGGTGGGTGTCTGGACCTACATACACACACACACACACACACATAAACACATGTACACAATGGAAGTTCACCTGGGATTACAAGGGTGATAGTCAATATGTAACAACTCATAGCAATCAAAACTATCACCACCTAGAAAGTGCTTCCCAGATGAAAATTAACTTCCTGTTAATGTACTTCCTGCCTCAAGTTAACCTCTAAAAATCTCTTAGATTCCCAATAGTCAGAGTTACAGAAACTCTGTCCAACTGGAAGGAGTGGGCTGAGAGTCAGGGTCAGGATCGCGGCAGGGGGAAGAAAGGGAAGTCCAAGCTGATATCCCCCTGCTCCTCTTTCCTCCTTGAGTGCTGCCTCTTCTGGAATTATGTTCCTCCTCTTTCCTTCAGCTCTAGGCATTATCCATTCCCCTAAGTGATGCCTTCAGTTCTCATTTTACTTTTGCTTCGCTTATTCTTCTTCATTTCAAAGCTCTCACAGTCGGCTAAACACGATTGTCCACGGAAAAGTTCCCTACCCAGACTGTCCTAGATTTAATGACGGAATCCAGGTATAAATATGCCAATTAAATTATGAGCAGAGAAGTGAAAGAGAAAATGGCTTTGGCCTAGAGGAGCAGAAAGCAGATCCAGAAATTTTGCAAGGATGGTCTTTGTAGATTTAAGAGCTATATTTATTTATTTATTTTGGTTTTTTTTGTTTTTTTATTTTTAATTAATTTTTATTGGAGTATAGTCACTTTACAATGTTGTATTAGCTTCTACTGCACAGCAAAATGAATCAGCCATAAAGAGCTACATTTATATGAACCTGAAAGTTATTTCCTAAATAGTTCTACAGATCATAACAAGTGTTCTAAACAATGAAGTAGCTGTTTTCTCACAGCAGAGCTATAACTTCCCAATACGGCTCTGGCTTCAGTTATTCATGTATTTAACCTGGGCTCTCTATAAATATTTGCTGAACAGTAAACGACTGCGTGAATGCTTGCAGTTTTGATTAGACAGATTATAGCAGTTGGTTCTTTCATGGCAGTTGAAAGAGATAACAATATCGTTTTGAATTATTTTAAGACTACATCACTGAAATTACTAATAGAGGAGTCTTCAAATATGATGTGTCAAAAGATTCCATGGAAGAACTGGGGTTAGCTACTTTATTGAGGACTTCCGCATCAGCTCTGGGTATGGCTGATGCTTAAAAATCAGAAAAGCAAAGGTGTGGACGGTTCTAGCCCTACTGTAGCCTCCCATGACAATTCATACATACAGCTTCCTCCTGGCTCCCCAAATAAACATACCTTACTCCTGAGCCTACTGGGCTGGCCATTTCTCTCCTTTTTTCAGTTTTCTCTCCTCAAATGCATAGTTTACTTATTTCATTGTGAAAGTCTGAATCTTCTCTACCTTCTATCTCCTTAGGATCTTTGCTCTGCTCTAAGTCAGTCAAACATCTGTCCATCCTAAAGGGGTTTTCTTTTTATTATGCATTAATTGCATTAATGGCCCAAAGCTATGGGGTTTTGCTTAGGCCTCTGGCAGCTAGTCTTTCCCAAGTAAGCTCTGGTGTGACTCCACAGTCAACAGGACTATTGGAAGCAAGACGTCCCTCTAACATAGGAAGAGGGCAATAACTGCATAGCACATGGATCCAAATGTCACACCATTCTACATGTGAAAATTCTGAGGAAAACACATACATTTAAACAAAAATTAAGAATGGATGGGACTTTCCTGGTGGCACAGTGGTTAAGAATCCGCCTGCCAATGCAGGGGACATGGATTTGAGCCCTGGTCCAGGAAGATCCCACATGCCGTGGAGCAACTAAGCCCGTGCGCCACAACTACTGAGCCTGTGCTCTAGAGCCCGTGAGCCACAACTACTGAGCCCACGTGCCACAACTACTGAAGCCTGCGCGCCTAGAGCCCGTGCTCTGCAACAAGAGAAGCCACCGCAATGAGAAGCCCCCGCTTGCCGCAACTAGAGAAAGCCCATGCACAGCAACGAAGACCCAACGCAGGCAAAAATAAATAAATAAATATTTAAAAATTAAATAAAACTATTTTTAAAAAAAGAATGGATTTTAAAGCCTCATGCTAACAGTATAAAGTTTTACTTTTTGGGAAAATGTCTGTAGATAAAATGTCTGTTGACAATAGACCCTGCCTTAGAAAACTTCAGTCTGCCAATGATCTACTAAAGATCTCTAACTTTTTTTTCTATTTGACGTCCATCACCACTCATAGTTACAAAAAAAATGTTTTATTATAATAAGGATTTTTAAGATCTACTCTCTTAGCAACTTTCAAATATGCAATACAGTATTATTAACTATAGTCATCATGCTGTACATTATATCCCCAATGACTTATAACTGGAACTTTGTACCTTTTGACCCCCTTCACCAATGCACATCAGGAAGACACAGATATGTAGTTCTCCAATGTTAACAGGACACCCGATATTTAGACTGAGAAAGAATAGTAGGTTGTGTAGTAGGTAAGCATGCAAGCCTAGACCCAGAACCTGGGTTTGAACCCTAGCTCTGCCACTTACTTGGTGAAGTTACTTAATTCTCTATGCCTCAGCTTCTCCAACCATAAAATGGAGATAATAATAGCACCTACTTAAAAGTGTTTTTGTGCCATGTAAATGAATTAATACATGTACAGCACCCAGAACAGAGCATGGCACTCAATAATTACGGGAATCTGATTCCATTTAGCAAACACTTATTAAGTATGTACTACAGAGCAGGCTCTGTGTGTCAGGAAATGGAAATATAATAATAAACAAGACACAATGTCTGTTCTCCAAAAGCTTGTAGTCTAGTGGCTCCATAGGAGACCATTCTCATGTATTAAAATATCTAAGCACCTGGCAATATGTCACAAACTCTATGACTATTCTCTAGGATAATCTGACCATGAAAAAAGATGAGCTGAGATACTTTTCACGGAAAACCTTGAAAGCAAAAGGGAAAATTGCAGTTATTATTTGGGGCCATCAATGAACTATATAATATTTCATTTAGACCAAAATGGTTTTCACCTGAGTCACTTGGAGAATTTTCCAAGTCCCCGCTTCCTGAGGCATGTATGAACCAAGCTCAGGGATTTAAACGCTACTTCTTTCCACTGCTGCCAAGCTCTCATTGCACTTAAACTTGTAAAAAACAGAATGTGATTGATATGTCAACCCAAAATTTGTGCAGGTATTGAAAAAAACAGAGATAAAATTTCATATAATCTAGCCTCAATGGGAAAAATCCCTGGATTCAGACACAGATCCCTGTCTAACACAGTTATAGAAATAAAACTGCCAAGTTAAATTAGAGAGGATGACATGATTGAAACCTCTGAATCCAGCACTTCCCTCCTTGAAATTATAAAATTGTAATTACAAAAATGAAACTGACTCAAATCCATTTATCTTCAGGGATTGGTTTACACATCACTTCATAACAGGCATACCAAATGATTACAGCAACTGAAGTTGAGACAAGGTAATATTAAATAGTCCTCCCACCTGAAATCTCCAGAGAAGCTGAAAGAAATCTTGACCCTTTTCCATTTCTTTCAAATGTAATAATGTCCAAACTTGCTAAATTAGTCATAAACATTAGTATCTGAGAACCAGGTTAAAGAGAACACAAAATTTTAAAAAGAATAAATAAATTTGATATGACATGTTAGAAAGTCTCTTTCGTGGGAACTGTCCTGTAAAAGCACATCCTCCTGCAGGGCCAAGTCAGTGAGATATTGTAACTGTGACGCTGCCACCAGTTCCAACCTGCTCGAACATTTCCTATGGGAATTCAGTCAGCAGTAGAAATAGAGTCCGTAGCCTAAAGGGAGAGTGTGGTGGCCTTGGGAGCAGAGAGGAAGGTGCACCTACCTCTCCAACATAAAAGGGTGGGAATCAAGAGAAACACTCAAGGGGACTGGGCACGAAGGAAGGAAACCTGTTACTCCCAGGCTGAACACCTGTAGCACTGCCGAAGCCGGCTAGCCCTCCCAGCTCTCTCATCAGAGCAGAGTGCAGCATCTGGGTTCCTGAACAAACTTGCATGGACCCTCTGGAGTCTGGGCATGTTTAAACAGAGCGACACATGGATCCCCTTGTCTGGGAAATTTTGAAGTGAGGCAACAACCCATAACAACGAAACAGAAGCAGCATGCCTCACATGCCACAGTGTGCTGTGTACAAGTACATATTATTATCATTTTTGTAGGTGGAAAGTTATTCAACAGAATAGGAAAAAAAAAACAATGGGTTTCTCACGAGAATAAAGCAGTAGGCTTCACAAAGTGGGTCCAAATTCTCCTGGGGGGTAGCTCAACCCTGAAATGAGGAAGGCTAGGGGAGGCCTTACGGCATATTCAAACTGCGTCACATCTAGGTGTGACTACCACTCATCTAACCCTAGCATGAGAGACCCAACGTTTTTGGATACAAAACACTAACAGTACTCGGCCATTAGTACACAATGGCAGCAACATACATTTTGGGTTAAACAAAACTAACCCACAAGACAGAAAGTGTTTTAAGGGAGACAGATGCCAGTCTAGACATCATAGGACAGCTGAATTCACTTTTAATGAGGAGCAGTATTCAGAGGAAAAATAAGGATGCATTCTCTCCCATGAGGAAGGCAAGGGATGGGAATCAGCCTGAAGGTGACAAGGCTTTAGTGAAGGGGGTCAGGCTAACTCAACAAATAATGCTGGATAAAGCTAGGACCCAGCATTGAGAAAGGGCCTGTATCCTGACCCACTAGCACCTCTTAACTGGTTCCATACAGATTGAGGCTGAAGTAGCCATGAGGCAATGGCCCTCCATTCAGCTGCTGAGATTTAAGGGGTACACGTAGGGGATCTTATGGATCTCCAAACCTAGGGAAGTTCTCTGGGGCAATTGTAATTTACATGGATGCACGCTCACTGCTCTTACCCCAAGAATAGATCAGAATAAGATATATTCCATGGTACATTTACCGGTACACGGTACAGGGACAGGAAATATTCTGAGTAACGCTCATGTCCTCGCCACAGAAGGGAGTTGAGTTCAGCTATACAAGAGCACAAAATGGAAACGTGTCTCAGTACAGGACTTTGAACAGAGGTGAGGTAACTGGCTTTGTCCCCAGCTGACTTGGAACCCAGAAGTAACCAAACCATGGCCAGTTTTAATGATTCCTGCCCATGATAACATCTGGTATATGGGCAAGGGCCAATCTGTTGGGAAGACATAGAAAATATCTCTGTAATTCTTACTGACTTACTCTGTAATAAAACTAAATTGTACCATGACTATATTGCATTATGGTATAATACTGGCATTAACAGTAAGATTCAACTGCCTTATGTAAATAAGTTATATAATAATTCTCATACTGATGATCAAATATACTGGAAGATGGAGTTAAAGCCTCTTCAGAATGTAATACTGATGGAAAATGACTAGCCTGAGGAAGAACTGGAAGCTAAGCCTCTGCTGATTTCTTTGCTAACTAGCTCTGCACAAGTTTATTACAAGGTACAAGTAACCAAATTAGTACAAATATATGGAAATGTATGTCATGCCTACACAGGATGAATTGGTTGCTTCTTTAAGTTTATCCCTACCCACACTGGATCCTCCAAATGTTAGGTATATTTATGCTAACAACTATTGCTATATCTGTTACATAAATGCTATCTAAATGTAGGTGCTCAGAAAAATATGAATACTTTATGAACAGATCCTAGGTCAAGGGCTACGGGTCTGGAATTTGTGGGAAAGAGATAAGTCAGCAGAGCTGGGTTACTCAAACCCTGCACGTTCCCAAGAAATGCCTAATTCAGGATTGGCCCTTGGCCAGCTCCTGGGAATTAAGCTCTGAGCCTTTGGAATATTCTGCCTGATAAGAGTGCTTTTGTATGTCTAAAGCCTTGGGCCACCCAGTACCCATTTGATCAGATAGTTTATGCTAACAGTGTGCTTTATGGTGAATGCTTATTTTTGCTCTGGGAGGCTGGAGTTCAAGTAGTTGAGGTCAATCATGCCTATGTACTAAACCCCGATAAAAACTCTGGACACCAAGGTGCAGGTGCACTTCCCTTGTGGGTACACTTTTCATGTGCCATCACACATCATTGCTGGGAGAATTAAGCACGTCCATGTGATTTCCCTGGGAGAGGATACCTGGAAGCTTGCACCTGGTTTCTTCTGTATTTTGCCGCATGTGCTTTGTTCCCTTTGCTTGTTTTAATCTGCAACCTTTCACTGTAATAAACTACAACCATGAGTATAATCACTTATTCTGATACCTGTAAGTTCTTCTAGTGAAGCAGGAAGCTTGAGAGTGATCTTGGGGTCTCCCAACGTAAAGAGTAAGTAGGGAATAAAGGCTACACAGTGGAGGAAGAATGTGAGCCGATACTTGAAAGATGGGTAGATATCCTAAGGAAGAACAGATAATTCAAAACAAGAGGCAAGTTGGACATGTAGAAAGTCCTCTACTGCAATTACGAATCTTGGAAGAAAATAAAGAATTTCATTGCACCTAGAAGTCTGTCTTATGGCTTCCTGGGAATCTCTTTATGACTACTTTCTAACCCTGGCAACAAATAATACAAAACTACATTTTTTATTTTCTAAATTATGTTCCGTAAGTTTGGAAGCTCATGATGAACAACGCTCCGGTTCATTCATTCTCCCTAAAAGAGCACTGAAACTTATTTCTATTTTGAATGTTGATAAGTTGTGAATTTTGTCTTTCATGGAATCTTGTTCTTTTATTTTTACAGATTAAACCCATAAACACGGGCCTCTGTTGACTGTCACTTTTTTTGAGAAAATTCACAAACTGTGCCACATGATAGAACATGTACTATAAAAAGTTATCCACATTAGCTGTCACCAAAAGCATCTGAATTCCTTTTGTTTGGCCAAGGCTTTTTGCCAAGCAGCTAAAAATGTTCTATCATGGGCACTTGATTTCCTAATAAAGTTTCTAGTTCATATCTATGAAAAAGCTGTGTAAATTATTTCCATTATCTGATCCAAATTTTCCTGATGCTCTAATCATACCAAGTTCTACACCACAAAAAAACCCTCCTTTGAGTGTTTCTTATCACCTCTGCCATTAGTCTTTTCTCTGACTGCCTCCTAGTTTCAAGAAATTCTTTCTTGGCTCTCTAGCTCCCCAATCTAATACTTTGAGCTGTCAAAATGAAGACCTTCTAGAGATATTTCAGAAGTTTTTTTTTTTTTTTTCTCTGAAACATCTGGCTAACTTCCCATAGATGTTTTTCTTCTGCATTATATATGGAAAAATATAAAATAGGAGTGAAGGGGGAAAGTAACTCTATAGTAGGTAATCAATAGAAGAGTACTTCTCTTGAGAGAGTGCTGAGCTCAACCGATTCTGATTTGCTTTCTATTTAAAATGTACCTCTCAGGGACCTAACAGTTCTCTTGAGTTCACAAAAGTAACAAGACTTGGAGGAACATAAGCCAGCTGGCTAAACAACAGACTGGAAACTCCAGAGCTATTAGTTCTCTTTCTTGTATTAAAATATTATAATCTGGCTCAAGTCCAACAACCTCCTTCCGCTTTTGTGTCCCCAGGTGTGAGATGGTGCCAGGACTACTGACCTATCTCACTGGGTTGCTTGACAGATTATTAATAAGGGGAATTTCAAAGTGTTCTCCCCGCATAAAGCATTATACGAATGCTAAGTAAAAACACATAAATGATTTTAAAATACCATGGTGAAAGTGTGCTGTAGTAGAGACTCTCACATTTTGTGTTTACACTAGCAAGAATGATAATGTTGGCATATAGTCTTTGTGAAAGTAACAACAGTCAGCCAAGGGCTTGTCTTGAATCTTCAAGCAAAGCAGTATGCCGTGGGTACTCTGAACTACAATCCATCTCTCAGCCCAGCAGATACATTAAATTTATGTACGAATTAGTTGAAATGGAGTTAATTTTACCTGAGATTTTGCCTAATTGTGTGATTTGCTCTGTTCTTTAGGCACCTGGCATCTGACAGATTCTAATTTTAATATTCTAAAATCATTAGTAAGATTGTGCTACGCTTCAATTCCAAATGCCTTTAATCACTTGGTATAATCTGTCTCAACAATTTATTTTCTATTTTTAATAATTTTTGACTCTAAGGAATGAGTGAGAAGTAGCTTCTTTGCCCAACATTTATCCAGAGCTTCTTTCATGAGAAAGATATGAAACTTGAAATGAAGCAAGCATAAGCAACAATAGAAAACAAGAATCTGCCTCAAAAAATAAATAAATAAAACCTAGTGAAAATATAGGATCAGATAATCTCTGTACAAGTCAAATTCTCCTTTAATGCCTCCTTCATAGTTTCGATACTTACAAGTTCAGAAGGAATTTGGTTCTGAACTATATCTTTACAGAGCATTGGGAACGATGCTCTCATCAATCACATGAGAGTCCCTAAAATGACTCCATTCCATTCAGTGTTCAGTCTCCAAACTGCACCACTGAGGACCTCAGCTGTGGTAGATAATCATGCTAACAATGTAAATGTAAAATTAAAAAGTAGCAAAGTGTCTGCACCCTTCCTGCTCTCTCTGCAGTCCCACTTCCTCCAAAAGGGGACATGTTCTGTTCATTCAACATTTACAACTCGCTGCCATGATTCCACAAAGTCAATACATGCTCCCAACCCAAAGGTGAAAAAAGGGAAACTGAATTCCCTCTAGCGTGTACATGCGCACCAGCGCGCGCACACACACAGTACAAACATATTTGTTTAAACATGAATATCTATAAACAAAAATTGAAATTTAGTAAGAGAAGCAAGAACCTGAGCCAAAAGTGTAAGATTAACTATTACATTTCTGTTGAGGTTGGGGTACAGGAAGGATCCCATGGGGAAGAGGAGACGGGTAATAAGAAGAAAAAGGAGACAGTTAGTGCGAGGTCTGTGAGCTCTTCATCCTGGACACAGTGCATCTGCCCAGAAAAGTTTGATTACACCTAAAAGCACAACTTAGCACTAATACAGAGTTCAATCCATTTTTGATATTTGGCTGCAGACAGCTTTCAAGCTCCACCAGTCCCTCTTCCACTTCTGCTCTACAACTAGGTAAGCTGGTAGGAAAGCCCAGGTGCTCCTTCTTTGGTGCCAGCAAAAAGTTCAAACATGCAAGCCCCAGCCCATGTGAGGGAACCTTCACCTCAATCCCAGGCTCCAACCACAATTAAAGCCAAGCCAATCTCCTTTCCCTACTCTCTCACCCCATTTTCAGACCTGTTTGCAACCTCCCCTGTTCTCCCCAGAAAGCCTCAGTATGTGAATCATAGACCACTTCATACCCCCTTGGTGCACGTGTGGCATCATCAGTTACAACACCCGAACCAAATTTGGGGTGAATGGAAGAGTACACGCCGTCTCTGTGGGGGGCCAGACAAGCACTATCTAAGCTAAGCATGGTCGTTATTAGTTGGGTGAACTATTAGTAGTATGAACTGAGGTTCGAGTCGTTTCTACTTCCACTACTCAGTCCGGCATTTTATGTGTCAAGGAAGAACTCGTAACTAACGTTCCACAGCACCGCCCATGTGAAAGTGGTTGTAACCCTTTTTATCAGAAGCGACTACGGGAATGAGGGCCCTCATTTGTCCATGGGGATAGCGCAAGTCCTTCAGCTCAAGCCTCCACTCAGATATCTAAAGCCTACTGGGCAGCCCAGCATTTTGGTACCAACTCGCCACACTGTAAAAGCACAGGGAATAATGCATACAACAAAAGATTTGGTTAAATAAAATTTAAAACTAAGAAGTATTTTATCATATCATTCCACATCACAACCTACCAGACAATATTTTCTGTACCAATTATTAAATTATTTTTAAAGAATTGATGGACCTTGAGTAAACACAGAGATTATTTAGAGCTACTGAAAATCAAGGAGAATGGGCTTTTATGAAAATCTCAATCTGTATAAAATCTAATAAAAGCAGAAAAAACTGAAAAAGACCCAAGAGGAGATACTTACGAGACACACAGTAGCGCCTCATGGACTTCCAGCTAAGAGTGTGTACAAAGAGGGGAGAATAAAGAGGCAGACAGAACTTGGAAGGGCTGACCCCAGTGCTGTCTGTCCCCTCCTTGTGGAGGGTAGAGTTGCAGAAGTTACTGCCTGTTTTGAAACCCTGAGGTAATGGTGGTATTGAGTACCTAAATCAGGACAGTAACACAGCTCACAGAGTTATAAGCATCATACAACTTTATGTACTGAAAGTGCTTCCTAAAACTGAACACTGCACAATTAAAAGTTCGTTGTGACTGTGTCCATCTTTCCTGCATCCTACACGAATCTCTTCAGAAGTCATGATAACTCAAGTCATAAGGGAAGTTTGGCTTGGTACAACTTCTTTTTACTACCTTTTCATTTGTCTTCTTGAATCCCTGTGCATGTTTGCAACAAGCAGATAAATGGAGCTAAAAACAATAAGTACAAAGTTTAAGGGCATCTATTTTAACTAGCCATCAGAAAAGACTTTCTAATTAGAGATGCTCTACAAGGAAATGGGCTTTCTCAGCAAAGGATTGAGCCTCCAGTCCCTGGAAATGCTCAAGTAGAAGCCATCTGCCGCGGGGCTGTAAACAGCATTTCTGCCCTGGGAGAAGGATTGGAATACTTGACTTGTGAGGTCCCCTTCCACTTCCATAATGTGATGATTGATTGATCATGCAGAGAGAAAAACATGCTGTGAACTTGAAAATTATTTTGTCCTCTTAAAAAATTTTTTTGCAAAGCAAAAACTAACACACCATTGTAAAGCAATTATACTCCAATAAAGATGTTTAAAAAAAAATTATTTTTTGCATCTCTTTTCCAAAATGACATTTCTAAGGAATGTGACGCTGATGGTCCCCTAGAGGAACATAAAGACAACTACCCAACCTTGATTTCTCCTCTCTAAAACGTAATTTCTGATTAAGAGCTGGGGGTGGAGGGATGGTGGGGAAAACAAGGTAGTTAATAAACCTTATAGCACAGCCAGCATCATCAATCCACCAACAGCTACATACTGAGTAGCTATTATGTTGCAGGCATGACAGGAGATAAAAGATGTATCAAAGGTCCCTGGCTTCAATGTCCTAAAAATGTGTGGACAAATCAGACATTAAAAAGCAAATGATTATGAATAAATAAAAAGGTTGCAAACTAACTGCCAGGGACTAGGTCCAACTTGCATGCCTCACTTGGTCAACATACTGTTTTTAAAATGTTTAAATTAGAATGCCATTAGGCAGAATATGTACCTCACAATCACCATGTCACCACTCTACCTCATACGACACAGGCCCAATTCACACATTTACATCAAATTCCTGACCCCTACAGGCAGTTGCATTTTTCACCTCCTAATGTACAATATAAATGATTAATAGCAGAAATATCATAAAATGGTATGTATATGGTTACTTTTAAATAAATGCCACAAATATGAAATACTAGAGGGGTTTAGAAGAGGAAAGCAGAAAGAAGAGGTTATGAATGACAGAAGTAAAAGAGGTGGGGAAGCATGAATCATAATTGAGAAGATGTGTTGAGAACATGGAGACTAGAAGGAAGAGGTGAGGGTGAGAATTAAGATTTGATCAAATTGTAGAAAGGTTTGAAAGCCAGGTCACATTAATCAGAAATCTTGACTGAAAGTGACAGAAACCCAAACCAAAGTAGTTTTTTTCAAAAACAGAAATTTATTTAAAAAAAAAAAACTAGAAATTTATTGGCTTCCCCAATTGATAAGTAAAGGGTAAAGGTAAATTCAGATATGGCTGGATCCAAGCACTCAATGATATCAGCCCTTTTTCTCTCTTTCCTTTTCACTCTTCTCACTCTAGCAATCACTTCCGATGTTTTCTATGTATTGGGTTTTTTCTGTCTTATTGCAGATGGGCTATGACCAGGAGGCCAGGGATCTTGGCCTTTCAGGAGACTCGACTTCTCCAGTTTCACAACCCAGGAAAAAGAAAGAAACTCTCCAAAAATTCATTTATGGGTTCAAGGGAAGGACTCTGAGTCTGGGAAAATGGGTTCATGGATCATATGCTAACTACTGTGGTCAGAGGAAAGCAAGTCTAATAACAATAATGATGTATGTGCACTGGACAGTCATAATAAAGGAAGGTGCTGAGATGGCTCGCCCAGGTGCTCTCAGGCTATGGAAATCCACTGGAGGTTTTAAAGCTCAAAACCACATGACCAAAATACTCTCTTAGGAAGTTTACATGATGAATTGGAGGGAGAGGAAAAGGAATATGGAGAAGTGAGTTAGGAGTCTCATCCAGGACCAAGGACATGAAGTTTAACTGAAATAGAGGACAATTAAAAATAGACAGATGCAAGAATTATTTAGGAATAAAAATTAATAGAATAGGACTTCCCTTGTGGTGCAGTGGTTAAGAATCCACCTGCCAATGCAGGGGACACGGGTTCGAGCCCTAGTCCAGGAAGATCCCACATGTCGCAGAGCAACTAAGCCCATGCACCACAACTACTGAGCCTGCGCTCTAGAGCCCATGAGCCACAACTACTGAGCCCGCGTGCCACAATTACTGAAGCCCGTGTGCCTAGAGCCCATGCTCCACAACAAGAGAAGCCACCGCAATGAGAAGCCCGCACACCACAACAAAGAGTAGCCCCCGCTCACCGCAACTAGAGAAAGCCCACACGCAACCAACGCAGCCAAAAATAACTAAATAAATAAAATAAAATTCTATGAAAAAAATATTTTAAAAAATTAATAGAATAAGGAAAATGATTGGATATGGGAGAGAGGTTTCAATTACAATTAATTTAATAAATATTCATAAGTGTCAGTTCTGTTTTAGATACTGGTTATACAGCAGATAAGACGTCTGCATCACACAGCTTACACTCCTCTGAGGAATATGGAGGTGGAACACATAAACTGAGTAATAAGTAATACAATTTCAGTTCCTAATAAATGCTCTGAAGAAAAACAAAAATGTGTAGATGGCATAAAGAGTGGTGAGTGGAAGGTGCTATTTTAGATTAAGGTAGTCTGAGAAGGCCTTTAAAGGAGGTGACACTTATGCAGAGAGCTGAACTGTGAGAAGGAGGCAGACACATAAGGAACTGGAAGAGAAGTGTTCAGGGAGAGGGACCAGCAAGTGAAAAGACTCCAAGACAGGAATCAGCTTGACTGAGGAGAGAGCCAGAAAGAAGAGTGGACAAGGGCAGAATGAGAGGAGAGGAGATCAGCATCAGACAAGGGCCAGATTTGGTAGGGTCTCCTAAGCCATGGAAAGGAGATAGGATTTTATTCTAATTGCTATGGGATTTAGAGCAAGAGACATGATTTCATTTGGGCTGTACATAGACCACCCAGGCTGGGCCGTAGGCAAGAGTGAAGCAAGTTATCATGGTGGCCCAGACGAGGACATGGTGGCTTAGGCTGGGATGCTGGCAACGGAGATGGTGTTAGACAGTCAAAGAGATTCAACATGTTGTGCATGAGTGAAATATAGCATTATTATGAAAAGAAAACTAGAAATGGTTGAAGAATTTTTTCATACTTAAACCTGAATACATCTACTACTCAGGCTATGTCTAAACCATTGGGTGATATTCCCTGTTCAAGAGCAAAGGCCCACGAGTGCTTCCTTCCAACTACATAGAGGGGGGAAACATGTGCCTAAGACCTGCTTTTGACTAAAAGTTTTAACCAACAGTGGAAGACTATTGACAATAGCTATTTCTGATATGGGAAAAGCCCTAAAGGACGCCCCAAAGAAAAAGAAAGGATGAGAAAGGAATATAAAAAATAAATCAAAATGAAACTTTTAAAAGAATATTATTTCACAGAGGAATTCTTGAAAACTTCACAGAAAAAAAATGAGCTCCTTTGGCCTCTGGCTTTCACGAATTTTGTACAACAAAAAAGGCACGATTCCCTACCTCTTCTTCACTTTCTTCTTTCTATTAAATTTGTGGTGGTTTTTCAGAACAAAAAAATATTACAGAGACATTTCTGTATATAAAGAGTAAATGTCTACAGATTTTCCAGAGGGGATTTTTAGCAGAATGTATAAAACAAAACATACTTATATGCTTTATTCATTCTACTAATTATAGAAATTTGTCCTATATAAACATAAATATGTAAAAATATTTATGTAAAAATGTATTAATCACATATATATTTTATCTGAGATATATATATTTGGTTAAGAATCTGAAATAATCTAAATAAATAATGACAGGGGATTGATATCAACACCATAGGCAAGTTTTCTGTATCCTTGTTGTGTTGGATTATAAACACATATGGGCAGGAGAGGGATCTGGAGAAATCTAACAGAAAGGCCCTTCCGGAGTTTCATTGGGTAAGGAAAATTTTTCATCTGGTACCTAGTTTATGACCTAGAATGGGGTCACTGAAATTGTGAAATTCTGGCTTTGTCAAAAGAATTCCCTGGATCATTTGTTACTTCAGACCTCAAATTCCAGTACTGAAAGGCAAATAGCCAATAAAAAAAGAAAGAACCAAAAAATAAATTTAAAAATCCTGTGGAGCTACAGGTTCATCATTTTGGATTGAAGCCAGCAGATTAGCACCTTGCGAATGAAGATGTAGCAGTTCTGTCACCATATCTGTTTACATTTTGATCTTGGAATCATCTGTATTTTGCAATGCTGCTTTTCTCAGGCATTATTTGGCCCTACCAGATATCTATTGCTATTTTGGTCCTTGACATGTCTAAAAGTTTTTAATCTCAGTCTTTATTAGGTTTAAAGAAGGGACCCTAGGGGTCACAACAAAGAGGATGCAAAGAACTAGTTGTCCCTGACTGCCTCAGTTTTATATTGAAAGAGAGAGAGAGAGAGAGAGAGAGAGAGAAACAAAGGCATGTGAAAAATGAACAAGAACATTTTACAGTTACATCAGTGGCTGTCTGTGACACCAGCATCTTGTCTCCTTTGGGCCACCTCTGAATTATTTTTCACAATTAATGGGAGAACTGAAGAAACAAATGGCAGAAAATTTAATTGCATGTGCTAACCCTGAATACAATGCTTAAGGCAGAGAATTTAATCTGATGGCTTCATGTACTGAACCAAAATAGAAAGAAAACACCATGTGTTTATATTTTAATGATTTTCATTTTTAATTAGTGACTTCAAAGATTTTTAACCAACCTGAGTTTGGCCCCTCAAATACCATATAACATTAATTAGAGTCCAAATTTCTCCAGTATTTTAAAGAATGCATTCAGGGCTTATTTCCCTTTGATTGACAAAAATCTTAGTACCCTGTGACAAAATCCACTTTAGAACTTTTAAAAACACAAATGTGTTATAAATAAGATTTACATTTTGGTGACTCTGGTTTAAGATTTATTTAAAAGGTAACCATGTCCTCTTGGTTATGATGACATTTGTACCACACTCATTTGGCAAAATGCTCCAGAGAGATCATTTATGTTTAACAAAACACAGTTGGTGCAATCAAAGCTGTACTTTAATGTCCTCATTTGCAGTATTTTCTCATGACATTGGCCTCTGCTTTGGACACTGAGAAAAAAGAAACAAACACTCCACATCCAATTTTTTTCTGTTTCTTCTGACATTTAGTAGTGTGCCATGATTTCAAAATATGACTTTTCATTTCTTTATACATGATGGTGTAGGCTCTTGCCTGGAGACTTTTTACATCAGTGAGTTTCCCAGTCAAGAAACTGTAAGAGGAAACTAACACTGCCATGGGAATAGCCTCTGGGTCTGTCTAGGTGTTTGAAGGGAAATTTCCATCTTAATGACAGAAATGTATCCAATTCTTACATTAAAAGGAAGACTGGTGTAAAAGATCCAAGTTCAGTGGGAACACAATCATCATTTAAGCTGTGTGAACAATTGTCACCAACACGATTGGTACACCAATGACCTCACTGGCTGAATAAGCAATTACCCAAAGGTCATGTTGCTCCCACAGAATCATGATGGTCAAAACAATGAAAGTAATAGCCCAATGTGATAACAGTTGGACACTGGAACTCCCATAGCACGGCTTGAGAGAATTTAGTTTGAGAAATACAGTGGTGACTGACTGTGGCCATTAGCTTTTTCCTGTTGTGTGAGATTAATTTGTGACTGAGATTTATTAGCCTAAAGGAGGCCTGGGGTTGATGAGATTTTGTTGATATACTGCGTAGAATACACATCAAGTCAAAGAGAAAAGATGAAAAATTAAAATGATAAAGTTGCATTGCTAGCTTGTTGCTGAGGTAATTGAAGTGGCTTGTGTTGTGCTGTGCTGTGATGGGTAGAAATAAAATATGTACAAATTTATCTATATCATCCTTCTGAAGAAAGGAACTACAAAATATTTTCCCTCTCTATTAACGTGTTGAGGAAATCTCCCAGTTCTTTTTTGACAGTGATATTGAAGCAAAACGAAAATGAAACCCATTCAGAATAAGCTCCAGAAGTGAAGCCAGCTATTATCCATGGAAATAGGCATAAGGGTTAGCGTAGATAATTGAAATACGAGCATAGTGTAAAAACAGTGTTTTTGTCTGTTAGGTGAAACCACAACTCCATAAAATTTCTTTTTAACAGAACTGAAATAGAAAAATGAATTCAATTTTTTTAACCCACCCAACTTTCCCTCTGATGGAGATTCTAATTATCAGTGAAATGCCTAAAAAATACATACAGACCAGAATATTAAAAAAGGAATAAAAAAGCAAGGGCCATGACATTCATAAAGCACTAGAATATCAGCTCCACAAAAACAGGGATCTTTAGCTCACAGACATGTTCCACGTGCCTGGGGTTGTGCTGGCACATGAAACGTGCCCAGTGGGTCTTTGCTGAATTAACAAAGTGCACAATCTTCTACTGCTGAGAACTGACCAGTTAGTGTGGATAAGACCAAAAAAATTTCTTCACTTCTGAGAATCATCTGGCCAATAAATGTGTCACATGGAAATCTGGTGCGCTATAGACTGTCCACCAGAACAGGACCCTGGATGGTGGACCACAACCCAAGTCTAGTGGGCATGGATTTTCCTTGAAGGCAGTGTAACTGGAGAAGTGACAATTCCCCCACACCCACCACCTCCAGAGTTGCAGGGCTTTCAGAGTTGGGAGACCTTCTCCCTCTGAAGCCCATGATGATATTCCAGGACTGTTCTACACCACCTCGATTCTTTAGTTCTTCAGTTACTTGAAGATGTAACATTGACCAGGTATTACAGGTCCTTCACAGAACTGAGCAAATGAGAGTCTAGACATCACCATCTTCTCCACCCTTCTTTTAACCTAGTATTCTCATGCAAGTGAAACAAGGTTCAAGTCAGCAAGAGGCCATAAGAGGGAAAAAAAAGCACAAAAAAAATTTTCAGGGAGATTTATAAAAGCTAACATGCTTCACTTTAGTGAGTGAAGGCAGGAACTGAGTGCATGTTATGAGAATCCAGCTTTTGGAGGAGGCATGGGAAGGGTCTTTCTTGTACCAGTGAGAATCATTTCCTCCCACTTCAGACTGCCCTCCGCATGACCTTGACAGCAAACCAGCAGTCTCTATCCCCAAAGTGCGTTTACCTTCAACGCCCCAGGGAAAATTGCAACCTTAATCCTGAGAAGACTCTATCGCCGTTTTAGTATCTATTTATTTCAGTTCTCCTCACAGGAACCTGTGTTCCAAAGTGCACCCCGAACATTCTTCCCATTTCCTGAATGAAGACTCAGCTGGCATTATGGCTCTGCTCTCTCCCAAGACAGCCCCAATGACAACAGGGAATACCTAAGGCCCTTCTCTGCATCAGTCTCTAGAAGGGCATCAAAGTCTCAAACTGCCCAAGACTAAAGAAGCTTCTCACCAACAGAGGAACGGCTAAGAGTGCCGGTTCTGGAAATTTATTAGCTGCGTGACCTTGGGCAAGTCACCTAATTATCGTGAGGCTTATTCTGTTCATGTGTTCAGTGAAAATACAACAGGAACCCTTCTGAAGGTTTTTATGCTGATTACTTGTAAGATACTTGGCACAAATAAAGTACTGATACATGCTACAACTTGGATGAGCCTTGAAAACATTATGCTAAGTGAAAGACACCAGTCATAAAGACCACACCCTCTGATTCCATTCATATGAAGGTGCATTATAGCGAAATCTGTACAGACAGAAAGTAGATTTGTGGCTGCTCAGGGCTGGTGGTTGGGATGGAGGGAGAGGATGGGATAGCTAAAGGGTACAGGATTTCTTCTGAGGTGATAAAAATGTTCTAAAATTGACTGTGGTGATGGTTGCACATATCCATGAAGAAACTAAAAACTGTTGAATTCGACACTTTAAATGGGAGAACTGTAAGTATATGAGTTATATTTCAATAAAGCTGTTTCTAAAATGATGCTTAGCACAGTGCCAGCCACATATCTAATATTTGAAAAATGTCGGTCATTATCATTTATTAATTCACTCAACAGATATTTATTAAGTTTCTAACATAACTCTGGCACTTCTAATATAACTCTGTTCTTCTCGTTCTTGTTCTTATCATTCGTATACCATTTTTACATTTGAAACTTTGCATGTGTGTGAAACATGCCAAGGTTTTAATAATGCAGGAAAAGTCCATAACGTTATTTTGACTAAACTGCTTCCTTGAAAAGGTAAAATTAATTTAGATGAATAAAATGTTTTAGATGTAAAGGTTTTACCTGAGAAGTACTCACTGAAACCCTGGAACCTTATAGGCACCTTGAGAATGCCAACAAAAAATGTCTTAATCTATTCAAAACTAGAGTTAATTTATTTATAGTCAACTTAGAAAGTTTTCTAGATGAGAAATACATAATTTAGTGACAGCAGAGCAGTTCTGTTTCTGTAGATTTTAGCATTTCATATTTAAAAACACAGAAATAAAATTCTGCATTGAATGGTTTAAGCCCAATAACAAACAAAATCTAAAAGCCATATTTGAATCTCAGAAGACATGAGACAATTATTCTAAGTAGCTCTACAAACGCCATCATCCTACTATATTTCCCATGACTTTCATAAAATAATCAGATTCTGCTTCCTCTTGCCCTTCTCTCCACCCACAATCACTCTCACGTCCATCTTCCACCAAAGACTGCAGGTAACGGGTAAAATTTGTAACCAAAAAAATTAAAAAGAGAAGGGAAAAAAGGGCTCTAAAAATCTATGTCTAAATGGGAAATTCTTTTACAAAAAACATTTGGATGTGCTTCGGCAAGTGCAGAGATTTAAATGGTGTTGGGTTATTGCCAAGGTGGCACGCATGCCTGCTCAAAGCTGGTTGTTTTAACCATAACTGGGGCCCTGAGCACAAGAGAGAACAAAGAAGCAAACTAAAAAGTCAAAGCAGCCAGCCTCCAGATCGCCCCTTGTGAATCCTAACTCTATTTTTTATTTCAGATCAGATAGGCTGCTCACCAGAGCGCTCCCTCAACTTTCTAGTAAATTCTCAGAAGCCAGGGCCAAATGGAAAGCACTGAAGGCACCTGTAAAACCCAATTTCTCCCAGAGATTCACTGATACCTTGGCAGCTGCGGTCGGAACCCAGCCGAAAAAGTAAGTCTGTGTTGGTGAAAGATTTTTACGTTAAAATACTGCTCTCCGGGTGTCCTCGCTTTTTCCATAAACACTCCATGGGTTTGTCCCTTCACACTGTTTTCAAACCACCAAGAGCCACTGAAATAAGGAGGAAAATTGCCCTAAAAATATAGTATTCGAGGCAGTATTTTTTCCTTATGGACATATTCAGGATTCCTTCCCAAGCAGATTCTGAAGCAAAACAAAGTAAAGAAATTGAAAAGACTAAAAGAGTAGGAATTAACTCAAGGTCTATGGACAAACGTCCATGGGGATCACACTCATTTCTTTTCTCCTTGAACACATGGCTAACTTACTTTGCCTGCTGTATTAATAACACAGTAAATTTAAATCATTAAAAAAATTTAAATTCTTTATAGAAGAAAACTGATGGTTTCATTTTCATAGATAGACCAGTCTATATAAAGCAAAATAATAATATAATAATAATAATAATAATCACAGTGAGTTTTTCCTTCTATTAAGACTTAAATTTTTTTGATAAATTTCCTGTGTTACTGATATAACTATGTCCTTGTAAACAGAACTACATTTATCTTAATACACTTATTTGTCAGGAATTCTTTTTTTAATTGAAGTGTAGTTGATGTATAATATTATATAAATTACAGGTGTACAATATAGTGATTCACAATTTTTAAAGATAATACTCCATTTATAGTTATTATTAAATATTTGCTATATTCCCCGTGTTGTACAATATTCTTGACAAATGCCTTCTTCCTATGGTTTTAGCCTTATGATAGCTTGCTAGCTCAACCCTAAGTTTCTTGAGGAAAGTGACTGCTTTTTATTACTATTTATTTTTATTCCTCTTCCCTCACACAGTATCTGGCACATAGTATGCTTCAGAAATTGCTTCTGAAATAAGTGAATTATCATCTGAGTTACTGATGTATACTTGGCATCATTTTAGAGATCTATGATCAGTTAAGGCAACTTCTCTCATAAAACGTCAGCTTAAACCATTACAAACTTTCATAGATTGATGCCCAAATTATGATCGAGAAGGAAACTTTACTATGCTTCCCCTTTCACTAGGTTTTGACAGTTGCTGGGAAAGAGGAAAGTCATTCATGGTCATTTTATTCCATTTCAGCAAAATACTTCCTGTTACTTTGGGGGATTATAATGTGATGAGACTATCCTAGCTGGTCTATTAACGTCCCTCAAAATTGTGCTTGCCCACTATTTCCCATTTTACTCCCAGATCCAGAACCCCACTGTCAAAGGAACCCAGAACAGGGTAGATAGATATGCAAATACAGGCCCTTCCTCTTTGCTTGCAATCGAAGCTGTTGGCAGTGAGCCTGGAATGAGTGAAATGCGTGCCCAGGGCTCCTGACAATTGCCCACACTCTGTCTCTCTTTCTCTTTCACATGCTTCATTCTTTGCTTTCTGTTAAGGATATGTATTGACTTTGTGGAACCACTGCAGTGAGCTGTAAATGATGCATTTAATGAAAAATCCTTGCCTAGCACTCTGAAAGAGAACACAACAACGTAGGGCAATCATTGCTGGGCAGTGATGGGTGTTGGAATATCACATTCATCAGTTTCACTGGCAAGACAGATGTACTGATTGGCAATATTTCAAGGGTGTGTAGTAAAAAATATTAACTAATATGTTAATCATATTCATTATTTGCTGTTTCTCCTGTCCCTATCACGGTAATCCTTTATTCTTTAAAGATTGGTGACTCTTTTGTCTGAATGCCCCAAATCCCATATCCTGAAAAGATGCACAAAAGGGTTTTGAGTGACTACTCTTTTGGAGGAATTATATTAAAATTTTGATTTCCACAGAGCTCTGTAGTTATTGCTACCATCCTTGTATTTCAACACTGAACTTCAGGTTATTGAAAAGACAATTTTTCTTCCAGTTTCTTTCTTTCTATTTCTCTCTTAAAAACAAACAAAATAAACAGGACTTGGCCTTTTCTGACAATGCCGGGAAGTACAATCTGAGTGACAAAGTCCAATTGAAATAGGCACCTGATGGTGACAGAGAATCTGCATGGCAAAGCCTGGTTTGAATGAGACTGGAGATGCTCCCCAGGGCCCCGAGGCCCCTGCCCCATCCTTCACACCAACGGTGGAGGAACGTGCTGGCGCTGGATTTCATTTTCTCCGGGATGACCACACACAGTGCCCTGGCACGCTGAGTGTGCACTTCCTGTGAGAGCCTGACTCGCATCCACCAGCTGGTGTGTTAAGAGACGACCCCTGTTACTGAACAGCCCTTAGACAAGAGCGACAGGTGCAGCCAACAACCGCCACAGGGTAACAGCCCAGGACTCTTGCAGCTAGCTCTTCGTCCTGCAATCTGGTGAGCTGGAGCTCTGCAGCCTTGGGGAGAAGAGCTGGTTTTGTGATAACAGCCTGCAGGTGCACATGCCAGCTCACCTCTGATGGAGCAGGCTATCTAGTTGTCCCCCACGCTAGACAGAACTCACAAACGTACCAGTCACCTTGTGTTCATACTACCTGAGACTTGTCTTCCTGGAGACAGTATCTTCCTGTGATGCTCCAGTTTTCAATTACTTACTCTTCTCATGAACAGTCTGTCCAAACTGCAGCCCATTATTTGTTTTTAATTGACATTACTATTCACTATATTAAGAAACAAACTTTCTAGAGGGCTTTTTTTGGGCATAATCCAACCACTAGAGCACATTTCCAAGTGAAGACAAAAATATTCTCTATATGATACCTAAAGATTTGGCCAGTTCTGATGGGGAAAAAAATTAGTCGACTATGGTCTGGGGGTCGTCGAAATGAAATAACTGGTTGACAGTATTTTGTTGTTGTTTGTTACTTTGGCTTGACATAGAGTATGAGTTACAGAAATGGTCACTCGTTTTTTTCTATTTATGTCTAACTTTGACAGGTTTCCTGGAGTCTCCTGAGTGGCATGCTGCATCTCCAGCCATCCTAGAGGATGCCTGAGTCTTCAGAGAAACCTAATTAAAACTGTGGTTAGAAAAATCTTACTTTTAACATATTTAATCATAGAAATGTTATCATGTGCAGATCCATACAGGATGACTAGGATCCTTTTACATCCAAATATCAGAGGATGCCTTGTGTTTATAATTGTTTAAATTTAAATAACACCCTCAATTTCCTATCACTGGATAAATTATAAAAATAATTCATATACAATTTACAGAGTTATATTTTTTCCAAAACTGTATTTCTAGAAATATGCTGCATCAATTTCTTACAAACTCAGTATGCTCATATTCTATTTTATTTAAGTCATCACTTGTTTTATCTGTACTTTTCTATTTGTTTTACCCATCTTACTAGTACTTCTGGAGTCTAATAAATCACTCATAGTCTTCCACATTTAAGCTATACCAAGCTAAAGGGATGTTACTGCCTCAAATGTTGTTTTCACGTATTGTACTTTCTCTTGAAAAAGAACCTTCTTTTGGTCACTCTACATGCCTCTTCTTTCCCTGATAATCTTGCCTGCTTGACTTGAAACTATTTTGCTGTGTGATACGTGGGGAGATGGGGTGCTGTTGTCGCTTCCTCCTGACACTTGTCCTAGGTGAACGAAATCTCCTCAGGAGCATTACGCTGGCTTCCTGCAGAAACCTGCTGTATAAAACACCTTCTATGACATCAATACTCTGCCCTAGTTAGTTTCTATTTCCTGAAGCTTTTTAAGGATGATTTGAATGTTCTCACTCTAAATCCCTCAATTTCTGCCTTAAAAGTACCAACCTTCTTTGACACTTCCTTGTGAAACTTGGCTGGTGCTCCGTGTAAGAAATTCAGCCTTTATCTCCCCGTTGCATCGTCTCCCTCACCACATCCCTCTAGTTGCCTGTCTCTTCCCGCTCTCCAAAACATTTGTTCTCCTGCAGACACTCCTTTACGCAGGCAGGTAAAACAAGAAGCGGGCCCCCCAGTTGTCACATTTCATCCCCAACAGAGAATCGTACAAAATCCAGGAGCAACTCATCACTACTTGTAGCCTGTAGCAAAATGGGTCATGAAATTTGCCCAGATTTTCCATAGGGCTCAACATAAAATTTTCAACAAACAAAATTAAATATGTGTTCTCTAATAATTGCTTGTGAATGTCCAATCTTTTTTTCTACATCTTTATTTCAATTTCTATTTAATTTTGCCTCTTATATCACTCTGAACTGCATGCCCAAACTCTTACTATCCTTGCCCTGGTTGAAAGAATTTTCAATACTTTCCATTTTCTTACATTTTTAGGATTTATCTCTTTGTCTGAGGATCACACAGTCAGTTTTCCTGGCATAATTCTTACATTTCATATACTGACTCTTCTTTTTTCCTATTACTAATGGGACGTATGTTAATACGGGATTTAGGCTACCCAATACTTCTTTTCCACATTTACAATCCATCAACCTTAAATGAAATAACTGGTTATCTCCCTGGCTTTTGCCTCTGAAAAAAATCCAAAATCCACAATATGACAAGGGCTATAACACACCTCTCATTCTTGTAATTTTTTTCCTCTCCACCATTGAGAGTAAAGATGGATGCCTTTCACTTCTGTGTAGACTCTTCATACATTACAGTAACTTGGCGGGGACCCACAGCTTTGAATGATCTTAAAGAAAAACTGTGTTTGCCGGATCCAAAAGTTGTTCTCAGTCTAAACCTAACAGAATTCCTTCCTTTGGCACCTTCCCTTGTTTTTTTCCCTAAGACCAACATCAGTCATCTGTCTGCCGCCACATAAACAAGATCTGGAGAAGTGCTTAGAAACTTGTTTAACACTCTTTGGTATTGCCAAGCTTTACAGGAGACAGAATTCTCCCACAAATTCTGGGTAATCAGCATTGGAAATATCCATGAAATCACATTTTACTACCTGCCTTATCCTCCTTCTCTCTACAGATCATCTCACTTCCCTCCCGTGTGCCATGAAGAACTTTGAATGTTTGTTCTTCCCAGCTTCAAAAATTCAGAAAAAAACCATCTAAGTTAGAATTGTTTGCCATCCCTAAGAACTTGATCACATTGCTAACTTGGAGCTGAGAGTAAATGATATTTCAAAAGACACTGGCAATAATGTTCTTTGCAGAACTGTTTCAATGGCAGGAAACTAACTGGCTTCCTTTGAAACATTCATACACACACACACACACACACACACACACACACACACACACACATCTCCATACACTCAGACCCTCTTAGAACATTCTCTCTTGGTGATTATGCCTGTCCTCTAAGCCTAGAGTATCTGGGCTTGACTTTATGAAGTAAGCTGGGTTTACCCAGTGAAAACAGTGGGATGATGAGGAAAATCCCCAAAAGCGGGTGCCTCTCAAGGAAACGGAGTCAGGACAACAAGATAGAGCTGACCCTCCTCTTATGGAGACTCAACCTCTTCCCCACTCTCAGAGCTTGAAGGTTTCTTTGCCATGAACTGCTTTATTTCTTTGGTCTTTCTTCCATCATTTCTCCACCACCTTTAATCTCAGAGTGTAGCTCTTCCTGCTCTGGAAACGGTTCTTAAAAGTACTTCATTATTCACATTACTAACTCTTTCAGCACCATTTAATCTATTTGTTTTCCTCTCCAGTCAAGCACCCCCTTCTCTGCTGGCAAATCAGATGGATTTGCCATTGCTTGACTTCTTTTCTTTCTCCATCAACTTCATCCTATATATAAATCTTCCTTTATTGCTCTTTGATTCCTGTTATTCATTCATGATCAACTTCTTCATTGCTTTCCTATACAAATAAATTTCTTCTTTGAAAGCCTTTAGTCTCATCCCGTCTTGTAAACGTTCTCTCTTGCTGAATTAAGACATGTTCCACCCTTCTATGACTTTTTAAATAGAATTTCGGCTTATATTTTTTAATTTGAACATATTTTAAAGTGAACTTATTCTTCCACCACAGATATTAGCTAAGTTTTCCAGATTCTTCAAATTAATTTGACTTTTATCTTTAAAATATAAGGAAAAATGCAGTATTCATTCAGAGGTTAGGAAATGTTTTTCAAAAACTCTTTATTTACTACCTATATCTAGTAGATACTGTACTAGATATTTGACATATTCAGATGATGGAAAGACCTACTGTCCACACTCTACTGTGGAGCTAGATGTACAAAGAAACAACTGCATCCAGTGAAACACGATGGACCAGAGAGGTGGACCCAAGAGGTCTCCATTAGTAGGAAGTGATCAAAGAGGTCTCAAAAGAAGAGGAAGTGAAGTGCTGAAGATGGAGCTGAAGTCTGCCAATCAGCTAGCCACAGAGAGAGTGGGAAAGTGGACAAGAGAGGGCCATGGGTGACTTAACTCTAACCCCAACCCTAACCAGCCCATTCCTAGCCATAAACTTAATGCTACTGGCAAGCGTCATCAAACCACACGCCTAATTTCCTAGTGCGCAGGAACGCGCAGGCTGAGCGCTGCCCTTACCCCACACCTGGTTAGCTCAGCCTCCAGCAGCCTCCCACCTTCCTGAATCACCTGCCTTACAGTTTCTGTAAAGGCATGCATGACTTTTCTTAGGCTCCCAAGGCTTCCCCCCTCTTCTTCTGTTTCTCCTCTCCTTTATTCTTATCTCAGGGATTAGGGTCCCATGTCCTACAGATTAATCACGTTCATTGTCTTGGGTCTCCCACTCCCAGCTCATGACTGCCAAAGGTCTCTCCTTTCCTTTCTCCCATTGCGGACCTGTCCTTTCTGGAGCAGTGGATCCTCAGCTCCTTTGTTCAGCAGGAACTCTCTTACTGGCACTGTCCTTGACAGCTCTTCTGGCTCATCTTTATGGTATTCACTGCCCTTCCATGACTCTCTTCCCTCCCCATTAACCCTGTAATTTTTTTCCCCGTATTTTCTGTGGCCCCTAGTACTATCTCGCCTTCCACCTCTAGGTGGCGCTGTTGCATCGGTATGGGCAGGTGGCACGAGCTCTGTCCTTTGCGGTTTCATTCCGGACTGCCCTCAGCTGCAGATAACAGGCTTCTTCCTCACAAAGACTACACCATCCATATAAAGAGATCATTGCTGTGCCCTTGTTCGTCACACCTGAAAGACTTCTGCTAACAGTCTATTTACTGGAATAATTTCTTAAACTGCACCCATAATCCATTTGTCTTTGGACTCTGGTAAAATTAGTTAACCTCGCTAAGCCTCACTTTCCTCATCTATGGGGATAATAGTAGTAGACACCTTAAACTGTGATGATACAATTTAAATGATACAATGTATACAAATGTTAGGCACCATCTCTGTGCCACAGTAAACAAGCAATAAATGCTAGACATTACTATCACTGGTGTCATCGTCAACATCATCAGCTCTGTCATATACAAACTGTAGTCCTTCTTCGTTCTTTAAGTGAAAAATTCCTGGAATGTTATTCTAATTCCCTCTTCCCTGGGGTTTGATTCTCTATCCCCAAATACTCTTTTTCTTTTCCAAAAATATCACCATCCCAAAAGAAGCCTCAATTGCTTCAATCCCACTGTTTTATTTCTGGGAAGAATGGTGAGAATTTTTAGTCCTAAACATGCTAAGTAAAATCACAACAAATTTCTCCTGAGTCCTGTCCCTTTTTCTCCTATAAGATCTCCAGAATAAATCCATATTCTCTATTGATCTAAAGCTCACATCAAACTTCTTACTGGGAAAAATTTGGTTTACTGAAAAATATTTCCCTTGGGTTCATCCTAATTGAGCTGATAGTCAGGGTGCCCAGCCATATAACCTCTTGTCGGACGGCTGTTCCCGCCCCTTGTTAAAAGAGTCCTTGCAACAAATGTACCTTTGATGCCATGTTTATGGTGCTCTCTTCCTCTTTCACAAACTTCCCAGATTTTCTTTACTTCTCTCTTTATTCTATTCCTTTCTACCTATAATACATGAGAGGCAAAACAGACAAAGCATCCATTAGGAGTGCGATCATTCCCTTCCTTTTCCTCCTCATTCTCTTATTCCTCACCCTTCCTCACCCTCACCCAGCCCTTCCACATTCTGCTGTCTCCTCCTCTTCAAGTACCCACTGTAATGGACTCTAACCTAGCTAAAAAGTCAGATCCAAAAGCCTCTGTTCCAAAACAGGGCACTCATGCAGATAACTGACCCCAAGAAGTTGTAAGAACCGGACCCACCGCAAGCTCTAACCGCCTTCGTCTACTCCTTAGGCCACTTTTGCAATTTTAGTAATATCTACAACCTCTTTCTGGTACACGTCTCACAGCTGAAACTGTTTTGAGCTCCTGACCACACTGGGAGGTAGTTTTATCAGATGTTAGATTTATAGATGAGAAAATGCAATGAAAAAAAAGAAGAACTTTGCCTAAGTTCCGTCTGATAATAGAAACAGCAATAAATTCATGATCCCACCACTTTTCCTATAAGACAAAAGGGGCCCTTTTCAAATATTCTCAGTGGGATGGCTCAGTGCACGCTGCCCTCGTCTGAAAAACATTCAATTTCCATTCTTTTGTCTCTCTCCCCTCTATGTATCCCACACTGACAAAGCTTGCTCCTCCTTGCAAGAGCAAGAATCAGACTGATTGGTTCTATAAAGTTGATTTGGTTCACAAATCCACATGAAAAGGAGAAATACCCTATATTCACATGAAGAGGAAAAATGGTGTGACTTTGGGCAAGTTCTTTCAACCCTCTTTACCTCAGTCTTCTCAATAACAAAATGAGAGGGCTGAGTCTGACTGTCTCCAAGACCCCTTGTACTGGCACATTCTGCGATATTATTATTTTAACAATGATACAAATGATACTGAAGATAATATTTCAATCTCCTTTCTTGACAAACATGATATTAAGTGGGATTTATCCCGGGGCATGCAAGGATTCTTCAATATACGTAAATCAATCAATGTGATACACCACATTAACAAATTAAGGAATAAAAACCATATGATCATCTCAATAGACGCAGAAAAAACTTTTCACAAAATTCAACACCCATTTATGATAAAAACTCTCCAGAAGATGGGCATAGAGGGAACCTACCTCAACATAATAAAGGCCATATATGACAAACCCACAGCAAGCATCATACTCAATGGTGAAAAACTGAAAGCATTTCCACCAAGATCAGGAACAAGACAAGGATGTCCACTCTCACCACTCTTAGTCAACATTGTTTTAGAAGTCCTAGCCACAGCAATCAGAGAAGAAAAAGAAATAAAAGGAATACAAATTGGAAAAGAAGAAGTAAAACTGTCACTGTTTGCAGATGACATGATACTATACATAGAAAATCCTCAAGATGCCTCCAGAAAACTACTAGAACTAATCAACGAATTTGGTAAAGTTGCAGGATACAAAATTAATGCACAGAAATCTCTAGCATTCCCATACACCAACAACAAAAAATCAGAAGGAGCAATTAAGGAAACACTCCCATTTACCACTGCAACAAAAAGAATAAAATACCTAGGAATAAACCTGCCAAAGGAGGTGAAAGACTTGTACTCAGAAAACTATAAAACACTGATGAAGGGCTTCCCTGGTGGCGCAGTGGTTGAGAATCTGCCTGCCAATGCAGGGCACACGAGTTCGAGCCCTGGTCTGGGAAGATCCCACATGCCGCGGAGCAACTGGGCCTGTGAGCCACAACTACTGAGCCTGCGCGTCTGGAGCCCGTGCTCCGCAACAAGAGAGGCCGCGACAGTGACAGGCCCGCGCACCGCGATGAAGAGTGGCCCCCGCTCGCCACAACTAGAGAAAGCCCTCGTACAGAAACGAAGACCCAACACAGCTATAAATAAATAAATAAATAATTAATTAATTAATTAATTTAAAAAAAACACTGATGAAAGAAATCAAAGATGACATAAACAGATGGAGAAATATAACATGTTCTTGGATGGGAAGAATCAATATTGTGAAAATGACTATACTACCCAAAACAATCTACAGATTCAATGCAATCCCTATCAAACTACCAATGGCATTCTTCACAGAATTAGAACAAAAATTTTACAATTCGTATGGAAACACAAAAGACTCTGAATAGCCAAAGCAATCTTGAGAAACAAAAAAAGGAGCTGGAGGAATCAGGCTCCATGACTTCAGACTATACTACAAGGCTACAGTCATCAAAACAGTATGGTACTGGCACAGAAACAGAAATATACATCAATGGTACAGGATAGAATGCCCAGAGATAAACCCACGCACATATGGGCACCTAATTTATGACAAAGGAGGCAAGAACGTACAATGGAGAAAAGATAGCCTCTTCAATAAGTGGTGCTTGGAAAACTGGACAGTTACAGGTAAAAGAATGAAATTAGAACACTACCTAACACCATACACAAAAATAAACTCCAAATGGGTTAAAGACTTAAATGTAAGACCAGACACTATAAAACTCTTAGAGGAAAACATAGGAAAAACACTCTTTGACATAAACCACAGCAAGATCTTTTTTGACCCACCTCCTAGAGTAATGGAAATAAAAACAAAAATAAACAAATGGGACTTAATTAAACTTAAAAGCTTTTGCACAGCAAAGGAAACCAAAACAAGACAAAAAGACAACCCTCAGAAAGGGAGAAAATATTTGCAAATCAAACAACAGACAAAGGATTAAGCTCCAAAATATACAAACAGCTTACGGAGCTCAATATCAAAAAAACAAACAATCCAGTTAAAAAATGGGTGGAAGACCTAAATAGACTTTTCACCAAGGAAGACATACAGATGGTCAAGAGGCACATGAAAAGATGCTCAACATCACTAATTATTAGAGAAATGCAAATGAAAACTACAATGAGGTATCACTTCACACCAGTCAGAATGGCCATTATCAAAAAATCTAGAAACAATAAATGCTGGAAAGGGTGTGGTGAAAAGGGAACCCTCCTGCACTGTTGGTGGGAATGTAAAATTGATACAGCCACTATGGAGAACAGTATGGAGGTTCCTTAAAAAACTAAAAATAGAACTACCATATGACCCAGCAATCCCACTACCGGGCATATACCCTGAGAAAACCATAATTCAAAAAGAGACATGTACCACAATGTTCACTGCAGCACTATTTACAATAGCCAGAACATGGAACCAACCTAAATGTCCATCGACACATGAATAGATAAAGATAAATATTTTTCATAAATAGGTAAATATTACTCAGCCATAAAAAGAAACGAAATTGAGTTATTTGTAGTGAGGTGGATGGACCTAGAGTGAAGTCATACAGAGTGAAGTAAGAGAAAAACAAATACCGTACGCTAATGCATATATATGGAATCTAAAAAAAAAAAAAAAAGGTTCTGATGAACCTAGTTGCAGGGCAGGAATAAAGAGGTAGACATAGAAAATGGACTTGAGGACATGGGGTGGGAGGGCAAAGCTGGGGCGAAGTGAGAGTAGCATCGACATATATACATTACTGAATGTGAAATAGTTGGCTGGTGGGGAGCAGCAGCATAGCACAGGGAGATTGGCTTGGTGCTTTGCAGTGACCTAGAGGGTAGGATAGGGAGGATGGGGGGGAGGCTCAAGAGGGAGGGGATAGGGAGACACGTGTATGCATATGGCTGATTCGCTTTGTTGTGCAACAGAAGCTAACACAGCATTGTGAAGCAATTACACTCCAACAAAGATCTATTAAAAAAAAAAAAAAGAATGACACAGCCCGAAGACATGATATAAACTTATTAGAACCAAATGGGTCCAAGATGGCGGACAAGTCGACTTCCACTAGACCTTGAGCCTCAGTAGATGCTCACTGTAACACATCAGCAAGCTAAATGACACGCCCACAGGCACCACGACAGTTCCAAGACTGACCATAAGGATTAAAACGTGGGCAGTGGTCCAACTCCTGGAAATCCCTGCCCCTTCCTGAAATAGCTGGACTACTCCTCCCACTCATTAGCCTATAAAAACTGACAACCCCATACGCTGGTGCCTTTTCTCCCCTTCTGAGGTGGCCCACACTCTGTCTGTGGAGTGTGTTTCTCTCTAAATAAATCCATTTCTTACTATCAAAAAAAAAAAAAAAGCATAGAAACACCATGTATAACTCTTTTATTAATAATAGTGGGTCATCTTTAATGTACGCTTACTATGTGCCAGATGGTGTTAAACAATTTTTATGGGTTATCTAATTTAATCCTCATAAGATCCCTATGTAGTCCTATTTATGCCCACTTTACAGATGAGGAAATGTAGGCACAACAAGATTAAATAACTTGTTCAAGGTCACGGGCAAGTAGCCAAGCCAAGGTTCAAACTCAAACAGTGAGACTTCAGGGGCAGCCACCACGTTCCACTGCTTTCACTTTCTTAATGCTTTTCAATGAAAGAAAAATATTTAATTAGTGGCTATTAATTTTTTCAGGTACAGCACTAATCCTCTAATTTAAATCATGTACAACTTTGCCTTTAGTAGGTTATCAATAAGCACTTTAAGACCTGTTTCTTGCAATTATTTGTTGCATAAGGACTTCAGAATAATGTCAAGAATAACAAATAGTTTTTACTTACAAAGAGGCTGGCAAATTGAGTTTCCTTCATCTGTAAAACCTCTCCACATAAAATTAGTCATCCTATTTTATACCTTATTTTTAGGCTGCTTTATGTTCTCTTAACATTTGGTGCCGTTGAAAATCAAAAATCACAGCAATTCTATGTCTGGGGAGTTACTTACCAGAGGCTCATGTTCAAATATTAATTTATAGTCCATGCTAATTTTAGGAATTAGTGCTTTTTTAAATAACATGCACCTTGCCCAGCTTTTAAAGGATTTGTTATGAATAAGGAGTGATCATTATGCATATGTGTCATGCTGAGTGTCCATGTGAGTTGAACGGTGAATATATTTTAAACATTTTTTTCTGCCATTTACTCTCTTCTTCGAAAAAGCATCAAAACTAAATGATAGGCCAAACCCGTATGTTGCTAAAACACAGAAATCCCCACTCAGTTACTGAAAATTTACATTTTTTTAAATGAAGGTACAATGTTTAATATTATTACTACTATCATTTTTGAATTATTAAATCATCTCACAGGACACTTGCAATACAAATAACAATAACGAAAGTAAAAAAGAAATCAAACACGTTCTTCCAAAAGTATGCCACTTGAAAGTGAACTATAAAAATGAAAAATTTTAAATGATTGTTTTGTTTCAGCAAAGCACAGTTTGGGTGTCTCAGACAAGGTTATAAACACACACTATGATTTTTGTGCATTCATGCAGTGTTCCACAATGGGAGATGCTAGCGGTCCTTCTAGGAGTACTATCTGAGGGACTGCACAGAAAGCTTAATTTAAAACCATCAGCCTCTTCACTGTACACAGAATGACATAATCAAAGGACATACACTCTGCCTTCACACCACTACAGCTGTCACGAATATTATATTCAGGCCAAGATTTGGGATTTTATAACAAAACACATTTCTGTAGTTGAATCTATAGGACATTACACAAACCATAACTCATGTAGTCTGGGGCATCATGTACCCTAATATTTAATAATAAATCCAAAATAGTAAGCATGCTGGTTATCCTTCTGTATTAGTTTTCTATTGCTGCTATGACAAATTACCACAAGTTTAGGGACTTAAAACAGCACCAATTTATTATCTTACGGTTCTGGAGGTCAGAAGTCTCATGTGTCACTGGGATAAAAATCAAGGTGTCAGCAGAGCTGTGTTCTCTGGAGGATCTCAGGGAAAATGTTTCCTTGCCTTTTTCAGCTTCTGGAGTCTACTCCCATTCCTTTGCTCTTGGCCCCTTCCACCATCTTCAAAGTCAGCAATGGCCAGTAGAGTCCCTCATATCACATTATTCTGCCTCTGCCTCTTCCGTCTCCCTTTTCTACTTTTAAGGTCACTTGTGATTACATTGAGCCCATTTGAATAACCCAGGATAATCCCCCTATTAGAATGTCAGCTGTTTAGCACCCTGAATTTCCCTTGCCATGTAACCTAACATAGTCACAGGTTCTGGGGATTAGCGCTGGACATCTTTGAGGGACCGTTATTCTGTCCACCACACCTTCTAAAGAATTAAAAAGAAACCTTGATAAAATGTCCTGAAGTTCACATGAGAAGTCTTTTTCAGACCTCAGAGAGGAGACATATTCTAGGCATGAGGTTTTCCAGCTATGCCAACTATCAGGTCCACCAAATTTTTGCATCTTCTCAGACATTTCTATAATCAGAAGTCATCTTCAACCCCAGACATGCTCTTTTTTCCAATGGCAATTAATAAGGGACACAGGAGAATTTTTGTAGTTTGCCTACAAAAATCCAGCACTAGCCAGGATCAATATTTTGCAATTCCTCATTTTCTCTGATGCCCCACATCAATTGCTTTTTATTCTATTCAGCAAACGATTATCTAATGCCAACAAAATGCCTGGCACTGTGCTAGGTGCTGAAATATAAATACAAAGAGAAAAAACGCAAACCATACTCTTGAGGAGCTCACTCATGTGTGTACGTGTATATGCAAGTGTGCCTATTTGTGTGCATGTGTATATGTGATGTGTGCTTACGTGTGCGTGTGCATGTGTGTGAGAGAGAGAGAGTATTGTTGAGTGAGACCGGAGCATCCAGGACAGGCAGAAAAAAACATTATTTCAATGTACTGTTGACACACACACTATGATTCTTTTCTAGCTCTACTTCCCTTTTCCGGTCCTGCTGCCACATGCCTGGTCCAGGCCATTATCACATCTTGCTTCAGCTACTGTGAGTCTCCCGGCTGGTCCCCATCCTTTCAGTCTCCCACCTCCAAAACGTTCCACACTCAAATATAAACACAGCTGTAGCTGTGTCACTCCCTGGCTCAAAAGTGATACCTTCTTCATTGTCTATGGAAAAAGATATACATTTCTCCACATGCTATCCAAGGCCCTCTGGGCTCCACCTGCCTTTCTCATTTTATGTCCTTTTAACGTCATGCGTACTTGGGCTGATTGCAATCACAGCGGTCCCTCAAAATCGTCCTGTGCTTTCCCAGGCCTCTCTCTACCTCTGACCATTGAAGGCCACTCTACCCTTTCCCCATATCCAAATAATATCCATTCTTCAGAACCAAGACCAACCATCACTCCTTCCATGGAACATTCTTCTGTCCCTTCTCCACTGAAAATAATCTCTCTACCTAGGGCTCCGACAGCATTTCATTTTTTATTCTTTAATAAAAACTATCCATTTCTGCCTTAGATCTTTTACTTTGCTAAATATCAAGGCCCCTCTCCCAGATTATAACTTCCGTGAGAGGAGTCACTGGTGTTATGTCTCTTGGAAACATCTACAGTAACTGGCACAGCACCTTGTCCATAGCAAGGACACTGTACTCACGTTTGTCAGGTTCAGCGGAATGGGTCAGCAGCGTCATCTTCCAGAATGCTGTCACAAGCACTGAATGTTTCTATGGCTAGTTCTCCTTGGAGCTGATGGTCGGTGGGTGCATTTTTCTCCATTATATTCACAAACACGGTGAGACAGACAGGAATTGACAGACATCCACAGTGAGGGAACCAATTTCTTCTGAGAATGACTTAAAGTAACTGATTAACCCACAAATTCGAAGGCCAGAATGAATGTGTATGTTACACAAAAACAAAAGTAAGGTAACACAGAACCTCAAATGGCCCTGTAAGTCAATCTAGAAGCATCACCTGATTTCTACATTAATGCTACAGAAAATAAAGAACGTATAGAACATATAGAATTAACAGGAATTCCTGATTTTGCGAACGTGCATGTGTGTCCAAAACAACTGTTTCATAATAAATATTTATGGTAAGACAGGCTATGAAGCCACGAAAGTGTTTTTAGTTGTCATTGTCATCAATTCTACTACATAATTATCATCTCAAATCCAAAAATATCTTGAATGGGTAATAGTGAATAATCTAGATCATGAAATTCCATTAGAAGGGTATTAGCTGACTCAAGAGACTAATTATAACGAGGTATTGAGCTGCTTATCCACTCATCTCAATTGTAAAACCATAAACCACGCCGTATGGGCAGTGGCTGCCAATCAGGGTCATGTGGAATAGTGAAAATAGCATCGAACAAGGATCAGGCGCCCCAGCTCTGTCATTAACTCTGTGACCTTGGGAGCCCTTAATAGAGATCATCCCATAGGAGAAAAGCAGATCCCTTCCTTAGAAAAATACAGCTATACTAGCGGCAGATGCTGCTCATTCATAGAAAACACTCTTAAAACTGCAGAAAGATTGCACACACACACACATTCACTCACCTTTCCCAGACTAATACCTTCCTGCTTAATGGGCCTGTTTAGTACTACCATTAACCAGATGATTATAATTTGAGCAAGTGTTATCCATCCATGTCCTAAATAACAGTAGCTGACAAAATTATCAAACTGCTTCCTCACCCATGGAGTTGATCAGACAGAGGTCAAGGCTAAAATTACTGTATTTATTTCCGAGTCTACCTTTTAATAATAATAATAATAAAATCATTACATGTTGTTTTTAAATTTCCAAATCACCTGCCAATTATCTCATTTAATCCCAATAGCCCCGTAAAGTCAATGGGACACATTTTTGAAAGCAAGCAGAACTGCTGTTCGTGGGCTTTCTGAGCACCTCCAACTAAGCTAAATTTGGGGATACAAAAATGATTAAGACAAGGTTCCTGACTTCAGGTTGCTTTTGGTTAGTGGTAGAGACAAGACATTGTCTTCTAATTATTTCCTTATGCATCTTAGAAGTCCTAAGGGAGCACAAAGGAGGGGATTGTATTTCTACTGGAAAAAAGTGTGTGTGTGTATGTGTGTGCGCACAGCGGCAGAGGAGGGAGGGAGTTGGACAGAGAGAGATGTCAAAGACGGCTTCACTGAGAAGGTGATTTTGTCACTGGATTAACGTCCCTGTTCTATCTGTTCCTAGGAGAAGCTCTGAGTGTTACTGAATCTCTGTGTGCTTGAGATTCCTTCATCGATTAAATATAGATCACAGTGCTGAATTCATAGGGTTACCAGGAGGATGGTCTGATATAGCATATGGGAGAGCAATGTGTAAATATCAAAGCATTCAATATATACGGTATTATTATTTCCACCTGGCAGAGGCACCAACTAGGTCCACTCCAAAAGTGAATGGCTGGTCCAAGGTTGCTCCACCCCCTCTACCCAGTGCCAATGTCCCACTTCGGACTTTGGAGGTCCTTCCCTGACACTGCCTGCTGCAACGCTGGAGCACATATAGAAAGCACTCATCCTGATAGCATTTTATGAGCCCTAAAATCATATTAACATATTTATATAAGTAAACATTCCAACATCTGAAGACTCTTCTGTGAATTTTTGCCTCTAAATCCTAAGGGGATACTCTCCATAAAAGAAGGATCCAACAGAGCATTGTAAGGGAGGAATCGTGATAAGGAAAATCTTAAATATTTAATACAGGGAAAAAACAGTATATACTTTTTTTAACAAAGGGTTTTAAACTACCCAAAGTTTCAGAGAATAAAATACGGCAGATCCTCAACTGTTTTAAGTGATTTAACTGTGAACTTCAATAGAAAATACTTGAATAGAAATGTGCCTTGCATTTAACAGATACTCAACAACTGTTGAATTCAGAGATTTAACCTGATCATTCTTACCCCTAAATTTGTAATAATAAAAAATTTCCCCTCATATAACATCTATAAATCTTGTTTTAAGCCAATCTATTACAGTCCAATTTTCAGTTCTTCAAAGATAAAATTTTATTTAAATCTAATAAAGTCTCATCCATATATATAATTATTCCTCCCTTATTAATAATGTCTGGAAAATCTTAAGTTAAAAAATGTATATTTATTGTACACTATGTACCAGACAATGTGTTGAGAGATGGAAATAGACGTTTATGGGAATTTCACAAATAATAGCATTTACTGAATGTATCCATCTGTATTAGTCAGGGATCCCCAGAGAAACAGAACCAGCAGGAAACAGATAATAAGGAATTGACTCATGCAGTTATGGAGGCGGGCAAGTCCAGAATCTGCAGAGCTGATGTCCCAGCTCCAAGCCCGTCAGGCAGGAGAATTCTCTTACTCAGGGGAGGGTCAACCATTTTGTTCTATTCAGGCCTTCAACTGATTGGATGAGGCCCACCCACACTGGGGAGAGCAGTCTGCTTTATTTAGTCAACCAATTTAAATGCTAATCTCATCCAAAAACATCCTCACAGAAACACCCAGTGTAATGTTTGACCAGATATTCTAGCACCTTGTGGCCCAATCAAGTTGGCATGTAAAAATAACCATACCATCCAAAAAACCCTCTTTTTTCCCCTCTAAATTTGGTAAGAAATTAATCACCAAGGACAGGTCACTTCAACAAAACATCAATTGACTGGTTCTCTTTTTAGGTAAGGAGGCAGTAGAGGCTGCTGGTGACTTGAGGGCTCAAGCATATTAATTAGTAGAGTAGTTGGAAAGATTAAATGAGGTGACTTGTCAAATGCATGTCACATACTAAGTAACTGGAAAACATTAGCTGCTCTAACATTAATAACTACTGTTATTACTGTGAGCTCCAATTCTAGGCCTTACTATTAAAATATGGCACAACTGCCTTAGCCAGGATATTTCTTTCTATCGGCATATGTGGGAATTCTATCAGTTACTCATACACACAGTTTTATCAGTTGTTTATATACATAGATCATTTACTAACAATCAACTCAATCAAAATAACTTTCTGTATTTAGAAAATCGGTGATGGTGGGGGAGGAAATCTTAAAACACCCAAAGATTATAGAGAGACTCGGAGGCAGAACTGGGCAAAGATTCCCCCTCTCCCACTGGCTAAACCCAAGTGTAATCAATAACTGTGAAGGCCCTGGCATTCCAGGGTAGGAGGCAGGACAAGAGAGAGCTTGTTCCTCCCGTTCACCTTGTCTGCTTGACCCCAGACAGAGAAGCTTGGACTGTAGTTGGGAATTGCCTTCTAGAATGGCCCTGCCATAGTTACTGCGTGATTTGAGAGGCTCTCTTCATCCAAGTGTGGTCTCAGCTTCCTCCTCTGAAACTTCTGACCTTTAGGTACTTCTGCCCCATTCCTACTTCACCCAAAGGCTTAAAACTATGGTTTTTCTATGAGGACAAAGGAGGGCAATCTGAACATTTGGAGAAAGTCCTAAAAGTAGATAATTGAGGTTTTCCTCTCCCTCTGCTAACTCTCCCCGCTCCTACTGAAAAGTATTAGAGTACTCAGCATCCTCAAGGTCAAAGTTAAACCCAGGTTGATATGCATCTCCTTTCCAACCCTGCTTGCCCATCTTCTACTGTTCACATCAACTGCCTCTTCCAGAATTCATAATCTATGCAGAATAAGTCATTTCAAGTTCAGGGGGAGTTTGGGGGGTAGAAGCGCCCCCTACGCCTGCTTACCCATTTCTTTTCCCCTCTCTCTCTCTTAACATTTCCTTACTCTCTCAGCCAATAGAGGAGTTTAAACATGTAAATGCCGTTCTAAACTGCATTTAAAGAATTAACCCATTTTGCCCCTCACTGGTCTAAACCACAGGGTGCCAACCAGACGCTAATTGCTTTCTTCTGGTGGGGTTCCAGACAGCTCCTAGGAAGGAAAGAGCGCACATTCCTGGCACCAACTGGCTAATTCAATTTACTTCAACGGCATTAGCCTCTGTCAGAATATTCATGAGCAGGGGAATGAGGACCCGCGGCACAGGCAGGCGGCAGCCACTCGGGCTAAGGAAGGCGCGAGGGAGGGGGAGCGGACCGCGCGCCGTGCTCGGGGGACGGTGACCGCGACGAGCGGCTCTTCTCCTCGGCCGGGCGGGGCATCGGCTGGGCTGGCGCGCCTGGCATCGCAGCTCAACTCCTGGCGACCGCGCGGAGACTTTGAGAAAGATCCGAAGGCAGAAAAGCTGTGACACTTTTGACGGAGGGGGTAGGGGGGTGGGGGGGCGGGGGCAGCGCCGAGAGCGGGGACGAAGGGACCCAGCGGGACACGGCTGCCTGCTGGGGAAGGCAGCGATGTGAGCCGGACGTCTGCCCCGGAGGAGTCTGGACCGAACGTCCCCGGAGAGTCGCGGGCCTGCCAGGTAAAGCGGAGAGCTCGGGTGGGGCCCCGTGCGTCTGTTCCTGGGCTCCCAGCGCGGGGCTGCGCGGGGCGCCGGAGCCCGTTCTCCCGGGCGCCGCGCGCGGTCCGGCTCCGCGCCGCTCTCTGCCCGCAACTACCCGCCGCCGCGGCCAGCTTGCGAGCGGGTCTGAGTTGGACTTGCTCGTACTTTGGGGGGAAGGGGATGTGAAGGAGCTGCCTGGGCTGGGGAGCCGTTCTCTGAAAGCTAGAGCGCAGTGGGGCAGCCTGAGGGCGCGGCGCGCTGGCAGCCGGAGCTGAGCGCCCGGGTGACGGGGACCGGAGACCCAGGAGCGCGGCTCTCTGGGCCTCTTGACCCAGCCTTCGCCCTCGCTTGCCCCGAGGCGGCTGCGCCTCTCTCCAGCAGCGGGTGGGAGAGGGCTGGCCGCGTCCCCGGCTCGAGGATGCGCGCCGGGGACGGGCACCAGAGACCTAGGCTCCAGGGAAGATCGGGCGCCCGCGGGGCTGGTCCCAGTCCGCGCCTCGCGCGGCACCCACGCCCGAGTTCGTCCGTGGGAGAAGAATGTGGTGGTGACTCCTCGCGTCCCCGCCACCTGCCGGACACCGCCAACTCCTCGGATTTCCTGTCTCCGGGCCCTGACACTCCCAGGGAAAGCTCTGAATTGCGCGCGAGTTGTTTGGGCTTTGCTCCTTGTAGTTGCTGTGGAGGGAGAGCCGGGGGTGACGGGGCGGCGAGGGGTCAGATGGGGTGAAAGTTGCAGATTTGTGGAGGAAACGCTATCGCGGAGCTGCAACGTGCCCTTAGCAACAGGGAGAGACTGCGGGCTGGACTTGACGCCGAAGCAAAAGCCTCTGCCTGGCTATCCACCACGCGGCGTGGGGGGGGGAGGGGTGGAAGCTGGAACCTGGAGGGCAGCCCGGAGGCAGCGCCAGAGCTGTTTTTTTCTGCTAAGACCAGGCAGAGAGTCAAAGGGCTGGCAGCAGAGCATTGGGGGGTTGGTCGCCTAGTAGATTCGGAGTGTACCGTGCCATTATTATTGCCCTTATTATTACTATTATTAATGCTGTTGTTACTGGCATGAATGCCAGGAAGGATTTTTTTCTTCTGATTGTTATAGGTCGCCTGGAAACTAAGTCTGCCCCTCCCCACAAAAAAATGTCCCTTGACCCCACTCTAATCTCTGATGCTCCTCTCCACCAAGGAAAATTACTCCTCAGAGCTGTGGCGGAGCCAGGGACCCAGCTAAGGAATTGGATCTACCTAAGAACAACAGAAACAAAAAGTCGCAACTTCACAATGTGCTTGCACCAATGCTAAAGATGAATGTTATATTTCTATGGGCTCACCTTCCTCAGCCTCATCTGGCTCCGGAAGGGTGGAGGTATTGCCAGTCTTGAACCCATACTTGACCCAGCTTTTTCTTTTCACGTATTTATGAAATCTGGAAATTTATTTTTCTCTTGTCGTGACCCTCGCAATCCCACTGGGCATGTTACCTGGCAGGGGCAGACTCCAGTTCCCAACACCCGAGGCAGCCACAAGGGCACCTGCAGTCACCTCCTCTTGGCTTGGCCCCGGTCAGAGCTGCTCCAGGGTGCAGGCTTGGCCAGCTGATGACACAGAAAACAGGGCAAGAGTGTGGGAGAACAGTGTGTCAGAGTTAAGCCAAGTACAGGAGATGAGGTCAAGCCTCCTTGCTGGCCACATCCCTTCCTGCCAGAGAAAAGAGAGAGACAAATGAAGAGCAAATGGGAAGTATTTTAAATTGGAACCAAGCTCTCAGAGTCTACTTTAGGCTGTTGCCATTGACTTTGGTATGACCTTTTCTTGCCAGTGCTTCTGATTTTCCCTATTTGCCAATGCACGAGTAGCCGTGCCTTTCTAATAGGACAGTTGTGGTGGTGAGATAATCTAATTTTGTAGCCCAAAAATGCTTTGAGCATCCTGGGAAAGGACAGTCTATAAAATACTCAATTTTAATGTTTTGTGGAAAGTTTGCTACACTGCAGGTTACGGAGATACATTTTTAGCATGTGTGCCGTGTGGCAGTGTAAAATTAAAATAGAAAAGGAAAGTACAAACATAAAAATGACAGCATTCTTGACTTTCTTGTGCACACTTGTGGAAAAATTATCTTTCATTTGAGGAGAGTTGCCCGGGAATTTAATCAGTGTTTATACTACTGAAACGCCCCCTTCTACCTTACTCCCCAGTAAAATTTTATGACCCAGTTCTCACAGGAAAGGCATTGGGAATGTAGTAAGTGCTGGGGGCTGAGAGGCAGGATGGAAGGGTTGTTAGGGGAACCATCACATAGGATTTGGAGACTGGAATGGGAAGAAAGATGCCATCATCCTTGCAGAGCAGGGAAATGTTCTTCTGGAAAAAAACAGTTGAGCAGTATAGGGCAATAGACCCAGCACTGGCTGTTGTCTGCTCTCTTATTTCAGGACTAGAACTTGATCAGATGTTCCAAAGAGGGCTAACCAAGGTGTTTTGCCCTCCTCCCTTTGGTAAAGGTATTGCCTTGCTCTTATCTTTCGATGGCTGTTAACTTCTCTCTCCCTGCCTGTACAGTGCAATAGTTTCCCTTGCCTTTTCAAAGAGATTCAGATGTACTCTCTCAGTCCCTTATATATTTGTAAATATTCCCCAAGTTCTGAAGCTTCTCAGAGACGTGCAGCTGTTAGCAAATTTAAGTACATAGTTGGAAGTAATCAAGAGAGCCACTGAAAAGTGGGTATGTTTTCCCCTGGTGGAGAAGTTATTGAATGCCTTTTGAGCTAGAAAATTAGCAGTTTAGAAAAGCAGGAGGGATTTCCTTGACTTCCCTCTACTCATAAACCAGTAGCTGTATTTTTCTTTCCCTCATAGTAGTGAGCACTGTTTGGTTAAGCATTTTCTGCAGTTTGGGACTTAAAATGGGGCTCTGCCTGACGGTGTTCTATGCAGAGAGGAAAAATGTAAAGAGATACGGAAGGAAGAGCTGCAGTAGCTAGAACATAAATCAGCCAGAATATATGGGGGGGTGATGAGAATAGGTCTTTTCACCCTAAAAAAAATGTCCACTTTGGAAGAAAAAGAAGTCTGATTATTGGCATCCAAGGCTGAAACCAAGGCAGCTGATGCCGAGAGGAGCCAAAGGGCAGTTCTTCTTAGTTTAGAAACAGCAAGAGAGCCTCTGCCAAAGATTGCTGTAAACACAGAATAAAGATTTCATTGTGGGCTGGTGTGACCAGAATAATTAGACAGTTAATTGTTCATTCTGATCTGGTGGCGTTGTAATCAGTAGGACAGAGCAGCGAAAATAAGAGCAAGGGAGAAATGGAAAAGTAACACATCACTTTTATCTTCACTTGTTTTACTCTGATGGTATTTAGGAAAATCCTGGTTAGTTTTTTTGTTTTTGTTTTTTTTAAGTATATTCATATCCCCAGAACACTGGCGATCTAAGATCCCTTGCTGCCATTTTTCCCGCTCCAGGTTCTACTCTGGTTATGGACAAAATTTCTCATCTTCTAAAATCAGCATGGGAAACTACAGTGGGAATGAGTGCATTAGGTAACTCCAGTGTTAATTAATAGATTTATTATGTGCAAACCTTAGTGTCAGCTCAGTCAAAATATACGCAAATAGCACTAGATTTTTGTGCTTCTCCAACACTTTTTTCATAGACATATAAGGTTTAAGAAGTAAATATTCCATTTTTGACGTTTAATTATATTCTATTGTGAAATAAATTGTGTAGTGGTTAATCTTTCACATTTAATTGAAGAAATAGCCTCCTCTGTATTTTCATACTAATTTAGAGACAAAAGAAAATGTATTTTAAGTGATAAAGGTGATTTTAAGCAGCTGAGCATCTACAGTTATTACAGGCAGTAGACTGTGACTTACTGTTATTTACTAAAAGATGGCACTGTCATAAATCCCTTCTGAAATGACTTCTACAATGAAGAAATGAGCAAGGGAGTAGAGAGCATTAAGTACCTGCTGTCTGGGGTGGAGGAAAGGAAGAACCATGTATTCATTAAGTTCAAACCCTCCCTGAATCCCAATATTGACATAGAATATGGAGCAAATTCTCTTTATTTGAATTTTTTAAAGGAACATTTTTAAGTGTCGACATTAAGTATAATTGTTCTGGGAATAAAAGCACTATGTTACAAAGAAAGCATAATAAGTTACATAAGGTCATAAAGTCTCATAAAGAGAAATACTTAGTTTCTCCAAGATATATTCATTTTGTCTCAGTTTAAGAGGTACAAAACTGTCCTTACTAACCTTTAGTTTCTTTTATCCATCATGAATCAAAAGGGATTGCAAAGGAAGAAAACTTACTGAAGTGTTAAAAAAGCATAAGTGGTACAAAATTACGGAACTATCGAGTTTTCTGAAGACAAAATTCTACTTTACAAAATGCACTGTCTACAGCAATTGAAAATAGAAAATCATATTGCCACATTAAATTATGGAAACAATCCATTTTAAAGAAAAATTTAGCCTTTTCTCATTTAATTGCTATTCATGGTTTGCTAAATAGTTTTTCAGAATAAACTGCCAATCTCCTGCTAACCAGGACTGTCTAGTTAAGAATATTCCTAATTACATATGGATTAACTTAATTTTAGAACCCTAAGAATATTCAGATCAAAGCATCACTCAAGTGCAGTGCAAAAGAGAAATGGTCCAATTCGCCTCAAGGTATATGTAATTTTTTTTTTTTTAAGTTTAAGGAATCATAAAAGAACAAACATTTGGTGTGGGAGTACATCAATGAATAACTACAATAAAAGAGTAAGGGAAGCTATAAACTGTTAGATATTTTAAATATATGCAAAGTAAAGTTATAGCAATACAGCTCATTTCTTCTTCCAAAGCAGTAAGGGCTGGTCATGCAAATACCATGCAAAGTTCAAATGTCAAAGACATGCACAGCATTGCCTGAAATGGGAGTATTTTTGCTATTTATAAGAATGTTTGACAATCTGATCAAAAGTTTAAAATTTATTCCAACAAATGCCATGACCATGTTAAGAGTAAAGAGGAAGAGATGGAAGAGACATTTCTTTATAGTTCCATAGTTCCTAGCTGGAATCTTACACATAGTAGATTCTCAATAAATATGTATTGATTTCATTTTTTATAAGGAAAATAAAATTGAATTAATGGAATTTCCAAGATAGATGAATTTATAATATGTCAAATAGTTGAATGGTCTTTGTTGCTTCAAAATCTTTCTCTAAACTGGCAAGATATGCCTGTGACCAGTAGTCATAATTATTGGCAGTATTCTGGTCTGGGTATGAGGGAGGTAAAAAAAGATGAAAAACTTAAAGGCTTTCCTTTTCTCTAGTTCTACCTAACTACTGAATGTGTTTATGTATACCTAAGTTGATAAAAATGCACAGTATCTCTTCATAACAAAGATGGCAGTTCACCAAATGGTTATTATTTACAAGAAGCCATCACACCGATTCCACCTTTCAAGTACTGTTAGACCTATTATGACTAAAAGGCTGCTATGGCAACTAATTAAAGGGTAATTAATAAAATAATAATTTCATTCCAAGGCAATGGCTACCTCTGGTTGTCATAGAAGTTTGTTTGACATACGGCCAAATGGTCAAGCCCAACCATGCAATTGCAGCAGTGTTCAACCTCCCACAGGAGGACAGAAACCTACAATGAAATTACTTCTGCCCAATATACTTATACTTATCTGCCCTGCACCTGATTTATAACTAAAATAAGCTATGTTGACCTTCCACCAAAATGAAAAACAGGTGCCCATAAGGAACTGAAATGTCTATAGGTAAATCATCAGGCTGTTTTCTTTTTCTTTTAGGTCTGACCTTAGTTGAATGAACAAGGTGGTCTTAGTGTTTTCCTAGAGAACAGAACATAGTGTAGTATGTTGGCATAATTGGGAGCTAACAGTCAAGAGAAAACCAGGCTAGAATTAGCATGAAGATTCAATTACCCCTTGTTCCCAGAGGCAGTTGTTTACCAGGATTGGTGCTAAGGTTGTGGTCAAAATAGGATGGGAAGATGTGCAGTGCAGCTTGTTTGTTACCTAGCTGATATCCTTGGATGGAACCAAACTTTGGTTTCCACTTTCCACCAGTAAATTGAAACAGAGTTTATTAGATAGTAGCTGATGTAAATTGCTGGATACACATTTTAAAAGTACAGTTGAGCATAAGTATTTTAGATGTATTTATAAAAATTTGTGGTTAAAGATACTGTATACATAATATTTTTCTGAAGGAATAACGTATATTTTAGATCATATTCATTATTATTTTCTTTCATTTTATAAAACTAATGACTTTGAATCCCTTATCAATTCCTAATATGGGGTTAATTTTCACATATTATAAATAATCAATGAACTTACCATAATTTGTTTTCAAAAACCAACAGAAGTAATTTCATTTAGCAATTTAATTAGAAATTGGCTAAAGGAATTTCATTTAGATGTAATTTCTAAAGGCAACCAAATAGGTGTTTTTTAATTTGAAAAATTATTAGCACTCTGATAAGAGTATCAAACAGATGGAAGTGAACACTCAATCTTCATATCTAATATCTTTTTCTATGCAAATGTTTTGAGTAGACATGTAGAATGGGCAGTATCACCTACTTCCCACTTTTTAAGTTTGGGGGAAAACCAACTAAACATTACAGTCATCTCTGTGCCCACCCCTGCACAGACCCAAAGGTTCCCTTATCTTCATTTTATTTGTATTTGTATGGACACATATACACTACCAAATGTAAAATAGATAGCTAGTGGGAAGCAGCCACATAGCACAGGGAGATCAGCTCGGTGGTTTGTGACCACCTAGAGGGGTGGGATAGGGAGGGTGGGAGGGAGGGAGACGCAAGAGGGAAGAGATATGGGAACATATGTATATGTATAACTGATTCACTTTGTTATAAAGCAGAAACCAACACACCATTGTAAAGCAATTATACTCCAATAAAGATGTTAAAAAAAAAAAAGAAACAAGACAAGTTCCAGTATCTCTCTTTTTCAAATCACTTGATCCCCTGCATCAAAGGCCTCATCTGAAGTATAAATTTGCAAAGGCATCATCATCACATCATTGAAAGAAGAGGCCACACTTGAGAGCATGTGTCTTGTAAGCTTTTTTTGGATATTAAATAAGACTCTAAATCTGTGCCGTACTTTTTGCACAAACTGGCAAGAACTCCCAAGGATGCTCATCTTATAAATAAATACTAAGTAAGATTTTTGTTATTATTTGCTATCGTTAATCTCACTACAAATTGTATTTAAAGCAAAGAGAATATAGCAGTCAAAGCACATCTTCACTGAAGTTATAGTTTTGAAGTGTTATAGTTGTATCTACCTTTATATCCTTAGGCTAGGCATTCATCTCAGTAATATTGGGAACATTTATTCAGTCTAAAAATATGAGGCACACTCACATTTGGAAATAAAATCCTTGAGTAGTCATTAAAAAATTAATCCATTTAGCAGTTCAACACCTCAGTGTAATACTTCAGGCAGCTAAGCACAGAGGCTATCATCTGATTCACGGGGCTGGCGAACAACTGGAGATCAAATTGCTGAGGCTCGTTTCTTTAAACACAGGAAAACAACAGATTTCTTCATGATATAGAAATGCTGTCCATGTCTTCAGATACATCTATATAGTTCGCCTCTGTCGATTAAAATGTGTAGCGTTCAGAGAGAAAGCAGAAAGGGCAATAAAAATAACCACCATTTATTTAGTCCTTGTCTCTGTGCCAGACACTGAGCTAAGTGCTTCAGATGCATGACCCCATTAATCTTCTTTGTGAAACCAGTATAGTTATCAACTTCATTTTGCAGATGCAGAAACTGAGGCATAGGATTAAGTGGTCACCCCAGGCAGATTTCAAACCCAGGACTCTCTGGCTCCCAAGTTTGGAGTCCTAACCACACAGTTACACTGCTCTCCCTACAACAGGGTTTCTTAACCTTGGCACAAATGACATGTTGGGCCAGATAATTCTTAATTCTTTTGTGTGTGTGTGTGTGTGTGTGTGTGTGTGTGTGTGTTTTAACTTCACTGTTTTTTGTGGGGGTTTTTTTTGTATTTATTTATTTATTTTTAACATCTTTATTGGAGTATAATTGCTTTACACTGGTGTGTTAGTTTCTACTTTATAACAAAGTGAATCAGTTATACATATACATATGTCCCCATATCTCTTCCCTCTTGCGTCTCCCTCCCTCCCACCCTCCCTATCCCACCCCTCTAGGTGGTCACAAAGCACGATGATTCTTAATTCTTTATCGGAGGAGTGAAAAGGAGCTGCCCTGTGTGTTGTAGGACATTAGCAGCATCCTTGGTCTCTACCCACTAGGTGCCAGTAGCATCCTCTCAGTCGCAAACACCAACAATGTCTCCAGGCATTGTCACATGTCCCCTGGGGAGCAGAATTACCCCAATCAGGAACCACTGCCACAGAGCAAAGTTCAACCTCCATGTATTGCTTATTTTGCACACATTTTCAACTTAAGGTTAGGTCATTCATTTTCTAAATAATAATATAGGTACATCTCATAGTTATGTTAGGCACATTATAGATGATTTGTTTTAAAAAAAAATGATGAGACAAAACTTTGGGAGAAAAATTAAGTCAACATGCATTTATTAGTATCAGTTCTGTTCCTACTAAACTTGTTTCCTTTTAAGCCCAAAGAGAGCCTTTGGATCAAAAGAGTGCCGTGATTATATTTTTGTACCAACAAAGATCAGTATAATGGTTGAAAAAGTTTTAAGCCATAGTACCCAGAAAAAGTACCCAGAAATGCCAATTAACAGATTGTCCACTAGACTCCAGGTTCCAAGAGAACAGGGATGGCAACCCTCTTGTTCATCTTAATATCCCCCGAACCCAACATTATACCTTGCACATAGTCAGTGCTCAATAAATACTTCTTTAATAAATGACTGAAATTATGGTTAACCTAGTGTAGGTTTTGGATACTCTATCGCAGGCCTGTTTAGACTTGACAGGTATTACATTTTCCTTTAATTAGAGGCACTGATGTGCACCTGACAGTATGCTGACCATATTTATAACTTTAGTGAAACCAGAGGAATAGATAATACGTTATATGAAGAAATATGATCAAAAAGGCTGATAGGATGGGCTGTATCTAGTAAGATGAAACTTACCGTGAACAATGCCAGTGAGGAAAACAAACCATGTAGAGATCTAGTGGCCTGCCCAAGGCCTACCTCAGCTAAGGAAAAGCAGAGCTGGGACTCAAACTCAGGCCTCTTGACACCCATATTTTCCAGGGATGAGTCAATCCTGTCTTTGCTTTGTCTTGGTCAGGGGCACCTGAGATGTCCTATTCTGTTCCATGCATCACGCTCTACCTGCGTCATATCTAATAGAAAATAGCTACTGGCCTCTGAGGGGCTCAAAAACATGCCTTTCAGATGAATGGCTGAAGGTCTTTAAAATGGCAGTGCTGACATAGAAAAGACTTAGAGGGACCATAATAGTCATCTTCAAGTATCTGGAATATCTTCATGTGACAGAAAATAAATTTATTACACATTGCCATGAAGAACTGAACCAGGGCCCCTGAATGGAAACCACGGAGAAGCAAATGCTATTGCAGCATAATGATGAGCTTCCTAATGATGAATTGTCCTACACTGGAGTGAGCTCCCCTGGGAAGTAGTGAGCTCTCAGTCCTCAGAGGGGAGCATGCAGATGACTGGCCCATGGGAATTTGAGCCCAAACAGGTGGGAGAATGTACCAGACACTCTCCAGCATTCCCTCTAGCCCTCAGTATATATAAATTCTTTCTTATAGGCTATTATTGACCTTGTAAATTACTATATATAGTTCTGTTAATAAAAGCAAGATCTATGTTTTCTCTAATCCACTCTATTCAGAGTCATTGGAGTAAACAGAATAGAATGAGTAGGAGAAAGAATCTTACCACGTGCCATATAGAATAAGAATCATTTCCTATATGCCAAGCACTGTGTAAAGCATGTCACCAGCATTATCCCATCTATTCCTGATAAGAACCTCATGAAGTAGGAATCTGTACAATCACTACTTTGTAACTGAGGAAACTGAATCACAGAGAAGGTACATAACTTGTCCAGGCTCACACAGCTAGTAATTCCAGCCTTACTGCTTGAACCTGAGTCAGTCCAAAGTTACAAAGTCTGATTTATAACTACTGTAGCACACCACCTCATCCTTTCAGGAGGAGTACACTATTTTGTTTGAAACGTTGGCAATTTCTAGAGTTTGAGACATGTGGCTAATTTAAACGCAAATACCTAAAACACCTTTCAAAGACTAAAATACGTCATTTTAAAAATTATTTGCTTTTTCTATTATCCATGATGTTGCTCCCTTTAAATAGTGCAATGCTATGAGTCAACTTTAAGTAAATAAGCAAAATAGGGTTTTAGGGTTTTTGTTTATTTTTTTAGATGTCTTTAGAAGAAAGATTGATATTGGAATTTCAGACACTGTTCTGTAAATTAGAGAATTAGAACTCAGGTCTCCAGGCAGAAAGTACTAGTGTGAAAACGGGACTGTGAATTTCCATAAATTTGGAAATTCTAATGGCCAAGTTATTTGACCCAATTATATCATTAAAGATCATGCTCTCTTCTGATCACGATTATCTTGTTGGATGATCTTCTGTCTTACGATTATCTTATTGGATATTTCATAAAACCAAACTGATTTTAAAACTACTTTCTCTGCCTTTATTATTTCAGTGCCAAAATGATGCTGAAAAGCTCTAAGCCATTCTGCCAGAGAGCACTGGATTCAGCCCATTTGTAACTCAGATTTAGTTGAAGATAACTTCAACTTTGCAAATTAAATCTGGTGACTTCCTGTTCTTAGGAAGTACTGCTTCGTGCCCACAATTCCAGACAATTGGCTAAAGACTTAAAACACTCTTCTGCATTTGCTTTCTAAACTTATTGCTACCCTAGTGCTTACATGACTTCAGCACTTATTGAAGTCCATGATTCTATATTTATCTTTCTTGCAAAACATCAAGGCCATTGTAGGCGGGGGTCCAAGCACTTATTATAGAACTTAAAGTGGCATTTCATGCAGTTCTCTTCAGGGCAGCTGTTTTGCCAAAAGTAAGGAGGCTTCACTGGGCCCTGTGGCTTGCATTGCCAAGAAGAGGATGATCGAAGTCATCTGCTAATAATGAAATAGTCTTGTGCTGTATGTTCACAGCTCAGCAAGGCTCATGTCTAAAATAATTGCCTTGCTGAGCCTCTTACCATAACATATTCTCATCAGGGTGTCATTCTACCATGTCAAATTGTGGCTTGAAGAACATTTATATGACTTTGTGAAGTCGAATGGAGATTAGCGCACTGTTTTATTCACAAATTTCCCCGCAGGTTTTTACATTATTCCATAAAGGGAAACTCTTATAAAAAGAGTGTTCTCAATATACTTCATGGTGGGAAATATTGTAAATCAAGAACCAAGACGTCTCCTAAATGAACATGAGTCATGGGAAACATCTCTACAACTCGAAGAATTATGGAACGTAGAGAGTGAAACCATGAAACCATGTCTTCAATCATATGTGAGCTACCCAGAATGTAGGATCTGATAGGTTATTCAGGGGATTTGGACAGAATAAATTAGGAACTGACCTGGGAAGGAGACATCGACAAGCACTGAAGAATGTACCAGGCAAATGCTGCTGCCAGTACCTGACCCTGGACTTCAAGATCCTTGAGTCAATGTGTGTCAAAAGCCAAGTGGCATCAATCTGTACCCTCATTTACAGTTCTGAGAAGCATAGATGGCCTTAAGTCATGGCACCTTTAGAAGTCACTGGCTAAGGGATCTGAATAACTGGGCCAGGAGTAAAGGAAGTACAGAGGAAAAGAAGAGTGACTACAAAGGCATGGCCTTATAATATCATAGGGTAGAGAGAAAATATGTCATTTTAGGAGTTTGTTTCATTATAATATGCAGCCTTCAAGTTAAAAGAGATGTTACCTTCCCTTTCCTATCCCAATCCTACTACTATTCACGTCCTACAGAAGATACCAAAGATAACTCTTGTACCTTTAAGATAAAAGGAAAACTTTCATACATTTGGTGCTGGGTAAAAGAAATATTTAAGCCAAATTAAAGACATCAAAAATAAGTTAAGTGCATCGAAAAGTCACAGCCATATTGAACAATAAACAATTTATGGAAGGAGCCCAGAAAAATTGTTTTTTAAAATATTGAAAAGCATAGCTTCTGACAAGTATTCTTTATTTATGTGTAAGTAGAATTTTTCAAGGAACACAAAAATACTAAAATAAAATGCAAGTTTGACACATACATTTCTCTTTGAGGCTTGGCATAGAAGGGAAATCTAGGTAGATATGAGGTTAACTGCATAGTTTAATTCAATGACCATTAGCTACCCTAATTGAGAGAACAGGAGGTCAGGATTACGTGAAATTGTAAATGATTCCAAATCATTTATAGTTGACTAAAGAAGAGTTTTTGGCCTTTGACTTGAATACAGGTAAGCCTGGGGATCTAGCATTCAGTTTTTAAAAAGATAAAGAAATCTCAATGGGAACACTGTAGATGATTTTTTTACATATTCTTGAAGGAATAAATAAACTCATTTTACTTTAAAAAAATAAATAAGCCTATATGGAAAAAAAAAAAAGGAAATCTCATAAGTGAAGTCTAGATGCCCAAGCTTAGAAACTTCTTTTTCCCCCTCCTTTCTTAGCTCAGCTCCTCCCTACTTGTCCTGGGGTGCTTGTGGGCCATACTCACCAGACCACAGCTGAGCTTACTTTCTGCTGAGTACACCAGATAACTGGATGGTTCATTGGTTGTATTCTCGCTCTTGCTTCCTATTCCCTTAGAGCTCCCGTGATTTTATGAATGTGTGGGTTGGAGGGCAAGAAATAGGAGGAGGTGCTGAGAGGGTTAACCCAGGAAGAGTTGCCCCAGTGACACAACCCCAGGTCTGACAGACCCCAGACTCTTTACCGCTATCAAAAACACAAAAACAAAAACACCATCTCTCTTAAATATTTCTCTGGTTCCAAGGCAAGTTGGAATACAAATCGTTTCAAAAGGATCCTGTGCATGCAAAGTGAATAGCTGTCAACAAAGCTATAATTAAGGAGATGAGATGCTGTCAATAAACTTGAAATAATGATCTTCCTCGGAGCAGCCACAGTATGTCTTAGCTCTTCTCTACCCTCTCCTCACATGGCCTCCCTCCAGAATAATCTAGAGTTTTCTCAATAACATTTAGAAGGGGAAACATAGCTTTTTAGAGACTTTGAGAAATTCCAGAGACCATGTTTCTCTTCCTTTTCAGATAGACATGTTGCTAACGTTTCCTTAAAATTCACGGTGTTTTTTTTAGCCAATTATTATTATTTGTCCTCCCTCCAGTGTTCTATGCATTTAAAGAACCCAATATAGTTTCATTAGCTGATGACTATAGCAATTGAGATACCTCCTGGGCGAAGAGAGTTCTGCCTTTGCAAATTAATTCCACATGTGCTAGTTCATGTTTTCAGCACCATCTGCCAACAACCCTTCTCTTGGCTACAATTGATTTCATATTATTTCTTTGGTCCACTGGAACATTTTAGGTCTCAACAAAAGTTTCTAAATGAAAATACAGAGCTTCCAAGCCAAAGAAGTCACTTTCCTTAATCTTCCTTCGGTCCCCTGTTTCTGCCACAGCCTTGCTCGTCACCCCCTCTTCCTGAAGAAACCACATTTTGGGGGACCTATATCTGATCCTTTTTCCCAAAAGATGACTCAAAACTTAACTTCCTGAAGGAGACCACCATTAGCTATAGATTTTTCTGCCCCACCCCCAAGACTCTGTTGTTCTCCCCTACACCGAATTACATTTCTGCACCACGTTTGATACTGTTTTTACCAGTGATGGTTCTTGTCTCAGGTGTATATTTTCTCTCCCCCATAAGAGTCATAACTTCTTCAAAGGAGAGACGCGGTATTTTCCTTTTCTACAGCACAGAGCTCCCTTCTCTGTATGGTGAGGGCTCATCAACCAATGGCCTGGTGCTTTATGATATCCCTGAAACATTTTTTCTTTTCTACCTTGAAATATTCTGCTGTGCCAGCTCGATGCTGGGAATGTTCTAAGTCCACACTCCCCTCAGCTCATTGATCGACACAGCCACAGAAAGATGAGAACTCCAGAGGGTCACTGCCATTTCAGGAAAGGAGGAGCCCCAAAGGTAGAAGGTGAGGGGCACAAGAGTACAACTAGCACTAGGAGAGAAAAAGGAAAGTTAGGAAGGGTGTTGGGAAGGAGCAGTAAAGTAGGATTGTGTGGAAAAGGGAAAGTTTTCAGCTTTTAAAAAATGCATGTAAATAATTACATTTATGTTTACTCCTTGGAATATAGGTATAGCTTTGTGACATGCTGGTGAAAGAAAATTTATTTTTAAACTGCATGTGGGCTGTGCTTTAAAGGTTGAAGACTACAAAAGTTGAAACATGTGCGCTTTAGGCTTGGCTGTGAGAAACATCAGAATTACCAGAACAACTAGCCATGGTCTCCATCTCTGAATTCCAGGCACCAGGTAGCATTCTGGCAAATATGTTCTCTGTGTCCTACCAGGTTAAAAATCTTGTTTGACCTTCACCATCTGCCTCCTACGAGCAAATCCAACACAAATCCAAAATGAGCAGGTGGATTTAGGTCCTGGAGATCGGCACTTCCCAGGGAAAACTGGAGAAATTTATTAACCATTAGCAGTTTGAAATACTCATTTACAAGTATTTCTCTGAATATGTCTTCCCAGGATGAGATGTCTGAATATGAGACATCCAGGAAATAGGCTAATTTAGAAGGAATTTGAGTTTGTAATGAGTGTTTCCTACAGATTCTGTAATGACTCCATTCTGGTTTTGACCGTGTAAAGAAGTATACCCTTTTCACTGTTGTTAGCATACACTTTTTAGGGATTCGCTCCTACACAGTACAGTGACAATAATTTTTCCATGGATAGCTACAGATTCAGTACCTACAGGTTCTGCACCGAGAATTAGAACGTGTTCATTCAAGCCATACCTCTCCAAACCAAGACTAAAAACCAAATGCAGCAACATCCCAAATAAGACCAAAGTGCTATATAAACTCCTAAATAGCCACATGCATGTGATAAAAGAAAACATCAAAATTGGATGTTTTGATCAAGCTCACACCATAGCTTGCCACAATGTAATCTGGTTTATATCTTCACAAATGAACATGAGCTGATGATTTAAATGGATGACTAGAGAATCAGGGCAAAGGTCACGTATCAGACTGCTCAGGCTGCCATAACAAAATAGCACAGGCTGGGAGGTGAAAATGGAAGTCCAAGATCAGGGTGCCAGCAGAGTTGGTGTCTAGTGAGGGCTCTCCCTTGGAGACCTCTTCTTTGTGTGTGCATGCGCGCGCATGCGCACGTGTATGTGTCTAGAGACAGAGAGAAGTACAGATAGAGAGAGAGAAGGGGAGAGGAGGGGAGGGGAGAAAAGGGGAGAGGAGGGGAGAGTTCTAGTGTCTCTTCTTGTAAGGACATTAATCCTATGGGATTAGGGCTCCACCCTTATGACCTCATTTAACCTAATTACTTCCTTATTCCAAACATAGCCACACTGGGTAGTTAGGGTTTCAACATATGAATCTGAGGTGGACGTATACATTCAGTCCTTAAAAGTGACATTTTAACCAATAAAGCTTATTAATGTTTTGTCACATTTAGACTGACTCAAGCATTAAGGAATCCCTGAACGCTATTTGAACCCACTGAGTTTAAGTGACTTTCCCAGTGGTCACACAGTAGTTGACTAACCCGAGACTGGATTCCAGGACCACGTGCCATTGTTCTTGCCAATACCATTCAATGCCCCCTCCCCACTCCCTGCCAAAGTGCCTCTGTACTGCTTAGGTGGCCACTGAATTTCATGTTGTTTAGCAATGTCTACTGCTGTCAAGCCTTACAAAATATCTGAAGAATCTAGGTTTTTCTCTCCATTCTACTGCTTTATGTTCTATTCCTTGTCATTTTTGTTTACATTTCTAGCTTAAAATTATTGGTGGTCTCCATGCTTCTATTCTCGTCTTCTAGCAGGCCACTTAACTTTCTAACAAGACTGCACTCCCTTCAATAATCCCCTTGGTTCTAGAGCTGGACTCCCAGGCGTCTCAAGCTGATATGTCAAGGTAGCTATGGAGTGGACAACTGAAGCTTGTTGTGCATTGGAAAGAGAAAGGGTGCAGTGTGAAGGCCCAAGGCCATTGCTGTAAGTAGTATTTAGGGTAATATCTGCTAGGTGCTATAACAAAAACACCAAATGTTAGTGATTTAACACAGTAATAGTCTATTTCTTACTCACATCACAGTTCAATTTCATGTCAGGTGGACCTTCTGAGTACTTTCTCTCCAAGCAGTGACTCAGAAACTCAGGCTGCTTCCATCGTGTAGCTCTGCCTCACCTAGGGGGCAGAGAATTTTGCCCAAAGTTAGCAGAGAGGCAAAGACAAAGTGTGAAGCATGTTTCAGAATGTTTTCTAGTCAGTAACGAAAATGGTGATGCCACTTCCAGCTGCCTTCCTTTGGCCAGAACCCTGCCACATGACCCAAAGCTAACAGTTAGGGAGACTGGGAAATGTACTCTTTCTGTGTGCCCAGGAAGAGGAAATGGGACTCATTAGCACCTGGTCAGTCTCTGAGGTAGCTCACAACCCTTTCTTTACTACTAAGAAGGATTTTGGTGTTTAGGTGAACTCATTGATTTGGTGGCATTGCGGAGGGGTAATAATTGTCAGTAATTCCACGTTACCTATACCATGAAATGCAAACTCCTTGATGACTCTTAGAAGACACAACATAGCAATGCTGTGTAATTATTAAGTGCATTGTCTCAGGAATCAGACAATCTGGGTACAGCTGATGCTCCTGGTTCCAGGATCATACATCGAGAACCAGTGACCACAACCTATCCCACATTCTGTGAACAGGGGTGTCCATCTCTCCATCTGATGATAAGCTCCTGCAGCATTGGTTGGAGGATTAGTCTTTAGCGTTGGAGTCTGGTTGCTTTAAATCACTGTTCCTGACTCTCCCTGAACAAGTTACTTAAATTCCTGGACAAGTTAACTTCATCTTTCTGAGCAAGCTCACTCATTTGAAAACTGGGAGTAATAATGCCAATCTCAAAGGAATAATATTCAATTATCTATATAAAGTATTTGCACCTTCACTAAAACACAGGAAACACAATAAATGCTAACTGCAAATATTATCAGAAGAACATAGGGACTATGTGTAGTTTGCCTCTATACAATATCTAGCCAACAAAAATAGTATATCTTTCCATTTGTTTGTGTCATCTTTGATTTCTTTCATCAGTGTCTTATAGTTTTCGTCTTTTGTTTCCTTAGGTAGGTTTATTCCTAGGTATTTTATTCTTTTTGATGTGATGGTAAATGGGATTGTTTCTTTACTTTCTCTTTCTGATCTTTCATTGTTAGTGTATAGAAATACAACAGATTTCTGTGTATTAATTTTGTATCCTGCACCTTTACCAAATTCATTGATGAGGTCTAGTAGTTTTCTGGTAGCATCTTTAGGATTTTCTATGTATGGTATCATGTTATCTGCAAACAGTGACAGTTTTACTTCTTCTTTTCCAATTTACATTCCTTTTATTTCTTTTTCTTCTCTGATTGCCATGGCTAGGACTTCCAAAATTATGTTGAATAAGAGTGGCAAGAGTGGACATCCTTGTCCTGTTCCCGATCTTAGAGGAAATGCTTTCAGCTTTTCACTGTTGGGTATGATGTTACCTATACGTTTGTCATATATGGCCTTTATTATGTTGAGGTATGTTCCCTCTATTCCCACTTTCTGGAGAGTTTTTATGATAAATGGGTGTTGAATTTTGTCAAAAGCTTTTTCTGCAACTATTGAGGTGATCATATGATTTTTATTCTTCGATTTGTTGATGTGGTGTATCAAACTGATTGATTTGCAGATATTGAAAAATCCTTGGATCCCTTGGATAAATCCCACTTGATCATGGTGTATGATCCTTTTAGTGTATTGTTGGATTCAGATTGCTAGTATTTTGTTGAGGATTTTTGCATCTATGTTCAGCAGTGATATAGGTCTGTAATTTTCTTTTTTTGTGGTATCTTTGTCTGGTTTTGAAGAATCAATATTGTCAGAATGACTATACTGCCCAAGGCAATCTACAGACTCAATGCAATCCCTATCAAACTACCAATGGCATTTTTCACAGAACTAGAAGAAAAAAATCTTAAAATTTGTATGGAGACACAAAAGACCCCGAATAGCCAAAGCAATCTTGAGAAAGAAAAACGGAGCTGGAGGAATCAGGCTGTCTGACTTCAGACTATACTACAGGCTACAGTCATCAAGACAGTATGGTACTGACACAAAAACAGAAATATAGATCAATGGAACAGGATAGAAAGCCCAGAAATAAACCCATGCACCTATGGTCAATTAATCTGCAACAAAGGAGGCAAGACTATACAATGGAGGAAAGACAGTCTTTTCAATAAATGGTGCTGGGGAAACTGGACAGTTACATGTAAAAAAAAATGAAATTAGAACATTCTTTAACACCATACACAAAAATAAACTCAAAATGGACTAAAGACCTAAATGTAAGACCAGATATTATAAAACTCTTGAAGGAAAACATAGGCAGGACACTCTTTGACATAAATTGCAGCAACATCTTTTCCAAACTGTCTCCTAGAGTAATGGAAATAAAAACAAAAATAAATGAATGGGACCTAATTAAACTCAAAAGCTTTTTCACAGAAAAGGAAACCACAAGCAAAACAAAAAGACAACCCACAGAATGGGAGAAAATATTTGCAAACGATGCAACAGACAAGGGATTAGTCTCCAAAATTTACGAACAGCTCATGCGACTCAATATCAAAAAAAAAACAAACAATGCAATCAAAAAATGGGCAGAAGACCTAAACAGACATTTCTCCAAAGAAGACATACAGATGGCCAAGAGGCACATGAAAAGATGCTCAACATCTCTAAGTATCAGAGAAATGCAAATCAAAACTACAATGAGATATCACCTCACACCAGTCAGAATGGCCATGATCAAAAAATCTACAAATGCTGGAGAGGGTGTGGAGAAAAGGGAACCCTTCTACTCTGTTGGTGGGAATGTAAATTGGTACAGCCACTATGGAGAACAGTATGGAAGTTCCTTAAGAAACTAAAAACAGAGCTACCATATGATCCGGCAATTCCACTCCTAGGCATATATCTGGAGAAAAACATGGTTCAAAAAGATACATGCACCCCAGTGTTCATTGCAACACTATTTACAATAGCCAAGACATGGAAGTAACCTAAATGTCCATCGACAGATGAATGGATAAAAAAGATGTGGTACATACACACAATGGAATATTACTCAGCCATTAAAAAGAATGAAATAATGCCATTTGCAGCAACATGGATGGACCTGGAGATTATCATAGTAAATGAAGTAAGTCAGACAGAAAGACAAATATCATATGATATCGCTTATATGAGGAATCTTTAAAAAAGATACAAATGAACTTATTTACAAAACAGAAACAGACTCACAGACTTAGAGAAGGAACTTATGGTTACCAGGGGGAAGGGCTGGGGGAGGGATAGATTGGGATTTGGGGATTGACATGTACACACTGCTATATTTAAAAGATTACCCATAAGGACCTACTGTATAGCACAGGGAACTCTGCTCAATTTTCTGTAATAACCTAAATGGGAAATACATATATATGTATAACTGAATCACTTTGCTGTACACCTGAAACTAACACAACGTTGTTAATCAACTATGCTCCGATATAAAATAAAAACTGCTTTAAAAAACTGTAAAATTGAATTTTTAAAAAATGATTTTTTAGGTGGTATGGGGTAGTTTAAAAAGCAGCAGTTTTGGAATGCCTAAATCTACATACAAGCTGTGGACTTTGGCCAAGTAACTTGACGTATCTTTCTTTAAAATATATTCCTATTACCTATGTCACAAGATTGAGGTCATGACTACCTACGTCATGAGATAACACGTAGGAGCTTCTTAGCATAGTTCATGTAACACAGTTGGTGCTCAATGCAGTTACCAAGTTCCACTCAAAATGGTTCTACAATGGAAAGTAATGTTTCAAACTATGTGAGTGAGAAAAAGCAATCTTAGAAAGACTTATTTTGAGAGAATTAAATGATTATAGTTTCAATCAGATGCTTATACGGGTGAGTTTTTTATCTTTGACCTTCAATCCCATCTGAGAACAGCTTCTCAATGCTTTTATTCAAATGATAATCACTGTGCAAAAACTCAACATCTCTTCATTCGGGAACTTACAGTACCCATCTTAATAAATCACAATGAACTGAAGACGTGAAGAATAACTGGATAAACAGGCCTCTCTCTCCAGCTGTCAAGTCTGTTTGTGATAGCAACTGGTATTTCATTGTAAAAGATGCTAATTTCAATTTGAGCTGTGGCAGTGTTGAGAGAAGCATAAAAGGAATTCTTGATTATCTATATCAGTAACTGTGGTCCCTGGGGATACACTTGGAAACTTCAGATCACATATGGCAAGAGTGCTGTGATAAAATATGCATCAATGAAGCTTCACGATTTATGATAATAAAGAAATGGATAGTTTTGTCCTCTATGATAACTATCTGTGGCTGGTATTTCTCTCTTTTTACTATTTCTGGAGGCTTTATAAATGACAGTTGTTGTACTAGTTATTATATCATTCTGTACCTGGACCACCATTTCATTTCTGTAACCGTCCTGTCAAATTCCTGGGGGCTTATCGTAATACTGTTTCAATAATAATGATTTTCCCAATCTAAATTTAAGAAATAGTAATTACCTTAGCTGCTGGACTGCATTAGCTGCCTCTCAGTTAAACAAACACTAATTATTATTTCAACTTAAATATCACTGCTTATTAGCATTAGCCAGACTACAGAGGAGAAGAGGGAGGTAGAAGTTCTCGGAGATGCATAGCATCATGGGGGGAAATGGGTGTAGGGGCGAAATCAGGGTAACCACTATCTTTTCTTGGGAATAAAGAATAAAAATTCTTTATTTTAAAATTATGTTCTTCCTATTTTGGGGGCCAGGGGTTGTTGCAATGTCCTTTCCTATCTTAAATAGTGATAATACCACATGCTTAGGTTGGGAAGAGTGTTTAATATCGTTACTTGGCAAAATTAAAACTTAGCAACTCTAACTCCTCCCTTTATTGGTTTTGACCAGCCCTTGAAATCTCAAAATCTGGAAGCCAAATGGACTCTTCCCTATAACATCCCAGCACAGAGTCTTCAGTGGCCAAGGGCTGACTCACCATTTTACAAGTTATCTGTTCCATTCATAGAAGTGCTCATTATTTACTCATTTTATTGATCCAAAATCTGCCTTCATATTCCACAACCCTACGTCAGTCCTCCCACGCTACACAGAATAATTCTCATCCCTTTCGCTCTAACAGCTCTTCAGATACATAAAGAGAGGCAGCATGGTCTCCCAGTTGGCCTCCACTGAAGTAACCCTCATCTGCTGCCCATGGTTTTTACTCCATGGCTTTCTCACTTCCAATCACCTCCACGATGTGTGCCTCTACAAAAGAAGGGTCTGATCCATCAATTTAGAAACTTAGAAACATTCATTTAATTGTCTAGAGAACAAAGCCCAATGTGTTTAGAGCATTAGCATCTCCACCATCTGCTTCCAAACAAGCTTTCTCTCCCACAGCGTTCTCTATTGTACAACACACACCAGTACAAATCCTCTCTCCATTCCCATACTCTTTCTGACCCTGGGCCTTTTCTCATCGAAATGCTCATCTCCGTCTCTTTGACTACTTTTCAAAGTTCACCTCTTCCAGAAAACCTTTTCAGATCCATAGGTTGGTATTCACTTCTCCATCCCCTGGGTTCCCTTAAAATGGACCTTGTATTGCAATACCACCACTAATGATTTTTTTACTTGTGTTCCTATTGGTTTCAGTAGGACATTACAAGATTTATAATTGTACAGACAACCTTACTTGCTTTTGAATACCCTATAGTGTCTACCACAGTGCTTTGCACATGGTTTAATGTTCATTAATATTGTGTTCAGTTGAATTAAATGGTCCCTCAAATGCACACAAACTATCAAAAACCCTTTAGCCACTAGTCTCCAGTTTTCCAACCACAACCCCCATTGAGATCTCTCTTGCTCTTGACCTATTCTGTCCAATACAGGAGCCACCGGACACATGTGGCTATTCAATTTTAAACTCGCATCAATGAAAGCTAAATGAAATTAAATCTTCAATTCCTCAGTCTCACTAGGCACATTTCCAGAGCTCAATAGCCACATGCGCCTAGTAACTACCATACTGGACAGCACAGATTTGGAACACTTCCATCACTGCAGACAGTTCTGTTGGAGAATGCAGGTCTAGACACCATTCCTTGCTGTGTGATTATCCACATCACACTGTTGGCAAACAGCATGCAAGCCTCTGGCCAATTAGAATCCCCAGATCTTTTTTTAATGAACACCTTTTAAGTTAAGGTCCCTTCATATTGTACTTAGATGATTACTTTTAGGGATCTAAAGGCAACCCCCTTCCCCTCATTAAACTCTAATACATTTTATATCTTCTGTTTTATCCCATCCATCTAGCTTATCAAGATATTCAATTTTTAACTCTGGCATCTTTTGAGATATCCTATCCTAGGTTTGAGTCACCTGCAGATCTTTAAGTACTCCTGATTAAAGTGTTGTCTATAAATTGAGTGACTATATAATTTGTCATCCAAACCAGGACACCTTTCAGAGTGAAATGGAATGCTATAAAAATTATGCTGAGGCACAAGTATTAACTGGGACTATCCAAGGCTCACAGGGATGGATAGAACTTTGTCCATAAAAGATCACATCCAGAACTATTGCCCCATCACTAGAGAACATCCCCCAGATTGACTGAGCTATTTTCAAAAATCTGGTAATATGTTGATTAAATTTTATGTAATTTCAGACCATATTACTCCATTTAATTCACGAGGCTATCATGAGAAGTAACAAATATCTTACTTAAGTTCAAATCATCTTACTGCTTTCAGCACTCAATAAATGGACAGATACAGCAGTTTTTTATTTCAGAAAAAGAAAACACAATACAAATGGAAATAAAATTTATGTATACATTATATAAATATGAGCAGAATAAATGAGTTTACAAAATTTGGATATAGTATCTTTCTTATTGTTATATAAGGACTCCTTATTGTTATATATGGACTTTCTTATTGTTATATAAGGATGTTCACAAAAGGCTTCCTTGTACATGAAAAGCTCACAAAGACTTGAAGCTCCATTTTAAGATTCCAACAAAAGGAAAGAATACATGTAGCAATTTTACTTGAGAAAGTTATTCAACATATATCACTTTATTTGTGAAAGTGTCAATTTGTAGGAAACCTACAGCTCCTAGTGGTCTTGAACTATCACTTGCCATTCATCTGTGGCAACTGGGCCAACAAAATCCTTGTAAAACTCTAAAACATAGAACATGAGCCCTTATTTTTTAAAAAAGGAAAGACAAAATCAAGTGCAGATGCTTAAAAAATGAAGATGATGTTGTAACACTGCCAAACCCACATAAAAATAAAATAAAACAAAGATTTATGTGGAAGTCTGTTTTCATGGATTTTTATCTTTAGAAATATGAATAAATTTGGGCAAAAATTAGACCAAAAGTCCTATAAATTAATGTAGCTAAAAATCAGATAAAGATCATAGCATAACATTGAATGAAAGAGATGAAAGAATAATGTTAGACTGAAACCAGGAGAGAGGGACCAAGTCTTGGCTCCACCTCTACCTAGCCCTGGAACCTTAGTCAAGTCCTTCCTGATCTCTGCACTTGTTTCTTCATTCATCCAGGGAGCAATCTTTGTTCCCAGGGATAACTTGGGTGGGAGTAAGGAGTGACATGACCCCTCAAAGTCTACACAGACTGGAACCCAAGAGTTCTCCAGCTTTAAAATTCTGTAATCCTAGATATAAAGTTTAGAAGGAAATACTTAAGCTTCTTCTATTCATTGAAAATATAATTATCAATTATGATTGAAATAAACTCTTTTTGGAATTGTCATTTATTTCTTGAATCTCTACGATGTGTAGCAAGTGTATACCATCCACCTTCCACTTTTAAGACATTTTAAAGACACTCTATAGTATTATCCTACTTATGTCTTCTGCTTATTTTTTCATGTTTTTCTCATGTATATTATTTTTTCCTTAATCTTGAAATCAGATATTTGTAATTAGGTATTTATACGTTAAATATCATTTCAATAAAATCTTACTTCTACTGACCTATCATAATAATACTAAGATGAAGCATATATTATCTCCTAAAAAAATACTTATTTTCCTCTGCGGCCTAGATATATATGAAAAAAACAACTTTCTAATCCATAATTTGTGGGATTAATATATGTTATCATTTTATTTGGGGCCTTAATTCCCAAGCTCATAGCAATTCACAGGCAGTTAAGAAACCCAATTAGATCAATTTTGGAAGTTCCTTGTTTTTCATTAGGATGATCCTTAAGGGTAGATGCAGTTAATAGTTTGATTCTGGCTTAACAAATGGATCAGTGGTTTTCCTGACCTATCCTGAATTTTCAACCCTTCTCTTCACTGCATTCTTAGACACTCATCTTTGACTCTGAAATGAGCCATTGCATAATGTGCTTGATTCTATCTGAATTTTTAAATTACATTTCATGTTTTCTTAAATTACTATATTGTTTAGTTGGCTTTTGTAAGCATGATTTTCTTGGTCATAAAATGTATTTGAGAAAATTCTTTCCAATTGTTTTGTATATGCACTGGAACTTTGATTCTCCCATCATTTATAAGCCTTCATTTACAAGCCTCTGCTTTTAATTATTCTAAATATTTGTGCCATGAACAATTCTTTCACATTTTCTGAGTGACTCTGTATTCTAGGGACTATTATTCAAAACTGGTCCTGCACCCTCTTCTGTCTTAAAGTCCAAGAGAATACACTACATAATTCTTCACAAACATCTCTAGATCCCTTATGAAGTAAACAGTTAAAACATTCAGTTTCCACATCCTGCTGTCAAACAAATCTCTAAACCCTGGAATACAAATATTTTTGACTGTCTGATTTTTGTCCCTGATTCAAACTTGGTAGATATAATAAATGACTTTAATGTGAATTTTGTATTCTATCTCTTTTTTGCATCCCCCCATAATGCATTTTGCAGAGCATTACAGAAGGACTCAATTTTCCTTATCCCAAAGATTTAACACTTATTATGCGCAAAGCTTCTAAAGATTTTTTTGGTGTAGATTTTTCCTTTATATTCACTTGTCCCACTGCAGGGACAAAAAGCTAGGAGAGCAGGGGAAAAAAAAGAAAAAGAAAAAATTGCACCAAGCTTAGAAATCTTTTTCCCTTTTCCTTATAGGCATAAATGAGAACCTTTCATAACCAATCTTCTATGAATTCATGTTTCTTTTCACTCTAACGTCACTGAATAAGGGTGGGGAGCATGGATTACCTGGGTAAAGTAGAAATAAAAATAGTGCTAAACTGAGATAGGTCCTTCTTGAGAAACCTGAGACGTACATTTTTTTTTTTAATCGTCCAGTTGTCCTAACCCTGGGGTTTCTTTCTAAAGAGACAAGAACATTTGGATATACTGAGAAGAATTAAACGTGTGAAGACAAAGGCTGTTCCTTACAAGTGAACCAAAACTGATCTTTCTGGCCATGGGTTCTAGTCACTGGTAATCAGGCATCATCCGTCATTACAGCTATTTCTCTGGCGGCGCCAACTCCACGGTTGTTGATGCCCTGAATTTAGCATCGGGCCCTGGCTCCAGCGCTACGCACAGAGTGACAACAGACACAGGCAGCTGTCCCTTGAGCAAGGTAAACTCTGCCAGAGATAATACAATAATGGTTAACAACATCCCAAAGAAAGGAGTGCCTGTCAAATTTTCGAGGGTGCAAGAATCACCGAAGAGCTTGTTGAAAACGCAATCTTTTTTTTTTTTTTTTCACTCTACTCTCACTGAATAAGGGTGGTAGCACGGAAGCAGAAGTGAAAATGGTGCTAAACTAAGACTGGATATTCAATAGGTGGGATGTGGAACCTGGGCACGCACATTTAACAAGCACCCCAGGTAGTTCTGATGCAGATGATCTGTAACCAACACTTTGAGAAAAGGTGCCCCAAACAATTTAAATGGGGAAAAGGGAGGGACATGGCTCATGCATTGAAAATTAAGCCTGTTCTCCAAATTTGATGATAATAGATGGGTGTATGAATAAATGAATGAATGAAATGTCTTATTCACTAACATTTATGAAGAGAATACAAAATGAAAGAAACAATGCTTGCGGTAGAAGTTCTCAGTCTCTTGAACGATACACAAGCAGCCTCCACCCCCAGTGGCAAGCGTGTAATAGAGGAATGCAGAGCAGGGGCCATGGGGAGGAGGGCTGAGATTTATGGAGCAGCTAGCCTGTGCCAAGCATTTTGGAGACAGGTGCCCTACAAGCTCTGCTTGGTGGCACTGAGTCAGGCCCCAGAAGAGAGAGAACATCTGAAGAATGAATAAGAATTTACCCGGTGATTAAGGTGGGAACGTTCCAGGGAGAAGGAGCAAAGAGTACCAATGCACAGCCAGGCAAAAAAATCCAACCCATTTCCAACTCTGCTTGCCCCAGGGCTGGGTGCAGGCAGAGAAATGGTGAGAGCCCATTTCCTCAAGCTGCCATCAAAACCATGTTTTTCTACATCCAAAACTCTCCCTTACCATGTCAGTTGCAACTTGCAGAAATCACACCATATTTGCCACACTCATGTTAGCAATGGAGAAGCTACCATGATTTGTGTCTCAGAATTTTCAAGCAAGTGTGCATGACAAATCTCAGTCTGGGTCCGTGACACTAGATCATTAAGGTCTAAGGACAATTCATATGATTGTCATTCAGACTATTTCTCAGAATGTCTCTAACAAGTCCTGTATAGTGACTACAAGTGTTTCCATTAGTTTGCGAAAGCAAATTCCACTCACTTTTTCCCACTGCTTCGTGGTTATTACCCTTCTCCTTGGCTGGAAGCACTGTGGTAACAGAAGCCTATAGAAGAAGCTAAGGAGAAGGGGGTAAATACGTGTGCTTAAGGACATCTCCCAACCATATTTAACAGATTCCAGCATTGTCAGTGCTGTACACTTGAATGAAATTTTAAAACTAAGGGGCAAATTGTCCCTCTACAAGACTTTACAGGGTTTTTTTCCTATTAGCACTTTTTTTCTTTTATCTATTTTTCAATTTACTTGACTTTTGTTTATGAATTTTATCATCTAAGTCAATTAGCCTCTTGAAATATCTGCATAAAGGAAAATCTAACAACCATTGAGCTAAGAACAGAAAATAATATTAAATAAAATACACCTCTCTGATCAGTCATTCATTGGTCACAGTAATAAAACCAGAAGACTCATTAAGGGCCGCCTAAATGGAAGCCAGCAATGGTTCATGACCACCTAAGTATAGAAATCGGGAGTGTTTATAAACATTTATAGCAATTTGACAGAGAAATATTTTGTGTATTAGCTCTAAAAATAAATTTTAAATTGGGGCTTGTATTTTCAATTTTTTTCCATTTCATTTTTCTATCGTCTCTTTCATTGTATTATATAAAAGCATCAGAACACAATAGATTAGAAAATAAAAGCAACTGATCTATCAGCACAGATAGTTCAAGATGCCCTAAGATAATCCTCAGACCTATAATAATAGTAATTACAATATTAATTTACAGTTGCACAGAGCTTTATGTTTTTCAAACATTCCCTTGGTCTTGAGTGCAACCTTTCTAATTGTTAATCTCCATCTCCAGAGGTTAAGTGACTCATTCAAAGGTCAGACAGCCAATCTGAGGTAGACCTAGTACAAGGACCTGTGGCCCCTTACTCTAAGAAAGCTTTTTCTCTCTTTCCGTAACTCAAAACCATCACTTTAAAAAAAACGACATTTCAGAAAACTTAAGAAAATCTACCAACGTGAGGAAGGAATTTTTTTTTAATTTTAGGGCGTGGTTCAATTGTAGGGTTTAAAAATACTTTTCTGTTTATGCATGACTTTCACGCCAGCAGGGATATTAAGTATCCATAACGTACACACCTCTCTTCCCATTACACAGATGGGGAAAACAGAGACCTAAAAATACAGGTATCCCTGGCTTTTCAAAAGTTCTCTTTAAGCCGTTTCACTTTTATGAAAGACCTACATTAGCATCTGTTTTCACTAACCTAAAAAAATCCAAAGAGGATTTTCGCTTTTACAGAAAGAAGGTGAAAATCAAAATTAGCATTCAGCATTTGTTTTGCAGCCAGCAGTTACAGAGGCATCATGCACCCTCAGCAGTAAGAATGGCACCACCAAGCTCCCTCCCCAGGAACTACACGCAGCATCTCAGCATCAAGCCGCAGTAGCTTTCAACTGTGTGAGCATCTGTGCTTTATCTCAATTTATTTTGCACATGTGCTGGCAAGATAAGTCTTAAGGTAATTGCTCCTCCGCTTTATGCCATTTCAGCTTACTAAAGGTTTCACAGGAACGCTCTACTCTGGTACAGCAGGGGGCGGGGGGGGGGGGGGTGTGGAGAACCTCTATAAGTGCTATTTATCGACAGAGCCAATGTTAGATGGATGCTGTATGTCTCCTGACCCTGTGTCCTTTCCACTTGTAAACACCGCCTCTTTTATTATTTACAGCACATATTTATTGAGCACCTACTGTGCACCAAGGGCTATCCTAGGTGTTAAGGATACAAACAAAAATTCCAACCCTCTAGTAGCTTACATTCTCATGCGGATGGACAGACGATAAATACAAAACAAGTCAACTAAATATGTTAGACAGTAATAAGCACTATGCAGATTAAAAGAGGAGGAAGGGGAGTGTGAGAGAGAGGGAAACAGCAATTTTAAGTAGAGTAATCGTGGAAGACATCACAGAGTAATCTTTGCTCAAATATACATATTAATATAACATGTACACGCATATATAATTTATTTATTCAGAGTTTCTCAAAATGTCATCAATTTTGACCAATGATGGAAGTGCATTAGGAGCAAAATCATAGTTTACCAGCCTTCGCAGAAGGTAAAACCTTTGAGACAAGAGACTCTGAAGATGTGAATGCCCTGGAAAAGTTCTATGTCTTGTTCTTGCCTCGTCATGATCCAAGGGGCAGAAATGAAAGAAAGCAGATGCACCTTTCATGATTAATTAACGAGTGTTTATCCTGCTCCCCTAACATGCCCAGATCTGTGCTTGAACTGGGGAGAAAACAAAGATATGTGACCTCCTCCCTCTTTGGGGAGTTTACAGTCCAGCTTGGGTGATCAGAAAGAACATACTTCAACCATTCCAAGAGTCACCTGGGATGACGGTAAGCAGTAGCGGCTGTGAGACAGAGCAAGGCTGCCAGGCACGTCCGGGAAGGTTTCTACCAAAGCCCTGGGCTGGACTCTCTTTATCAAGTGGTGTACTTTCCGTGGGAGCCCCAACTTCTCGAACTAGGGAATTCTACTCTCCATCAAATAACAACGTAACAAGCAGGCTGTAATATCTTTCCCATTGTAGCTAATTTATAGGGGGCAGAACAAAAGAGTATTTCTCAAAGTTAAGAATTAAGATTAGGAAAACATAAGAGATATTAGTAAAACAAAAACATAGCAGCCCTTAATGTATTATTTTAATTAACAAATGAAAAGGCATGCTTCAATACATTTCAACTACTTTTGTTCTTTTAGCTGAAAGACTGTAAATCTTGAATATTCATGTGGCTTAAGGTGATGCTTATTTTTCTGGGCTTGTGCTACATGTCACAGAGAGAATAACGACTTATTGTGGATTTATGAAGGTCTATAAAATTTTATTTTATCTTACTTAAATCAAGAGTCAGGGAATTTGTCCCACTGGATGGTAGTAACAGACTTTTATTACATCAAAGGTGGTGGTAGCTTACAGAGGAAAAATTGGCCTTCGATGGTGTATAACTTCATGATCTAAATGAAATGAGATGGATAGTCCTCCTCTGGGTGATTCTTTACGTTGTTTTTTAAAAAGAAAAGATAGAAAGAAAGAAAGAAAGAGGGAAAAGAAAGTACTAGTAAAGCTCATCTTCATACAAGGCAGTGTTATTGAGATTATACAGTGCAGTGCCAAAGTGTGATTGTGTCAGAATGCCTTAGAACTGTACCTTTAGTCCAACTCACAATGGTCATCTCTATAATTACTTTAAATTAATTAAAATGTCTTAAATTATATTTGTAACTTAACTATTAGGGGAAAAAAACAAACAAACCAACGAAAAAACATGATAAAGCTATGACTACAGGAATGTCTGGGGAATGAGTCATTCTGAATAGCTAAGCAAGAGTTGAGGTTTTACATCCATCTTTAATCTTTAAGCATCTAAACTATCTTTATTATTTTAATTTGGATAGAAATCACATTTCTTACTAGGGAAAGCCTGTGCTTCCATAGTATTTTGTCTCCACTTTCAGGGCACATAACCTTCTATCTAGAAATTACTTCTTTTCACATCTGCCTGCCACCCCAGTACGTTGTACATAAGCTCCTCAGGAGCAGAAAGTATGTTTCATTCACCTTTGTTTCGCACAGAGGAGGTGATCAATAACCTTTGTGGAGTGAATCAGCGGTGCCCTTACCATGACGACTGCAGTGCCTTCACAAAGATTCTCTCAGTGAAGAGTCAGACGCCATTTTGAACATCCATTATTGAGCTGGACTACAAGACAGAGATTCCCTCGGGTTCTACTCAGGATTGCAGGGCTGTTTGCCTCTAATAGCTGGTCCCAGACGCCGTGGGTTTTTTAATTCCTATATCAAGTTTTGGAGTTTTAGCTATGTTTAATCTGCAGGGAAACCAGACCACCACACTTTGTTCAGATGCTTTGGCATAGTGATGGATTTCCAGCGATAGTCCCATGAGTAAAAAAGGGTCCAGGGAGTAAAAATATGAGCTTTGATCAAAGAATTTTTTAAACTTTCTCCTGGCAACTCAGAATCATACCCCCCACCTCTTTTTTAAACTTATTTTTTGGTTCTCAAATATATATCAGAGAAAGGAGGTTGTTGATTACATAGTTGAGATGTTACATTTTCCAAACCTAAAAACTCTTGTAGTTATAGTCAGTTTACAGATTCCTGGAAATGGAGTCTCTTAGCAAGTGAATGTTTTCTTGGAACTCATGGATTCTACAAAACTCTAAGCTACTTAAGTAGTAAAAGTCACACTTCAATGTGATACAATGTTTGACCACACACTAGATATCACAAATCTTCAACTCCTTACAAAATGGAATTGACCTTGGAGGATTTATGTGTTTAACATTTATAAAGTATTTAAAACTCCTTAAGTAAAAACTTTCTGGTAGAAATATTGTTTTATTGTTATCCTTACAACTTAAAAAAACAAAACAACACTACTTGAAACACTGCACATTTTACACCCCTTACAGTTTTCATATACATGATCTAATTTGATCCTCACGATGATCATTCAAAAATATAAATGATTGTGAGATCTGTATCAACGAATCTGTAATACTAAATTCTCAAATTTCATTTGGTTCTAAAACTAGCCTCCTGAATTTTCTTATCCTAGATATTATTCATTTCTTGTGTAAATGTCAGAGGCCAGAGAAAAATAAACCATTCTGCCATTTGGTATGAAGCAAGGAATCTAGACCGACATCATTAGTGTACTTAGCATTTATGGTAAGCACTTCAAATACTGAGGATGTTTTTTAAAGTTAGAAGGAAAGGGCTTCTGCTTCCCTAATGGCCTTCTTTTGACCATTTTAAGTTTCCTTAGACTTTATTAAAGTACATGAGTTATGTCATTAAGAAATTTTAAATTAATGTTTTAAGTATGAATGTGGCATACATTATTTCTCTAAGATATGCATTAAAGAACTGGACATGCCCATAGATTCTTGTGTTTTTTAATAACAGATATTTGATATTTTTTAAAGAATGGCAACTGTCACTGCTGAGGGCCTGGGTTCAATCACTGGTCGGGGAACTAAGATCCTGCAAGCCGTGTGGCACGGCCAAAAAAACTTAAAAAAAAAAAAAAAGAATAGCAACTGGTATAGGCTACAACAATAATGGGAGTTGTATTTCTTAATTTTTAATGAAATTAGTCTATAATGAGTAGACAGCATCTCTGATTTAGGCATGCCTTAATTATAATTTTAAAGCTTTTGTTATACAGCTTTGTCTAGAAAAATGTGAATGCTATTTGGAAATTTATAACGTTGCTGCACACACACACACAACTTTTCATAATTCCTTTTTCTAATTTCATTTTCCAATAGTGAAACAAAGCAGAAAGAGTGAAAAAAATCTCTTCTGGCATGCTTGTATTTTACCTGAAGATTATCTATTGACTGTTACTTTACACAATGCTAAATTACTGTGAAAAACTGTGGAATCACTGAGGAGGCTTGTGAGAATACAGGATGAATATGTTAGGACTTAAACAGGTAAAATCAATTCTTAATTCTTAGTATACTAATGGCCATTTGTGGTGTGACTTAAGAGGTACATCAAGGATTGTAAAGTAATTTCAGAGAAGAAGAGAGGAATAAGAAAATGGGTCTATTGTGTGTCTTAGTATAAAGGGCTTCTCTAGCCTTTTTAGAAAAGGTGCACATTTTTTAAACATTTCCTGTTATGTACAGCAAGTGAACATCCTAAAAGAGTTTGCAATTCTTAAGAAAGTGAGAAGAGAAGAGGCACGATGAGTTCCTTTAAAAATGTTTTACATGTTCTCCAAAATAGCAGACAGGGAAGAATGAGCAAGAGCCCAAAAGCTTTGAATCCACAAGAGACAAAACCAGAACAAAAGGAGGCCAAGCAGGATCCTAAGGAAATCAAATTGCACACTTACGAGAAATTAATTCGCCGTATAAGGTTTCTATGGCTGCTGTAACAAATTACTACTTAGTGGCTTAAAACAGTACACATTTAGTATCTCACAGGTCTGTAGTTCAGAAGTCTAAATGGGTCTTGCTCGCCCAAAATAAAGGTGTCGGCAGAGCTGCCTTCATTCCTTTCTGGAGGTTCTATGATAGAATCCATTTCCTGTCTTTTCCAGCTTCTAGAGGCTGCCTGCACTCTTGGCTCATGGCCCGTTCTATCTTCAAAGTCAGCAGTGGCTGGTCAAGTCTTTCTCACCTTGAATCACTCTATGACTCTTCTGCCTCTCTCTTCCACATTTGAAGGACTTGAATTCATTTGCAAGGGCTGCCATTACAAAGTACCACAGGCTGGTAGCTCAAACAACAGAAATTTCTTGTCTCACAGTTCTGGAGGCCAGATGTCCAGGATCAAGGTGTTGGCAAAGTTTGCTCCTCTTGAGGGCTGTGAGGGGATGATGTGAAGACACAGGGAGAGGACTGTCCTCTACAAGCTGAGGAGACAGGCCCATGCCTCTCTCCTCAGCTTGGAGAGGACAGTCCTCTCCCTGTGTCTTCACATCATCTTCCCTCTGTACCTGTGTCCAAATTTCCACGTTTTATAAGGACACCAGTCGTATTCAATTACAGCCCACTTCAATAACTTTATTTTAACTTGATTACCTCTGCAAAGGCCCTATTTCCAAAAAAGGTCATATTTTGAGGTAATGGGGGTTAGGGCTTCAACATATGAATTTGGGGGGGCGGGGAGGATACAATTCAACCCATAATAGGACCCTTGTGTTTACTATGGGCCTACTTGGGTATTCCAGGATAATCATTTTATTTTAAGGCCAGCCGATTAACCACCTCAACTCCATCTGCTTCCTTAATTCCCCCTTTGCTATATAATGTAACGTATTCAAATTCTGGGGATAAGGATGTGGACATCTTTGGCCAGGGAGTTGCTGTGGGGGGAGTTATTCTACTGATCATACTCACTTTCTCTTTTTTATTTAATGTCAAGTGTTTGTTAGGAAATCTGATATATTTGCTCCATGTTGATGCCTCAGATATTTTAGATAATTGATAATAGAAAGAACTGCTGTTTCAGTGAGGAGCGAAGCAACTAGTAAACATAATGAGAACCAACATACATTTTTAGGGTTAAATAAGTAATTCTAGAACTTATAAAGATAGATGTAATAGATATAATATTTTTAAAACAGTTAAAATTTTAAATATGTGTGGATATAGCAAAAAGTCCTAGAAGACTACTTTATGTTTTAGGTTAATACTATTACATCTAAAAACCGGATAATGTTAAAAAAAATTTATTGTGCTAATACTACATATCATATCTCTTAATAACAAATTAGTAACCAATTGCATTTAAACTATAAGTACACTATTTAATAAACTTTACTTCCAAAACGTTCTTGTGGGGAAGAAGGCAAACCTTTTTTCAAATGTCAACAAGGAGGAAAAATTGATAACAAAGATGTGGAGTTCACACAAAGCCATGCTGGAAAAAAAATAAAATAGGGACTAATTCTTTTCCAGGAAAGAAATAAATTCCAAATTAGTTGGGAATTCTGTAAATTATGTTTTCCCATTCTATTAGTCCCACAGAAAAGCTGTGCCTCACATTTAATAATTTATAAGCCTATTTATAATAATTTTACTGAAAATAAGTCATAAAATACAGGTAGTTCTTAGGACTTGAAAATGTTCTATAGAAACTATAATTTGTGGGTTGAATTCAAACAAAAAAGCAAGAGAAAAAAGTGAAGCAGCACCGCTTATTATGAAGGCCTACCAAGCATGAGATGGCACGTATATTTCAAATACAATGCTATAAGGGTAGGTAGAATTTTTAAATGTGGAAACAGGCTCAGAGAAGTTGTATGATTTATCCAAGCTCAAATAACTTGTGGGGGCAGAACTAGAATTTGAACTCAGGTTTGTTGACTGCAAAGCTCATGCTCAACTCCATGCTGCTTCCCTGAATCAAAAGAAAATATATTCTATGGATTTCTAATCTCTTTAGTTACAGGATAAACTTCCAATGTGAGTATATAACTCTTCACATAATATATATTCAAATTAAGTATTCTCTTTAAAAATATCCAGCTTATATGTTAGTGGTTATATGCTAAGTTTAGCAGTTTCAGGTGATATAGTTTGAAAGGGATATATGTCCTATGGTTTAAATTTTCATTTCCAAGAGTTGTCTCTCTTAGTTGTGAATTTGTGTAACTAAGGGTTTCTACTCTTATCAGGACAGTTAAAACTGTACAGAGTGCTTGTTCTGTTGTTTTGTTCTTTTGATTTTCTCAGTAAGTTCTTTGTGCTAAGGAAATAAAACACAAAGTCTCTCATCTTAAGTGTAGTGTATCTTATCTAAGGATGCCCTGAGATTGATAGGATGCTTGCTTCCTGGCATGTCCTTCTCCATAAGGCATTTGGAGTATTATTGATTTAGTAATTTAGATTGTTTTAAAGTGGGTACATCTATGCTTCAGGTCCAGTTAAGTCTAATACCCTCTAAATGTAGGACAGTTTTCATAACTGATGTTATATGATCACCATATTACTTTTTTCTTCGCATTATTAGCTGCTCCAATAGTGCATCACCATCGAAAGTATCTTCTTTAAAATGTATAACTATTCAATGCCAGACCAATTTTCAACTTGAAAACCATCATCAGGACATTCTTTTAAAATAACAGAGGAATCTTCTCCAATTAGAAAAATATTAGACAAGACAGGTAGCTCCAGCAGTAATTAATGATGGGTAATAAAATCTACTGAACAACAAAAGCACCCTTTTTAATTCAACTCTTTATTTATAGGGCTATAATCTCATATCAGATCTTCTGGATTAAGAATGAATTTTAAGAACAAGAAATATTCATCAAAAAGAGACATCTTCCCTTGAATTTGTGTTTTCTAGGTTTGGGGGAAAAAAATGGGAATTAGTAACCTGCAATTAACCTGCTGTATTTGTGCACTTCTCATTAGTCAAACTGCCTTCCATTGTAACCGATGAGACAGAGCAGAGGGCCAGTATTTCTTCATTAGTGCTGGTTGGCTTGTTTTGGGTTTTTGTTTCCTACTGAAAAAAAATTAACTGGTGATAATGAAATGGTTTCTGTCTTATTATAGGTGTTGTATAGTGAATCACTACAACCTTCTTCGGGATTGCCATCCATATTATTGGAGCATGGCATTTACTGAATTGAGGAGGCTAGACTCAAGGAAATGAGGCCACACAGGTTTTGCAATCCATTTATACACATGGATATAAAATATATATTTCCTTGGATATAAGGAGAAAAAAAACTTCTTTTTCTCTTTTTTAAAGAGAAAAATGAGGTATTTTCTTTCTTACCCATGCCCTATGTGTCATTACACAATAATGACTGACAGCTGCCCAGAGGGCTTAGGTTCAGGAAAGGCTAATAAATGGCCAAATGAAAATAGCTCATTAGGAGCTAGAAAGCAATGACTTTTTATATCCTACAGCTAAATTTGTGACAAATAAGATTATTGGCCTTAGATTTTCCAAATGGTCTCCCTTCTTTCATTACGGGATAGGAGTACACACTGCTGCAAGTCAACATGTCTAATAGATGATTCCAGTAGAGGATGCCGCCTGTAAACAGCATGGCTATTCAGAAATGTACTGACTACAAGAACAATATTTCAATTGTAGTCATTCCCTCCTCATACTTGAAGGTCATGTACCTAAAGATCCCTGTGGGGGGGCTTCCCTGGTGGCGCAGTGGTTGAGAATCTGCCTGCCAATGCAGGGGACACGGGTTCGAGCCCTGGTCTGGGAAGATCCGATATACCGCGGAGCAGCTGGGCCCGTGAGCCACAATTACTGAGCCTGCGCGTCTGGAGCCTGTGCTCTGCAACAAGAGAGGCCGTGACAGTGAGAGGCCCGCGCACCGCGATGAAGAGTGGCCCCTGCTTGCCACAACTAGAGAAAGCCCTCGCACAGAAACGAAGACCCAACACAGCCATAAATAAATAAATAAACAAATACTTTTTTTAAAAAAAGTAAAAGTCTATTAAAAAAAAAAAAGATCCCTGTGGGAATAAAATTTCAAGTTGAGAAACTATCACTGTAGATAAAAATGAGGCTGGAGGTCAGAGTCAGGAAAAAAGTCTATAAAAGTCCTTACACTTTTCACTCACTAGATATTTGTGCATGTGTAAATATGTGTGTATATAAATAGTGCACACTAGATACAGTTAACAAAGATGTTTCACTTGTTTTAAAATTTGAAATAATGAGTATTATACTATTAATTTTCATTTGTCTTTCCTGGCTCTCCAGAATTTCTCGGAATCTCTTTTCCCCATAATTTCAAAGTCCTAGATTTTGTTTTACTTTGTTGCACATACCCATGCTAAAACGTTTTCTATGTCTGTTGATCCATTAAAATGCTCAACTTGGGCTTCCCTGGTGGTGCAGTGGTTGGGAATCTGCCTGCTAATGCAGGGGACACGGGTTCGCGCCCTGGTCTGGGAAGATCCCACATGCCACGGAGCAAGTAGGCCCGTGAGCCACAACTACTGAGCCTGCGCGTCTGGAGCCTGTGCTCCGCAACAAAAGAGGCCACAATAGTGAGAGGCCCGCGCACCGCGATGAAGAGTAGCCCCCACTTGCCGCAACTACAGGAAGCCCTAGCACAGAAACGAAGACCCAACATAGTAATCAATCAATCAATAAATAAATCTTTAAAAAAAAAAAAAAATGCTCAACTCATTTATAATTTGATAATCCCTTATTAGTAAAAGGAAAATATTTTATAATAAAGTAGCATGTATTTCAATATGTAAATGTTCAGGAAAGACTTCACTAGAAGACCAAAAATGTCTCCTAAAATTTCCCAAGTGCTCCTAAAGGGATAATTACTCCCCAACAGGACCATCTAATTTAGACCAGAGGCCCATTGCTTGTTTTCATACACCCCACAAGCTTAAAATTGATTTTTCCGTTTTTAAATGGTTGCGTTGGAAAAAAAAGAACAATATTCTCTGACATTAAAAAATTATATGAAATCCAAATTTCAGTGTCCATAAATAAAGTTTTATTGGAACACAGCTACACTCACTCATTTATGGCTTGTGTATGGCTGCTTTTGTGCTACAACTGCAGATTTGAGTAGTTGTGATAGACTGACTGGCCTGCAAAGCCTAATGTACTTACTAACTGACCCTTTAAAGTTTGAGGTCCCCTGATTTAGATTGCAGCATATTCCAATACATCAAGTCATATATTCTCAGCTCTGTCCATCATAAACGCATGGCCAAATCAATCCCTCTTCATTCTAAGGCAGGACTTTACTTTGTCTTCTCTTCTTTCATCTTACCTCAACTCAACTTTGCTTTGGAGTTTGGGGGTTTTCTTTGTTTTTCTTTTGTTGTTTTGTGTGTTGTTTTAATTCTCTCCAGTAGGAATAACTTTTATTGTGCATACAACCTATATATTCCTGACCCCAGCAGATTATACTTATTTTGTATCTAATTACTATTGCATGAGACTCCTTCACCTAACTGCCAGAAATCAGCCCCCATCAGGTTCACCCACCATTTCTCAGGCTGCTGCCCTCAAGAGCTCCCTAATGAACTTCTGCTCCACCACAGGGAGTGTCACTCTGCTGACCATGTTCCTTCCATGGTAACTGCTCTTTGAATTGTTGACTACTCTTCTCCTGGCTGCTCCTTCCAAAGCATGGGACTCTGATTCCCCACTGCACAAATGAGATCAAGCCTTTAATAACGGCTTAGGGATAACAGAAGAAAGTATAACACAAAACATAACTGACAGCTGCTACTAGAATGACTATTTTAAAGCCTACCACCCTAAATCTGCTGGGACCAGAATCACCCATTTCCAGCAAATCACCACCCATCTCCTTGCCTTGGCATCTGGGACCAACTGAGCCCCCGTCGGATGTGGAGGAAACTGTCTTCCCCAATCCAAAGCCCACTCATGTCTTAATCCATGTCTGGGGAGATGTCCTTACAGTTTCAGATTTACATCACTAGGTATCTATATACACAAAGCAAGCACAGCTGAAAGGGTGCTATTTCCCTGGTCTATCCACTCTGGATATAACATCTTATTTAATTATTTATCAGTTTTGCCCACCCAATTTAGGTGATTTTAGCAATACTTAAAGAGGTTCTTTTAATGTGGACCCTTTATAAAGACAGCAAAAACATCAGATTAGTTGAGAATGACTGAACCCCAAGTGTGGGATAAATACTGTATAATTTAGTAACAAATATTTATAAATATATATAAATCAAGTCATATATAAATTAGTCATTAACCAATAAATACTTTCTCTAACTCTGTCGCCTCTTTTTTCAACAGGGAAGCAGTCTGACCTCAAATCAGACCCAGAGAAAGTAAGAAGGAGTTACCTATTGACTTAAGAAAAGTATCTGCTGAAAATATGAGTCATTTGATCATATAAAGACCAATAAAATGCATATAAACATATTTTATTTTTTGACTTGAATACCATATGTCATCCATTGATAGAATATTTTTTAATATAATTAAGTTCTGGAATACAGTTCTAGCTTGCAAATATTTTAAAAAGAAGCTTCATAATAGCACACTGGCATGTGCCCTCTGTCCCTAAAATAGAGTAGGGCCACCAATATTCTCTGGAGGCCAATCATGAGGTGTGAAATCAACTCACCTCCAAGTCTATTCCAGCAGATCCTGTTCACACATCAAATGAATGCATAGATCTATACATAGAAGTTTGTTCCTTATCCTGATTTTTGCTATCAAATGTATAAAAGATACAAGGCAGCACTACTCAACTCTGTAAAAGCAGCATTTTTATAAACCAACCAGTTCCTTTCTAAAGAAAAAGAATTGGGGTTATATAGCCATGATGAATTTTTACATATACATTTTTATGAACTTAGTTTACATTTGGATATAAAATATCATCATCTATCTATTATTTTTCCATCAGAAAGTCCCTTTCCTCAAACTACCAGTAGTATTTTGGGTATTATCCAAGAGATAGATTTCTAGTATTAAATATGAAACACAAGGGATAGCTTCTTAGGTGTTGAGAAGCTTAAAAACTTCAAATTCTCTTAGAAACTGAAGTTTTCTAACCTGATCTTTCCTTTAAAAAGAATTGCCTCTTATTGGTTTTGTTATTAGTTGTTCTAATTCATTATTATTAAAATACCTACCGTGTGTGTGTATGTGTGTGTGTGAGAGAGACAGAAAGGCAGAGACAGAGACGAAGAGGGAGACAGAGAGACAAAGAAAGAGAGAATGAGAATAAGAAGAGAAAATAAACATGCTAAAGACCTTGAGCCTTAAACTTTACTGGTAAGAAAGGTTATTCTGCAGATGGTTTCTCTATGGGTAAAATACAGGTCTCAAATATCTCTTTGGAAGTTTAACTTATTCACACATTTCTTTATATTACAAGCGAGCTATTTCAGGATGTAACAGCACCCAAAAAGATTAGCAGAGAGATAATGGTTAAGAATAGGTGTGTGCAAGCATGGAACTGGTTATTTATGGAGGAGAGGTATCAGAGGGGACAGTGGCATAAACTTAGGGATTCTGCTAGTGTACCATTAACAAGGATTGTTAGCTGCTCTGGATAAAGACTAAGCTGATATAACAACAATAAAAATACAGAATAGAAGTTTACTTCTCTTTTATAATAATTAGAAAGTAAGGCAGGACTGCTCCATGAGGTCATTCAGAAACATGTGTTCCTTCCAACTTGGAACCCTTAGAACATACATAGTCAAAGTTGAGTTCACCCCACATCCCTTTTCCAGTCTACGGTTCTCATAGGGAAAGTGGGAAAACGAAATCTGCAACCAGTAATTTCGTTCTAGGGAATTACTTGTAGAAGTTGCACTTGGTACATCCATTTACATTTCACTGCAGAGAACTGAGTCTCGGGGCCACATCTAGCTGCAAAGGAGTCTGGGGAGTGTGATATCTAGCAGGGCAATCATGTACCCAGATAAACTCTATTACAAAGCAACAAGGGGAGAACAGCACTGGGAGAAAACCAGGTGCCTATTTGAGCACTTTATTATGGGTTCCCCAGTTACTGTCATTTACCTGTTTTTTTTTTAACTGAAGTATAGTTGACTTACATTATTATATTAGTTTCACATGTACAACACAGTGATTTGATCTTTTATAGATTATACTCCACTTAAAGTTATTATAAAACATTAGCTATATTCCCTGTGCTGTACATTATATCCTTGTATCTTACTTATTTTATACCTAGTAGTTTGTACCTCTTAATTCCCTTCCCCTATCTTGCCCTTCCCCCTACCCCTCTTTATCTGTTTTTACACTGTGGGGCAAAATTCCTTCTTTGAGGGAAAAAATTGTGTACTGGATCTCTGTTACTCTTCACCCCAGAGACCTGCACATATTAGACCACTTACTATCTTTTGGATTAGACTAAGTCCCAGTCCCAACAAAGAATGGGTTATTTAGTTCACATTTTTGAAATGTGAGGTCTCCCTTTAAGTAAAGGTCTGCCCAAGAAGGAGAAATGTTTACCTTTTGCCAAACTGAATATGTCTATGGGGAATCTAGTCTACTCCTTTGATGCCCCTGCCTTTCTTGAAGATTCTCAAGGGCCAGTAGAGCTCTCTTCACTTCAGAAAAGACTAAAATGCTAAATGGCAGATTGCTCACTACAGGTTCAATCTACCAGGATCAGATTAAATACTTTATGAGTATTCAAAATTAAAACTTAACACAATAGAACTATGACATAGATTCATTGTCAAAATTATGTTGACTTTGGTTAGCTGACGTATTTAGTCAGGGTTCTCCAGAGAAACAGAACCAATATGATATATATATACATATACAGGCAGGTGAAAACCAATGTCAAAGCTCAAAGGCAGAGAGAATGAATCCCTCCTTACTCAGCCTTTTTGTTCTATTCAGGCCCTCAACAGAGTGGATGACAACCCACATTGGGAAGGGCAATCTACTTTACCCAGTTCACTGATTCAAATGTTAGCTCATCCAGAAACACCCTCATAGACACACCCAGAATAATGTCTAACCAAATATCTGGGTACCCTGTAGCCCAGTCAAGTTAGCACATAAAATTAACCATCACTGCTGATGACTATCTTTATTCTCTTTAGTAAAAGCTCTGAATTAGATCAAGTATGACAAAAATATCAGGTAGATAATGAGGAAAACTGTTTTGCTTTTTTTTTTTAATTTCTAAAGGACTGGCATTTGACATATCAGCTTAGGTGTGACTTGGGATATATTTTAAGGAAACAACCATACTCCAGGCACAATTAATATGAGACACTCAGGCTACTTACCAGGAATAGAATATATACTGTAAATAGTCTGAGAGAGAACATGCAGCAATTAAAGACGATCTTGTGATAAATTTGGATACTGGCCTTTTTCTCTCCCTCTCAGTAGTTTTTGCATAATATTAAAGACTTTCTGAGATACCTAGATAAATATGATATAAAATAAAAATTCAAGAGTAACATCCACAGTTAGGTTTTTTCCCTTTTAAAAACCTAATTTGCAAGCTTTTAGGCTGTCTGTATCTCTTCAAATGATGTATAAAAATGATAATGACACAGACCATAACACAATCAGATAATTCAAATAATTACAGCACAAGAGTGGATTTCTTTTATTTCAATTGGCTATTTTAATTGATCAGATAAGCCTAATAATCAAGCAATTTCTACTTAATTTGTGCTAGGCACATATAATTTCAGCAGCCTAGAAGCATCATTATGCTCCCTTAAAAAATTTGTTAAGGCTCTTTGGGAAACTGTAATGTCGAAATTTTAATGGCTTTATTGAGGGCACCAAATCTTAAAAGCATTAATGGAAAAATCCCTTCATAGTACTGCATTGGTTTCCTTGGTCTTAAGATATAGATAGAATACACAAACTTAGCAACCTTTCTGTTTCTATTCTTCAAGCTCACAGTATAGTTTAATAAGAGTAAGGAAAAACTTACAAAATATTCTTCAGGACCAAAGAGACAAAATGTCTATTATTAACTAATAGTTTTTGGTACTGGAAAATAGTTCCCAGTATGAATCCCAAAGATACCAAATTTTTTGTGTTCATTAAGTAACTAAGAAAACATCAGAGGGGAAACCTAGTCTGCAAAACTGTGGCCCTGAGATTTATAATCATCTCCCCATCTAGTCTTTGTATATAAAGTGCTTATTGTTAGGGATGTTCTAATGTGAGTGACCAAGGGTTTTGCTTAAATGAGATAACTGCTACTTAAGAAGCCTGCCAAGATGGAGAAAGCAAGTAGGTTTGCTTTTGCTGATTGCATTTGAATTTCATTTTCATTTTAATGTCATGAACCAGTTGCAGTCAGACTCCGGGCCTTGTATCTGCTCTCCATCTGCTGCTGGACCAAGGCAATGAGCAAAGCACTTCTAAGGACTATGGGCTCACAGTTGATACAAGCAAAGTATCCTTGTCAGGATTAATAATGCAGGCAGACAAGTGGATGTTTATTTTAGATCATTCATTCTGACAAGACTGTCGATTTGGAGTTGCTGCAACTGTGGGTAAGGGAAGTACTGAAAGTGGCTGCAGGCAGAGAACACCCCTTAAGGGGGATTCTTGGGAGGAGGGTCAATATCTTGATGAAAAGTCTTCTTGGATTTATCCACAGTTAGCTTTGAGCTTGTAAAATCTAAAGTGAAATCAAAGTGTATTTCCAGGACTTGATGCAATAAAGAAGTAACCATGGCAATTGCCTGAACTGCATGGAGACTGAGGGAGGAAGTACAGTCTCAAACTTCATGTACATTAGAAATACCACAGAAAATTAAGTAGGAAAATCCTTGGAAAAAGCGAAGTGTGTGAAGAAGAGATGACAAGATATTATTGGTTGCTTTGTTTGGTTCACACAAGTAGAAGAAACTACAGTTAATTCATTTTTCCCTGTTTGAATTTCTGCAATTTTTGTGGTAAGAATTAACAAGACTCGGGCTCAGGAAAAATCAGCACAGAATTACTTCTTGGTCAGTTAGTGGCACGTACTGCTGAAGTAAGATAAATGGGTTCTGATTTTGAAAAGCAATTATTCTGCAGAAAGGATATAGCTGTCCCTCCCCTTAGTGTGATGAACAATGTGTTTACTATAAAATGCTAATTAGCCCTTAAAGTTATTAATGTAATTATTGTTCATCTAAGGACATAAATCTGACAGCCCCTGAGGACAAGGGCATTGCTCACTTAGAATAAGCAGGCTTAAAGCAGTTTTTGCTTCCCTATTTGCTTATTTTAAACTAAATCACTCTTCAAAGAAAGATGAAAATAAAATATCATCAAGCTGCCAGTCATTCAAAGAGGACAAAGATGCTTGGAGCTGAAATTAGAGGTTATGAGACACACTGACATTTGTGTTTACAAGTAAGGCATTATTTTTTAGGCCTAATAAGAGCAGATCATGGATTTAAGAGTATGTGCTATGAATGCCTCATTTAATCTCTGATAGGGCATCTTACTTTGAATACAGTCTGGAAGAATCATTTGGGCAGGGAAGAAAATGAAAAATAGTATTGCTCTATTAAATAAATATAGAAGATTTTGAAAAGAGTCTGTTTATTTACATTTCTACAGAACTTCAAAGTTATGTGTGTCTAGGGCAATATTGCCAGCTTGTCCTCATTGCCTTCTTCAAATAGAGAGGTATCACTCTAGCTGCCTGGAGTAAATAAAATTTCCTTGCCACAAAGAGAAAAAGCATATTAGAAATTCGCCAGTCATGTTCAACACTATTTAACTGAAAATGAGGTTTGTACTCCTCATTAGGATGGAAAGGAGTGGGCAGCCTCATTGCCCAAATTCCCAACCCTTTTATTGTAAAAATTCTTCATATTGCATGTAACAGAAAATCCATGGCTTGAGCAAAAATAGAGAATGACTTTTCTTTTATAACTGGACGCTCTGAAATATAACTAGCTTCCAGTATAGTTTGATCCAGAAGGTAACTGTGTATCAGGGCTCCCGCTGTTTTGCACTGTGGTTCTCACAACTATGCCCTGCTCTGTGTTGTCTTTGTCCTGAGACGCACTCCCCTCAGCAGCAATACTGGCTGCAGCAGTTTTAGAAATCAGAGCCATATGTTACATGGTCCAAAGAAAAGGAATGCTTTTAAGTCTCTTGGAAGAGCAAGGAAGTGGCGTGCGAGGAGGATGCTCCTGCAAAGGTCTACTTACGGCTTACTGAGCCACACACCAAGCGCAACAGACCCTATATGTGGCCTATCCGATAGTTATTTCCCCCTTCCTCCTTGGTAACAGAACCTCGATTTTGCTTAAGAATGGAGCAGCAATGTGCTCAGGAAGTGGGCCACTTCTTCAGTCTTAAGGGATGAACCATAACTGGACTAAGTCAATCATGGTAATACTACTACTTTTTCCAGTGACTAGTTTAGGGCATGAGTGATTCTGGTCAACAGAACCTTTAGAGAAGTCTACTGGAAGCCTCTGGAAAAGATTTTCCTCTCTAATAATAGAGAGACATTTAGGTAGACATCTCTAATCTCTCTACCCTTCTTTGGATGTTATTATATAAGGAAGTAGTAGTTAGAGCTGTGGCAGCCATCTTGTGATTATGAGACTCTTAGAGAGGCTGATGGAGAAACTAACTTTGTTGAGTCATGGAAAAAACCTTGGAGCCACCTTATTCTAGAAATCTTTTTGTGGAGAGGGAAAATAACCTCCTGTTTCTTGTGGCACTTTTAGTCAAATATTCTGTTACTTGCTACCCAAAGCTTCCTAACAAAATCAACCCTGAGAAGTCAGGAGATGGATGTGGTGATGAGCTTAAGTCCTCCAGGCTTACCTACTGAGTGGTGGGTGGATTAGTCCTATTCAAAGAGCTCAGCTGAGAATGGAAAAGAGGAGTTCTCTAGAGGAAAATCTGAGTAATTTCAAGAAAGGCAAAGGGGAGAGAGGATGCAATCCACCTTCATCAAAAATACCATTCAAGTTGCTAATCAGGAACTCTGTTAACTGTAAAGATAATGAGATGATAGATTCTCATTTTCAGATGTCTGCCAAGCATTTCTTCCTAGATGTCCCACAAGTTCATTACACTTAAAATGTTTAAAATAAAACTCATCTTTCCCCTCAAAAGCTGTTCCATCTTTTATATTCCACATCTCAGGGTATAAAAATCTTTCACTAATTCAAATAAACTGGAAACTTCAAAGACATTCTTTTTTTTGTTTGTTTTGTTTTGTTTTTTGGCTGCACGCCATGTGGCATGTGGGATCTTAGTTCCCGGACCAAGGATCAAACCCGTGTCCCCTGCAGTGGAAGCACAGAGTCCTAACCATTGGACCGCCAGGGAAGTCCAAAAGATATTCTTAACTCTTCCTTCATCACCACCTCCTACTATGGTCATAACTTCTGTTCCTTCCATATCCAAAATGTCTCTTGGCTTGGTCTCTTCCTCATTTTTCCCCATTTCCTTGCCCTAATCCATGTTTTACGCCCCATCACAATGGCTAGCTGGACTTCTAGGCTTTAGACACATCTAACTCCAATTCACCATCTCATTGCTATTAGAATTAAAAATACCATTGAATAATTTTTGAAACAACCCTTCAGAAATTTCTTATACTGTTCCTAATATAAAGCCTCTGACTACTTTGCTCCCTAAGTTCACACTTCCAAACATACTTTTAAATACACATAGTGATTAAGCTAACAATAAGCAAATTTACTTTAATAGAAATAATATTTGCTAAAGAAAATAGAGTAATACCTAGGGCAAAAGAATAGAATGAGAAAAGCAAGGGCTTTGGAGTCAGGAAGTCCTGGACCTGAATCTTAGCTTACTAGCTGAGTGAATTTGGTCAGGTCTCAACCTCTCAGAGTTCTACTTCCTGACTCTGTGAGTATGGGGAATATAGTCCCCACTTTAAGAGCTGGCAGGGGACTGAAATGAGGTAACAGAGGTTAAGTATTTAATGCAGAATGACAGTAGACACTCAACAAATAACTATTGTTGTTGTTCTTATTACTAGGCACTTACAAAATACTGGATTTTCTTCCTTATCCAGAACGAAGGCTATTGCAGAGATTTTTTTTTTTAAATCCACAGATTCATGTACTAACACTCACACACTTTTCACATAAAAGAGCACACCAGGTTCTTACTCAGTGACAATGAGCAATTTTAATAAGCTTTTTTATTCTGATTTCCCAAGCCCAAATCTGATGAACAGTAGCAAATTGAAAGGCAGGAGAGTAAAAATGGAGAGAAATAGTAGATGACAGCAAGGAAGCTTAAAGAAATACCTTAACATACAGATTTAAGAACTCAAAATGTGCAACAGCAGGGCAAATGTACTTCGCAACCCCAGAGGAAACCACCATGAGAGGAATAGAGAAAGAGCATTATGCGGTGGTTAAGAGCACAGATTCTGGACTCTGCTGCATCGGTTTGAAGCTCAGCTCTACTGCGAGCTAGCTTATGGGCTCATCAAGCTTCTCAACCTCTCTGTGAAATGGAGACAATCATCGTACCTATGCCACAGAGTTGTATGTAAGTAAATGCAGAAGTAAATAACTTAATGCTCTAGGGCATTTAGAACAGTGCCAGACCCATAGCGAGTGACCACAGAAGCACTAGCTTTTATTATTACAACACAGTACCATCAACAGTGCTTATTTGAAAGACTGAATCATCAAATATTATCCCTGTATCCTCTGTTTTTAAAGAGAAGTGGCAATCACTTGAAAGGCAGGAGAGTGAAAATGGAGAGAAACAGTTGATAACAGCAAGGAAGCTTAAGCTTAATCACTTTCTCTTTGAGAATTGATGCAATCAAAAATGTTACATTCTTAAACAGATATGGTGAAAAAATTTAGGTATCTGAAATATTTATGTTATCTGCAATTCCACTGAGAGTAAGAGAAAAATAAGATACAGCATTTAGATTCAGAATTTTTAAGTGAATGTTATTTTCAGTATATTAAAAGAAATCTTTTCTTCCACCATGCCTTCAGAATTGAAAAAAGAGACAGGGAGAGAGACAGGTTCTTTTGAAAGGAGTTCCTGCGCAGAGCCGTGGGACAGCTCAGCCTCAGTGGAAGTTCCCGGGGTGAGGAAAACTTGGACACGATTCAGCTGTTTCTAAGTGATATAAAGACCCAGCCTTGCAGTTTCTGAGATTGCCAGATCTCTCTTGGAATAAGGTTTCCCTACCTTGCACACAAATGTGTCACAGATGTGTTTCTTCTCTTTTCTGAAAAGAGACCACAAAACAAATCTACTCATTTCTATTCCCTTAATCGAAAGAAGCAGGAGACAGTGGTTCTTGCATTTTTCTAAAGAATGAGTAAAAGCTGCTTACTAAATTTTTGTCGGTATATTGTCTCAAGCTAGTAAGTATCTCTGCTTTAGAGATTTTTTTTAAATAGTAAATCACTCAGAAAATGTTGTGCTCAATTTTCAGTCTAAAAGCAGATTAAAATCATGTATCATCATCACGCATAACTTTTTCATTGTACCTCATCAGGAGAAAGAAAATAAGAGTTGTATTGATTAATGGTCCTAATTCAGTCTAATTTTGACAGTAAGTTAATACAGTCTTTAATATTTCAATCTTTGTAATAAATCTTCTGAAGGTGGAAAGAAATGCCAGCCAGTGCCAAGAAAACGTAGAGTTAGTGTGCCCTCTCACAGTGTAGCACCTTTTCTCATTTAATCCCCCCCAATAACCCGTAGAGAATCTAAACGGAAGGGTTGCTAGGACTTTGTGGTGAAGAAGACTGCCTGACATTATCCTTCAACTGCAGTTGTGAGCACTAAAAAAATAGCTGACAGATAAGTCAATGAGATAATAATTTTATTTTCTTACGGAATCTTTTGGATTCTCTTAGCATTTAGGGCTTAACTCCAAATAATAACCAATTGTTTTAAGTAGGTAACTTCCAGCAGAAGGATTATTAAAAGCTCCCCATCAATATTTACTCTTGAAAAAATAACGAGAAGCAAATCAAATTTTGGAACATATAAAAATAACATTCTACTGCAATCAAGTACTTTATCCCATCAATATAAGACTCTATTAGTAGACAAGAGATAAATCCAATATGATTTGTTCAGTAAAAGAACAAAAGAAATTTCATAAAATTCCCACCTTTTCCTGAGAATGGTAAAAATAATAGCTAATATTGACTGAATACCTCCTATGTTCCAGGCTCTCTGCTATGGCTGAGAATCATAATCTCTTTTAACCATCTCATCAACCCCATCCAGAAGATGGCGTCACAGAACTCAATTTAAAAATCAAGGCTTAGAGACACTGAAGAATTTGTCTAACACCTTATTTCCAAACCTGGGCTTTAATTCATCATAATATACTACTTATACTTAGTTAAAAAAGATTATAAGGCAACAGTCTTAATCTGATAAACTATATTAACCCTAAACCAACAGCCAATATCATACGAATGGGAAACAAGAAATCAATGCTTAAGAACCTTAAGACCGCACATGAAAGACATTAACAATTTATACAAAAAATCCAAGTAGATACATACGTGGAAAAAATTATCAGCTTTACTAGTATGTGAAAGAGTGTAATTTTTGAAAGTGAGACACCCTTTATATTCACATTTATTTATTTTATTGGTCAAAATAGCAAACATTTCAAATATAATTCTTTAAGGATACACTGGAATAATTACTTGTAGAAGGGCAAATGTCTCAACTTCTCTGGACAGAAATTTATCAATAAATATAGACTCAAGACATTTCATACCCTTTGTTCAAATAATTCAAAACATTGTTCAAAACATTACATATTTACCCTAAGGAAATAATTAGAAATTTGAACAATCTATATGAAAAGCTATCCTTTGAAATGTTATATCTAACTTTGAAAAAATTGGAACCAGCCTAACTAGTGAACAATAGAGGAATGGTTATATTAATTTTAGTTCATCCTTATTATAGAATATTAAGCTAACTCCTAAAATCCTGTTTGAATATTCATACAACTTAAAAATGATTTATATCAAAATATAAATAGCTAAAGCTAAATGAAAAAAGGGTAGCGTAGTTAAATATAATACAATCCTAATCACCTATTTATACATTAATGGAAAATGACTGAAAGTAAATACATCAAAATGTTGACAATAGTTATCAACATAACTATTAGGTTATGATAGGTATATGATTGATTTTGATCTACATCTTCATATGTTTCTGCATTTTCCAAAGTCCCTACAAGAAACTTGCATAAGTGTTATACTCTTTAAAAATGTTATAAAAAAACAAGATAGTCTCATATAATGGTATTCTATAGGTAAAAATTTCAAGACTAACTCAATTTTTATCCATAAGGGGCTCCCGTATTAGTGACCTATTTTCATCCATACTTCTATTCAACTTTCACAAATAAAACAGCTCCTATCACATTGTTGATGTTCATTAGAGTAAACGAATGCATGACCATCAGTGTGGTCCCCTCAGCAAGCACAACTCTCCTGCTGATCTGGAATCTGGCTTTCTTAATCGTAGTACAAACCGTCAGTCCTGCCAAAAGAAGTAGGGAACAAGGAGTGGCAAGCCTGAGGTAAACAACCGCCAGGGTCTGTGCTTAAAGTGTAAGCAACCCATTCTTAAGTGTAATGATAAAACTGTCACTGAGTCCTGGTTCTTGTCCCCAATCACCCTCAGACCACTAACTGTGAGAATCTATGGGGCAGGCTCCCCCTCTCTGGGATACATGTCCATTTGTTCAGTTCAAAGAAGAAGCAATTCTCACTTGACAAAAAGGTTGGAATTCCGTAAACTGCTAAATTTCTTGATGAGATTTCCAGAGTCAAGTGACTTCACGCAATAATTTCTAGGCAAGCTTGTCCATACTTTGAACAAATCCCCTCTTTATTCTAAATATCCATAGAATAATGTATATATACATAGACATCGACATAAATATGTCTTCCAGGTGCTGTACTGGAAATTGAGAGTCAGACAAGACAGAAAGGGATTTATAGTCTTCTAGCACCTTTCAGCATCAACAATGCCTACCCAACTAAACTCAACATTTATTTGTCCATGGTGCGGGAAACATTAGAATGAATTATTTCAGATTCTAAACATTGATTGTATTAGGGCAATGGATCGATGAAATGATTCTTTTTCATTTTAACGTTTCATAATTTTTCCAAATTTTCTTTCATCGAGTATATATTACTTTTATAATGGAGAAAAAAACATTAAAATGCTTAATATTCTCTGCCCTTGCAGAAATTAACACCTGGCAAGGAGAGAGTTTTCAGACTAGGTATATGACAGTATAAAGAGTACTACCCTCACAATACAAAGTTTTGGGGAGCCCCAAAGAGAGAAAAGATGAATTCTGTCCAAGAAGGAAGAGGAACCACAACGTTGAGTGAACTTCACAGATGAAGCAGCTTCTGAAACAGGCCTTGAAGAATGAGTAATATTTGTATCTGATGAAGAAGAACATTCCAAGGAAGATGGCAGCACGGAAAGACTCAGACTTGAAAGCCCAGAACATGCTAGGGAAAGGGCAGTTAATCTGGGGTCACAGCCCTTATTTGATGTAGCCATCCCAACTGTCATCCTATCCCAACCCAATGTTCAATCTTGATTAACTTTTAATTCTTCAATACGCATTTGGATTGTTTCTTATTTTGATATGTTTCACAGTAAATGTGTCTATGTGTGTCATCTGTACCAATGTTAATACTATTTCAAAAATGAAACTGATTTCAAACTTAAACAGATTTAAGTGTTCAGTCAATTCATTTGATTTGCATTTTAGATACTTCTCTTGAGAAATTATAATGGTTCTCTACAGCTCATTATTTCTTATCAATTTGATTAAAGGTTCTGTAACTTAGCTAACTCAGGTATAGAACAACATTTAGAAAAACATATTTAACTGGTTTTATGACATATGTGAGGATGTGAACTATAATATAAGTATGCAGAATAGTTTCTGGCAGAAATCTTTTCAGACACTTTAACCAGAGACTCCACTGAATCAACATAAAGCCAGTTAGAGGAAATCATTTCACAGTGACAAAAGGACTGTCCAAACAAGGAACAGAAGACTGGGGCTCTAATCCGAGTTCCTCTATTTACTAGCCATGAGATTACAGCAAGTGATAAAATCTGAACCTCAGTTTTCCCATTTGGGAAAGACATAATAATAAATACTATGTATTCCTTACTTCTCAAGATTATTAAAATCACATCAGAATGTACATGTCAAAATAGATAACCAACAAGGACCTACCATATAGCACAGAGAACTCTGCTCAATATTCTGTAATAACGAAATGGGAAAAGAATTTGAAAAAGAATAGACACATGTATATGTATAAAAAACAAATATTATGTTTTAAAAATGTACATGTCATCAGTTATGCAATTGTTAAAGACCTTAAAGATAATCTTATTAGGTTTCTAGATTTTGCTCCAAGAGCCCCATTCAGGGGCCACTAACAAGATGTAGGAAGGGTGGAAACAGGAGGAGGGGTATTGCTGCTGAACGGACAGTGTCCTCTCTCTCACACCCGCATTTTCAGCTGAGGAGTCCGAGATTATCTGCTTTACATGCTGAGCTCCACAAAAGCTTCCATTTGAAGAAAATGCCCAATAGTTTCAAAGGATTGAAAACCACTGATTTATCCAACTGTCTCATGTAACAATGAAAAAGTAAAACAGAGAGAAGCTAAATAACCACCCCGCCCCAGCTTTAAGTAACTATTATAAAGAGGCTGGGCAAATAATAAAATCCAAGCCTTCTGTTTCCAAGCCCAGTGCCTTTTATGACATACCACATGGAAGTGTTAAATAAATATGTGTACTGACACCAAAGTACTAAGAATTGGTACAAGTGTATACAGGAGATATGACATCACCTGTACAGTATGAAAATTCTGTTCAGCAATATAGAACTATAGTTCTTTCATTAACTTGCATATTTATTCAATAAATATTAAGTGTCAGATATGTGCCATTGTTCTAAGTACTGATTTCAACACTGTATACAATTCAATTTCAAAGAAGTTATGACATCCAAGCTTAACACTGAAATACAACATTCCACTTTTTTATGGAATTGAGTAATAGGTGGAGTATTATAGATTTAATTATTGCCCATACAAAAATACTTCTTTAATTTCAATAGTGAAATAAACACTAAATTACTTGTATCTGGGCACACCTCACTGAATTTCCTCTTATTAATTTGCTCCTTCTATCAAAAGCTAACACTCCACTTGTGAAATACCTTCCACCTACTCTCACCTTCAAGGAATTGGAACCTTCAGGCACCTCCTTTCTCTTCTTTATATTTATTTTTCTCCCTTTCTGGTGATCATTCTGAAGGATGTAAATATGCTCTAATATCTCCCATATTGAAAACAAAACAAAACCCTTCTTTGCCCCCATGACCAACTGCCACCCAATTTCCTTTCTTTGTTTCAAAGCAAATATTTTTGGAAAGAGCTGTCTAAAGCCACTCCGTTATTCCCATTCTTACCCCCACCAGTATCTACAGTAGAAGGCAAGCTCCGTTGTCTCTTCCCCCTAGTATGTGAAAAAAGGGATCCTGTTTGTTCACCAGCCCCAGCACTTGGAACACCACCTACCACATGCCTAACTCAGTAAATATTTGTAAAAATAAATCATCTAGAACCATACAGTGATTTAGTGAATTATGTATTACATAGCTTGCCAATTTCTCATTATTTCTGAAGGATGGATCACAATATATGCTAAATCTTAACTGATCCCAAATTATATAAATTCCTTCAAACACTATTTGAAAAAATGTATAATGACCCATAATGCTAAAGTTAATCTATAAATGAAATTTAATCCCTACCAAAATTGCAACAAGGATAGTTTTTGTATAACTTGGCAAAATAATTCTAAAATCCATTTTAAAGATCAAATGTTTTTAAGTAACTAGGAAGATCTGACGAAGAATAATGTAGGTAAAATTGCACTACAAGATATAAAAACTGTTACAAAATAACAGTAATTAAAACAGCGTGAATCTGGCACAGGATGAGAGCTCAGAAACAGATTACAGAGTTCAGAATTGAGCTCAAATATATTTGAGAATTTTGTAAATAAAAAAGATTGCACTTCAAATCAGGGAGGGACATAGCGGTTATTCAATAAAAGGTCTTGGGACAACTGCCTACATACTTGCAAAATAAATAAGTAACCCTTCCTTACTCCTCACACTGAATTCCAAACAAATTCACAGGAGAAAATAAAGGATTGGAAAATAATTTTACAGCCTTGGAGTGAGGAAGGCCTTATGAGTATATCAACAAAACCAAAACCATAAAGAAAAACACTGACTGGAGACAAACTCAACGACAAACTTAAAAGTGAAAGAATGCATACGGTAAAAACAACAACAACAAAAAACTAGAAAACCCTGTCAATAAGATTAAAAGGCAAACAAAAAGCTAGCAAACATTTTTGCATCATATATATGATAAAGGATTACAAAATCCTTGTTATTGTTAAACCAACTGGGAAAAGAACATTCCAATAGATAAATGGGCAAAGGAAATAGATAATTCACCAAAGAATAAATATAAATGGTCAGTAAACATGTGAAAAGATAGCCAGTCTCATTAGTAATCAAGAGAAGGTAAGTTAAAATATTAAATTTCCTTTACCTATTATATTAGCCAGCTAAATTTAGAGTATTGGAAATACACTGGATTGGCAAGGGGATGGAAAACAGAATTCTTATGCACCTATGACAGAGTAAACCAACACAAAGTTCGTGGGAGTTAGTCTGGCATCAAATGTAAAACATACAATAAGGGAATAACCAGACAATTAATATATAAAGGGTATTCTCTGCAGAGTCATTTATAACTGAATAAAAGTCCATCAATAGATTATTGAAAATATTATTATCGATCCATACAAAGAACTACTACGGAGACCTACATTTCTGAAATATAGAAAGATATCCATAATATGTCAAGTGGAAAATAAAAGATTACAGAACTATTCTACCTCCTAAATATTTCTGAATCAGTCCCCTTCTTTCATCTCCATCATTACTCTGGTGCAAGCTAACATCTTCTCTTTCCTGCACCCCCAGTTTCCTCTTGGGCCTTCCTCGGGTGGAATCAGCCATGGGGGTAGTTTTACAATGCTAGTATCTGATTATCTCACTCCTCGCTGAAAAAGTTCACTACCCTTTGCCCGATCTGGCCCTCCTTATTCCTCTAGCTCTCTCTCTTGCCTCTCTCCCCCTTGCTCTAGGTACCCCAACCCAGTGGCCTTTTTTCAGTTCTTCTGCTCCCCTAGACCCACTCTAACCTCAATCCCTTGCGCTTGTTCTCTGTCTGGAACCTTCTTGCCCACCCTGCACCACCCATCACCACATTATGTCTGTTGACACCTCTGCATCTTCCAATGCTCAGCACAGATGCCATTTCCTCAGGAAAGTCTTCCCAACCACAAAGCATAGATTGGCGCCCCCTTTATGTACCCTCATAGCTCTCTTTCTTTTTTCTTGATCACCTCATCACAGTTTGCAATTATATATTTGTGGATTATATCATAATGATCTATCTCCCTCCTCAGGCTGAGGACAAACAAGGACCATTTCTATTTTCTTCACTATTATGTATCACTGATACATACTAAACACAATTTACAGACTGACATGTATCAGGCACTGAAATATCTTATAAGTGAAGGAAGGAAGGGAGGGCAAAAGGAAAGGAAAGAATAAGGATTTGGTACTCTGTTACTTGAAAATCAATAAGAACATCGAGACCCAAAATAACTTCTTGATTATTATTTTAAAAAATGAGTACATCCATCACAGATTTTTAACCACAAAAGCAATAAACAGTCACATCACCAAAGAAGACACACAGATGACAAATAAGCATATGAAAACATGTTCCATAACATACGTCATCAGGGAAATACAAATTAAAACAACGAGATACCACTACACACCTATTAGAATGACCGAAATCCAGAACACTGACAACACCAAATGCTGGCAAGGATGTAAAGCAACAGGAACTCTCTTTCCTGGTGAGAATGCAAAATGTACAGCCATTTTGGAGGAAAGTCTGGTGATTTCTTACAAAACTAAATATACTCCTATCATACGATCTAGCAGTTGCCTTCCTTGGTATTTTTCCCCAGACGATGAAAACTTAGGTCCACACAAAAACCGGCACACAGATGTTTATAATAGCTCTATTCATAATTGACAAAGCTTGGAAACAACCATGATGTCCTTTAGTAACTCAATGGATAAACAAACTGTGTTACATCCAGACAATGGAATATTATCCAGTGCTAAAAAGAAATTAGTTAGCAAACCATGAAAAGACATGAAGGAAACTTAAATGCATATTACTAAGTGAAAAAAGCCAATCTAAAAAGACTACATACTGTATGATCCCAACTATATGAATTCTGGAAAAGGCAAAACTATGGAGACAGTAAAAACATCAGTTGTTGTCAAGAGTTGGGGGGAGAGGGCTTCCCTGGTGGCACAGTGGTTAAGAATCCTCCTGCCAATGCAGGGGACATGGGTTTGAGCCCTGGTCCAGGAAGATCCCACATGCCACGGAGCAACTAAGCCTGTGTGCCACAACTACTGAGCCTGCAAACTAGAGCCCGTGAGCCACAACTACTGAGCTCATGTGCCAAAACTACTGAAGCCCACGTGCCTAGAGCCCGTGCTCCACAAAAAGAGAAGCCACCGCAATGAGAAGCCTGCGCACTGCAACGAAGAGTAGCCCTCACTCACCACAACTAGAGAAAGCCCGCACACAGCAACGAAGACCCAACGCAGCCAAAAATAAATAAATTTTTTTAAAAAAAAGGGTTGGGGGGAGAGAGGGATGAATAGGCAGAGCACAAAGGATTTTACAGCAGTAAAGCTACTCTGCATGATACTATAATTGTGGAGATATGCCATTATACATTTGTCCATACAATGCAAAGAGTGAACCATAACATAAACCAACATGGACTTTGGATGATAATGATGCGTCACTGTAGGTTCATCAGTTATAACAAATACATCACTCTGGTAGGGAATGCTGATAAGAGGGGAGGCTGTGCAGTGTGGGGATAGGGGGTATATGGGAAATCTCTGGACTTTCTGCTTAATTTTGCTATGAACTTAAAAATGCTCCAAAAAATAGTTCCTTAAAAAAAAAGTAGTGAAGTATTTTTTTTTACTATTTATTCTTCTCAAATCAGAGGATCAATGATGCATTGTCTGGTTATTGCTCCTCACTGCCATGAACAAGATGGACGATTCATCTCCTGTGGCAGGATCACTTTTGCATCAAGTTTACAGGACCTCATGAATTCTGATGCCAAGAACCAGACCCATCTCTAACCCAGAGCCCTGATTTCCTAAGCGTTGTCAATAACAAAGCCAGTTCTATTTTTCATTTGCATACAGTAAATCAAAAATTCTATGTTGAATTGATGATTCCAGATTTCTACTTCTCAATCTGTCTTGCCATGGCCCTAAAATAATTCCACTTTCTTGGGGAAATTTCATTATAAATTTCATTATAAACCCAAAAGGGAAAGAACGATTTCCTCTTCATCCTCTCTTTTCCTAGGCTTTCCACACGACACACCACAAAGCCCATCAAATCCACCCCTAACCACCTATGAAACTCAGGGCAGACATTTTGCTCCCCATGATTATCAAGTTTCATTCCATAGATCCCAGTTCAACATTATATTTGTTAAATTTGAACTTGCAATAACCAATGTTTATCTGTCAACACAGTGAAGAATTCAGGCCTATTTGTAGAGCCCAGCCCATTTCTCCAAATTAGGTTTTTCTGATCTTACTTAGGAAAGTGAACGACATTAAGGGAGAAGACTATAGTGGTTCAAAGTGGCTTCTGATTTTCTTTTTAAAGAATTCAAGAAATTCACTGTGTATTTTGGCATCAAATACATATTATATAAATTGTGTGTAACTATAGGCAGATTGGCACCTGTGGATAGTGGGTGGTTGAAGATTTACAGTCAATATTTAGTCAACAGCTCAGTCATTTTGTACTGGATATAAATGTCTGTGACTTCTTTTATACATTATTTTCCACTGTGCTCACAAGCTCATGTAATCTTTTTCTTGACCAGTTATATGAAATAATTTTTAAAATAATACATTTCAAAGACATTTGACATAACAAAAAATAGGTCTGCAAGTGTGTTTATATACATAGTGTAAGAAAGAGCAGATTTACAGCTGGCAGACCTTCATCGGGTCATTCAACATTTCTGGAAGTGAGATTCCCTTACCTATATAATAAAAAATAAGTCAAATGAGCTCCAAGACCTCATTCGCCTTCTCAAATAATCTTTTAATTTATGTAAGAGTCTGCTTGTATCTCACTTATAACATTTATCAGATCCTACTTATGTTTTAGTTATCTGAGTTTTTCATACTCTATCCATTCCCCTTTACCTCCTCCAATTCCAGGTTCTTGAAGCCAGGGACTCTGTTTCATTCATCTGTATACTCCCTCCTCCAACTTGATAAATTAAAAAAAAAAAAATTATCTGATCACAGCCTCCAATCTGTTCTGCTTACTTGTGCAAATGCTCTTGTAAAAATTCTACCACCTCCCATGACTTCCAATCCATAGATGCCACTCTCAGTACTCATCAATCTTCCTTCGTCTTCATTTGCCTCTAGCATTCTTCCTCTCCATGCCAGTACTCAACCAGGTTAACAATGCTAGAAAAATTTATAAAGTCATATAAACTGGTACAGTTGGTTCAACATTTTTAAATATTTCCCTCCCTTCCACTAGTTATCCATATAACAGTAAGGTTGTTCCTCTTAAATGTGTTAATAGGCAGGACTCTGTTGACTGTCACATAACTGGGTGTATAAGTGGTTGTCTCTGGCTTCTGGTTCCCAGTCTAACCCCTAGTCATAGTGATTAATCCCAAAGATAGATGTCTGTTTCAAGAGGCAAATGGGTACCCTCCAAGGCTTAGGTTCTTTCCTGAAACCCTGCTCCCCCCTACCAAACACCATTTTTGTCTTCATTGCCAGATATGGGATCTATGTATGGGGATATTCTATGACAAAATGTTCATTTCTTTTTACAAAAGCAACTCAAAAAAAATATTTAAAGGAGAATATGTACCTTCCCAATCATCTTAGAAACCATGCCCCTCTGAGTCCATGCACTAGCTTTGCAGTGAAGTCTAGTTCCCCACTCTCTCCACATACACAGTATCTTCACCCCTCTGTGTGTGTTTATGTGTGTATGTGGAAGGATACATCATTGGAAAATTAGGAGCAAGCACCATTGAAGGGATACTCAATTCATTTTTACCTTGATAGCCATTTCTTAGAGAGACTCAAGAAGAGTATGCTCACTATAGCTGGTACTGCTAAAAATGCCCTACTTTTCCTGAAATAGTAACTATTAGCTCATTTAGAAAAATCACAGTCCAAATTAGAAGCTATAAAAATCATATTCGGAAATACACATATGGATCAATGTAACAGAATAGAGAGCCCAGAAATAAACCCACACACCTATGGTCAATTAATCTTCGACAAAGTAGGCAGGAATAAACAATGCGGAAAAGACAGTCTCTTCAGCAAGTGGTGTTGGGAAAGTTGGACAGCCGCATATAAATCAAAGAAGTTAGAACACACCCTCACACTATACACAAAAATAAGCTCAAATTGGCTTAAAGACTTAAATACAAGACATGATACCATAAAATTCCTAGGAGAGAACATAGGCAAAACATTCTCTGACATAAATTGTACCAATATTTTCTTAGGTCAGTCTTCCAAGACAAGAGAAATAAAAGCAAAAATAAACAAATGGGACCTAATCAAACTTTTAAGCTTTTGCACAGCAAAGGAAACCACAAGCAAAATGAGAAAAGACAACCTATAGACTGGAAGAAAATATTTGCAAATATTGCAAATGACAAGGGCTTAATTTCCAAAATATACAAACAGCTCATACAACTACAACAAAAACCACAAACAACCCAATCAAAGAATGGGTAGAAGACCTAAATAGACATTTCTCCAAGGAAGACATACAGATGGCCAATAGGCACATGGCAAGATGCTAGTCATCACGAATTATTAGAGAAATGCAAATCAAAACTACAATGAGGTACCACCTGACACCAGTCAGAATGGCCATCATTTAAAAAGTCTACAAATCGCAAATGCTGGAGAGGGTGTGGAGAAAAGGGAACCCTCCTACACTGTTGATGGGAAAGTAAATTTGTGCAGCCACCATGGAAAACAGTATGGAGGTTCCTCAAAAATACTAGAAATAGAATTGCCATATGATCCAGCAATCCCACTCCTGGGCATAAAATCCAGGAAAAAACTACAATTTGAAAAGATAACGTGCACCCCAATGCTCACAGCAGCACTATTTGTAATAGCCAAGACATGGAAACAACCTAAATGTCCACTGATGGATGAATGGATAAAGAAGATTTGATATATATACACACACATAAAAAAGAATGAAATAATGCCATTTGCAGCAACATGGATGGAACTAGAGATTATCATGCTAAATGAAGTCAGAAAGAGAAAGACAAATACCATATGATATCATTTATATGTGGAATCTAAAATATGACACAAATGAACTTATCTACGAAGCAGAAACAGACTCACAGACATAGAGAACAGATTTGTGGTTGCCAAGGGGGTTGGGGGGTGGGTGGGGATGGATCGGGAGATTGGGATTAGCAGATGCCAACTATTATATAGAGAATGGATAAACAACAAGGCCCTACTGTATAGCACAGGATATATTCAATATCCTGTAATAAACGATAATGGAGAAGAATATATATGTATAACTGAATCACTTTGCAGTACAGCAGAAATTAACACAACATTGTAAATCAACCATATTTCAATAAAATAAATTTTAAAAATCATATTCAGAACTCACCCTTTCTAGGTATTCTTCTAAAAATCAATAATTTAATTTACTAAAAATTTAAAACAAGTTTTTTAAGACCTCTAAGGGTATATTCACCTACTCTCTCTCTCCTGAAGACCACCTTTTTTTCTTCCCTGAAGGTTTAAAACATTCTCTTATACATTTTCAAACTCAGCCTCATCACAATCCACTGCTATTTTCAAAATCCACAGTGACTTCTGAGAGTCATCCTCATTTCTGTTTACAGTCCTCCCACAGTTTCCACATGTTACCTTCAAATGACTTGGCTTTAATTCTAGGGTTTGTACAAACCTGTTTGTTTATAATTAACCCATGGTGTGACTATTTGATGCAGGTGAATTTTTACCAAACCTGGAAGGGGCCTCCACAAGAAGCAAGTAGGATCCTCACTCCACAAACTCAGATGTGCAAGACACCAGCTTTATTTTCCCATTATTCCACTTCCTTTCTGAGTCTCCATTCTGTGGGGTTAGTGGGCAGTTAATTCCCAGCAATCAGCAACTCCACTTTTCCTGGGGTTGGCCTAACTTTCTGAGGACAGGGGAGAGCTTTCATAGTAGAAAGACACTGATAAAGGGCATTTGCCGTTCATCTACATGAAGTCTCCCCAAGACATTTCCTTATGGCTGTCTGCATGATCCCGTCAAACCTGGCTGTTCTCTCCCCTATTTACATTCCTGGGGACCCAGGAACTGTTTGAGCTTTGGTACCACGCTGGGGCACCAGAATCTCTGTGAAGCAATCCATGACCCCATTTGCCTAGCTCTAACTTACTGCCAGTTGTTGTTGCTTCTGTGGGCATCTACCCAGGATGTAGGATACAGATCGCCCCTGATCTCAGCATCTTTGAGTTTCTTGATGGTTGGCTGTGCCCCTAAGACTTTCTCTGGGACGCACCTACATCTCTGCCCTCCATACTTCCCCTCCATATACATACTTTCCCATCCCCATCCAAACTCCCCATATTCCAAGAAATATTTTTCTCATTTATAGAAAGCCCAGAGATAAACCCACGCACTTATGGTCAACTAATCTATGACAAAGGAGGCAACGATATACAATGGAGAAAGACAGTCTCTTCAATAAGTGGTGCTGGAAAAACTGGACAGCTACATGTAAAAGAATGAAATTAGAACACTCCCTAACACCATACACAAAAATAAACTCAAAATGGATTCGAGACCTAAATGTAAGACCGGACACTATAAAACTCTCAGAGGAAAACATAGGAAGAACACTCTTTGACATAAATCACAGCAAGATCTTTTTTGATCCACCTCCTAGAGTAATGGAAATAAAAACAGAAATAAACAAATGGGACCTAATGAAGCTTCAAAGCTTTTGCACAGCAAAGGAAACCATAAACAAGATGAAAAGACAACCCTCAGAATGGGAGAAAATATTCGCAAACGAATCAACGGACAAAGGATTGATCTCCAAAATATATAAACAGCTCATGCAGCTCAATATTAAAGAAACAAACAACCCAATCCAAAAATGGGCAGAAGACCTAAATAGACATTTCTCCAAAGAAGACATACAGATGGCCAAGAAGCACATGAAAAGCTGCTCAACATCACTAATTATTAGAGAAATGCAAATCAAAACTACAATGAGGTATCACCTCACACCAGTTAGAATGGGCATCATCAGAAAATCTACAAACAACAAATGCTGGAGAGGGTGCGGAGAAAAGGGAACCCTCTTGCACTGTTGGTGGGAATGTAAATTGATACAGTCACTATGGAGAACAGTATGGAGGTTCCTTAAAAAACTAAACGTAGAATTACTGTATGATCCAGCAATCCCACTACTGGGCATATACCCAGAGAAAACCATAATTCAGAAAGACACATGCACCCCAATGTTCATTGCAGCACTATTTACAATAGCCAGGTCATGGAAGCAACCTAAATGCCCATCGACAGACAAATGGATAAAGAAGTTGTGGTACATATATACAATGGAATATTACTCAGCCATAAAAAGGAACGAAATTGAGTCATTTGTTGAGACGTGGATGGATCTAGAGACTGTCATACAGAGTGAAGTAAGTCAGAAAGAGAAAAACAAATATCGTATACTAACGCATGTATGTGGAACCTAGAAAAATGGTACAGATGAACCAGTTTGCAGGGCAGAAGTTGAGACACAGATGTAGAGAACAAACGTATGGACACCAAGGGGGGAAAACTGTGGTGGGGTGGGGATGGTGGTGTGCTGAATTGGGCGATTGGGATTGACACGTATACACTGATGTGTATAAAATTGATGACTAATAAGAACCTGCGGTATAAAAAAACAAACAAACAAACAAAAAAACAACTAATACTAAACTTTCTTTGGGTTATTTGTATGGAAATATGTTAATATAAATGTTTCAGACATTATATGAAATTTCTAAAAATCTTATATGTTCTGGTATAATGTTGTAAGTCATAATTCTAGTTATTACTTTAAAATGTATATCTCAGAAATAACTTAAAAATATATATATATATATTTTTTTCTCATGTAGAGGAATTGTTTTCTCTATCTCACGAAGTTTCTTCCAGGCATTTTGTCTGAAATCCTGTTCTGGCTCTCACTCCCCTCCTGAAGTGACAAGCACCCACCTGCCTGCTCTAGCCTCCCTGGCCCCTGTTGAGTTTCTTAAGCACCCAACCTTCCCTTGGCCTGGATACTCTCTCAGTCCTGCATTTGGCTGCCTCCTTCCCACCCTTCCTGCCTCAGTTTAAATGTCACCTCTTCAGTGAACTTTCCCTGATCACCCTATGCAGACAGCCATTATCCTCCGTTACTGTTTGTTTCCTTCATAGCCCTATCACAGCCCATTATTTTTTGTTTCTCTTTTGTTTACCTGTTTGTTGTCTGTATCCCCTCTGGACTGTAAGTTCTAGGACAGCAGAGACTATATCTGTCTTAAGGTTAAGAGCATGAACTTTGGAGCCAACCTGCCTGGGTTCTAATCTCAGCTCTATACTTACTAGCTGTGTGACCTTGGGCAAGTTACTCAACTTCTTTGTGACTCAGTTTTCTCATCTGTAAAATGTGGGAAACATAACTCATAGAGTTGTTATGACAATTAAATGAGTCAATACCTGGCACACAGTAAGTGCTATCAAGTGTTTATTAGACAAAGTATTGTACCTAATAATTGGTATAATGCCTAAATCATATGGGATGCTCAAACCAAATTTGTTGAATATAGAAATAAAAGAATCAGTGAATGAATGAATGAATAAATACATACTACAAGTCCAAACACATACAGTCTTACATCTGTGACTCACTTGCTCTATTAGCTGAACCACAGTGCAACAAGATCAAGGTCATTTTCTTGAATCTTAAAAAGGGAAGCATAATTTATTGTTTCACAGCAACTAACTACATCTCTCAGCCTGTGTAGCTGCCTAGCAATTGAATAGTGCTGTTTTCGTCTGGAATGCATAAATTCTGAATGAGTCAAGGTTTGTTTGTCTCAGTTAATATAGAAATCATATACAGGACATGTTTTATTTACTGTAGTTTCACAGTTTCACCTGCTTTATAAATGATAGCTCTCATTTTTAATCATCCTATGAAAACTGTGTAATTTTACCAACAATAATCCTAGAATCTGAGAAGAAAAATATAATAGCAACTTAATTCTGGTCTCCTTAAAATTATTTACATATGTATAAAATTAATAATTTTATTTAAAATTATTATATAATTTTATAATTTTAATAAAAATTATTAAAAGTTTATAAAAATAATCTATAGGTACATATTTACCTATATATCTGGTTATGTCCATCAAAATTTGAGTCAAGTATCTGACTCAAGGAATAGTCCATGGAAGTGTCTGAAAACCTTTCTGTTGATCCACATGTTGACATTTTTTTTAATGTCCAAAAAAAAAGTAAAGGAAAAGCAAAAATATGTAAGAAGATACAAAGTGATAAAATGATCTTTAAAGATGAGTCACTACTATGAATTTAAGATAATCTCCACATCTAAAAGCACAAGCATTATTATTTTGTTTGCTTTGTGGGCTTCAAGGCTTCTGCTTATGTGCTTTTCTCTTTATTTTGCTTTTCCTCTGTCCATTCCAAGCCACTATAAAGGAGTCATTGGCATAGGGAGTTGGTCTATCACTGCCCAGTCAGAAAGAAGATTATTCTGATATTAGAAAACAGAAATGAGTTTGAAGACTGTGCTTACTACGGGAAAATCCAGCCTACATAAGAATGTCCTAGGTGGCCAGCGCTCATCAACCAAGGAGGACAGGATGGTCCCCTGACTCCCTGATGAGGGGGAAAATTACTATTTTCTCAGACGCAATCCATTATCAGCTCTTGAGGAGAGCAGAGTTGTTATAGGTAAATAAAAGTCCCTTAATCTGTTTGTTTATATACTATGACTGAAATTTAGTCAAGCATAGGGAATATAAAACTTTTATCACAACTAATGGAATACAGACATAAGGTGGCTGCATTTTGCAAGGACTAACCTATCGGTTCCTGACTCTGCAATCATTCAGTATTCACTGCTAATTCACGTTAGGTCCTCAGCTGCATTCACAGAGCTCTGGCAATGTATCCACCCTACTGAGTAGAACATCTGAGAAATTTCCTCTGATTAATGTGCCTAACAGCAAAATGTTCTATATCCCACCACTAATACATGATGTACTCAAGTAGCCTAATTTCTAACACTTACCTCTCTTCTGCTTTCCTTGGGTGTCATGTCCCAATTTTAACATCTCTATGGATATAAGGCCATATATAGAAATGCTATCTCCCTATTACACTCGATTTTGTGCCAATACCATGATTCATTTTATATAGGCAGCTCAATCTAGCATTTCCTCTCCAGCCTAAAATCTCATCGTGTTTTGTTCAGCTCACTGGATCAAAAATATATTGCCATATCATTTTCTCCACTGGAAAACATACTTACTATCATTATTTTTTTTTTCATGGAAATCAGGCTTTATCCTTTGCACGCTGCTCTTCATCTCTCCCACCAATGCCTCTCTCCAGGCTACCCCTGCCTAAAATTTTTTATCATTCTAATAAACTGATATATTGGAATGGAAAAAATTTAGCTTCAGTCTCAGGGGTCAATTTATGATCATCTTAAATAAGCCTCTTTTTTCTTATTCTTTTTTTTAATTTTATTTTTGGCTGCATTGGGTCTTCGTCACTGTGTGGGCTTTCTCTAGTTGTGGTGAGCGGGGGCTACTCTTCGTTGCGGTGCGCAGGCTTCTCATTGCGGTGGCTTCTCTTTGTTGCGGAGCATGGGCTCTAGGCGTGCGGGCTTCAGTAGTTGTGGCACATGGGCTCAGTAGTTGTGGCTCACGGGCTCTAGAGCGCATGGGCTTAGTTGCTCTGCAGCATGTGGGATCTTCCTGGACCAGGGCTCGAACCCATGTCCCCTGCATTGGCAGGCAGATTCTTACCCACTGCGCCACCGGGGAAGCCCAAGCCTCTTTTTAATTGATGAGTCTACTGCAAATTGCATACTTCAGTTTACTCTGTAAGGAATACAGTTAAACTAAGGCAAAGCTGGTTATGACTCATGTATAATAAAATGAAAACAGTATCATCATTAAACACCAAATAAAGCCATTGATTCCGTGTATTATTCTGCCAGTTTTAATTGAATTGCATTTTCCCCCTTTCAGTTCTTAATTATGCAGTTCAACCTGAATCTTTATTTTTGTGCACAGAATGGGATAATGTTCTCTTCCTCCTTACCTTAGTGTCTAAAAATATAAGCCTATTGAGAACAGAAAAGGCTTTGTTGGTCTTATTTAAAGCAAAACACCTGCTTTTATCCTGGGAGCTGAATGTGTTGCTGTACGGAGGCTGTTACCAAGTGAGGGGACAATAGGGCTGCTTCCTGTTGCATGTCCTTCTCCCTGACCTGTGGTCTCAGCTCTTTCCAAACTGTATCAGAAGAAGAAAACCGTGACATCACATTACCCAGCCAAGAAGATCCAGGGGACCTCTCCAGCCTGCTAGTGAGCATTAACTCTATCTAGACTGTCAAGTCTAGACAGTACAAAGTGAAGTAGATACTATTTAACATGGGTGTAGATGTGGTTAGTGAGATAATAATCTAAAAATTCATTCTCTTCTTCAGTTAACTTGTGGAAGATTTAAAGGCAAATGCCAGACTCTCTTCTCTGATATGTGCCATACAACTGAGATTATGCGCAAATGAAAACGAACAAAGGGAGATGGAATAAGTGTAGAAACCTAGATTTGAAGGAAAGCCTGTGATTACAATGAAATTCCTTTAATTCAAAAGTGGCAAAGGGAACACAACCTCTACTCTTCTCTCTTCCCATAAGGCTGTTGTCTATTTCTGAAGTGCTTCTGCCAGAGTCAAGTACATGCATCACTCTCATACCAACAGTTTTTATTTCTAAGACTCAATTCACAGGGGCCAGATGTTCTTGTCTAGAGGTACCAATGATAGCAAGTAATGGGCAAGTTATTCACCTTGGAGCATATAATAAAGGCAAAATTGTGTATTTTCTGGTAGGACACTGTCCCAACAGAAACCTAGCTTGGTGAATATATTTCAGAATTGAGAATCAAGGGATGAACTGGGGTCAGTCTTTGATGTCCCAATGACATTCAATAGGAACTAAGTAAATAAAGACTGAAGACATCACCTCACACCAGTCAGAATGGCCATCATCACAAAATCAACAAACAATAAATGCTGGAGAGGGGGTGGAGAAAAGGGAACCCTCCTGCACTGTTGGTGGGAATGTAAATTGATACAGCCACTATGGAGAACCGTATGGAGGTTTCTTAAAAAACTAAAAGTAGAACTACCATGTGACCCAGCCATCCCACTACGGGGCATATACCCAGAGAAAACCATAATTGAAAAAGACACATGCAGGGACTTCCCTGGTGGCACAGTGGTTAAGACTCCGTGCTCCCAATGCAGGGAGCCCGGGTTCAATACCTTGTCAGAGAACTAGATCCCACAGGCATGCCACAACTAAGGAGCCCATGTGCCACAACTAAGGAGTCCATGAGTCGCAACTAAGAAGCCCACCTGCCAAAACTAAGACCTGGCACAACCAAATAAATAAATAAATAAATATTTTAAAAAAAAGACACATGCACCCCAATGTTCATTGCAGCACTATTTACAATAGCCAGGACGTGGAAACAAACTAAATGTCCATCAACAGATGAATGGATAAAGAAGATGTGGTACATACATACATACAATGGAGTATTACTCAGCCATAAAAAGGAATGAAATTACGTCATCTGTAGAGACATGGATGGACCTAGGGACTGTCACACAGAGTGAAGTAAGTCAGAAAGAGAAAAACAAATATCGTATATTAACACATACATGTGGAATCTGAAAAAACTGGTATAGACGATCTTATTTACAAAGCAGAAATAGAGACACAGATGTAGAGAACAAACGTATGGATACCAAGGGGGAAAGGGGAGGGTGGGATGAATTGGGAGATTGGAATTGACATATATACACTGTGGATAATATGTATAAAATAGATAACTAATGAGAACCTACTGTATAGCTCAGGGAACTCTACTCAGTGCTCTATGGTGACCTAAATGGGAAGGAAATTCAAAAAAGAGGGGATATATGTATATGTATAGCTGATTCACTTTGCTGTACAGTAGAAACTAACACAACATTGTAAAGCAACTATACTCGAATAAAAATTTTAAAAAAAATAAAGACTGGAGGAATATTATCACAGTCTAGAAGCTCAGATGACCAGGGCCTGAGTCAAGGGAAGAGGAAGTGGCTGCCATTTAGACATATCCTGAGAGTTGAGGAATTGGCTTTCTGGGACTGAGAATATCTGATCATCGTTGAGGAACTGGGTCTCCCTGGAATTTCTCCTAGCTCTGGCATATCAGACTCTGCCAATCATGCAGCTGTATCACCAGTAGCTATGCTAATGGAGAAAGCTGTCATGGAATGAGAAAAGGCACTAATTATTCTCATACTCGTTTTACCTATGTTGAAAATCATCTGCCAAAAGTTCCTTGTATCATGTACTGCAAATCGCTCTAATGAGCTTATTCCAATTCTATCTTTTTTATTCCCAACCTACCCTTTGATGGAAGAGAGGAGAGAAAGAAAAATGCCCAATAAATGAAAAGGGGGCTGTAGGATATAGAACCCACATGCACTGAGTTCTTTCTATGTTACAGGTACTGCTTGATTTTTTTACATCAGTGACCAGTTCTGTTCGTTTTGGTTTTTTTTTTAACACCAGTGATCAGTTTTTTTTAAATATCAATTAGGATTAAAAGTTTAAAAATGTCACTTAGATACTAGACAAGTAAGGGTTAAATGTAAATTCAGAGCCATGGGTCTACATAGTTTATAACATTCCTGACTGATTCTATAGTAATAGGTAGCTGGCAAGTCTACAAATAATGTTGTTGTTGTTGTTTTTTAACATCTTTATTGGAGTATAATTGCTTTGCAATGGTGTGTTAGTTTCCACTTTATAACAAAGTGAATCAGCTATATACATATACCTATATTCCCATATCTCCTCCCTCTTGCGTCTCCCTCCCACCCTCCCTAACCCACCCCTCTAGGTGATCAGAAAGCACCTAGCTGATCTCCCTGTGCTATGCGGCTGCTTCCCATTAGCTACCTATTTTACATTTGGTAGCATACATAAGTCCATGCCATTCTCTCACTTCATCCCAGCTTACCCTTCCCCCTCCCCATGTCCTCAAGTTCATTCTGTATGTCTGTGTCTTTATTCCTGTCCTGCCCCTAGGTTCTTCAGAACCATTTTTTTTAGATTCCATATATATGTGTTAGCATATGGTATTTGTTTTTCTCTTTCTGACTTACTTCACTCTGTATGACAGACTCTGGGTCCATCCACCTCACTACAAATAACTCAACTTCGTTTCTTTTTATGGCTGAGTAATATTCCACTGTATATATGTGTCACATCTTCTTTATCCATTCATCTGTAATAATGTTGATTTTTTATGTTCATTGTTCCTAAGGTTGCAAACTAATGCTCACATCACAGTAACATCTATTCTGAATCAATTTCCTGCAAATGCCTTTCACAACTATATTGTTTTTATTAAGAAATTAAAACACAGCATATTTGGGCAGTATATTTTTTTTTGTTCCACACAAATTCACAGGGATCCAAAAAGATCATAAAGGAGATAAAATTGTCACTTAGAGACTCTCCTTCAGAAGGGTTTATGAAATTATTCTTTCACTATTCAAAATGGGAAATCATAAAACAAGGAGCCTATAACAAATCCTTGGCATAAATTCACATGAAGACTGCCTGCCAACATTTTAATTAAGGACAGTAGGTTGGCTTGTCAAATATAATTGAGAGAATATCGACCAAAGGTTGGTTTGTCTAAGGGGCAGTCGATGGTACATGAGATTCTAGGCACAATGTCTCTCACATTTCCCCTTGACATCCTTTGGAAAGGAACATTCTCCTTCACCTGCCTTCCAAGAACTGAAACGGTTAAATCAAAACACTCAGTTGGATCTGACAGCCAGGTTCTATGGAAATATAAAACTTGGTGCTGAAGCAACTTTATGAAGGTAGTAATTCTATGCGTTTGGGGATCAAGTAGGATTCCCATGATGGAGGAGGGTTGATGCCTCTCCCTGGCTGTAACTTAGCCCTCAACAAGTGTTCTGATAAGATTTGCTGAACTACTTCTGAATGCAGAACAACATAGATTTACCCTGACAGCAAACAGGAAAAACGTCCTGAGATTTAAAAAAACAACATATTTTCTAGAAAAATGGAAATCAGCTGACAAAAACACCCCATGAAATACATCCCTTGATTCCTTAATGGCATCCTCTTTATAAGCCAGATTTTCTTATGACCTAAACTGCTCCCTGATTGTAAATTAAGCGCTGTATGAATAACTTGCCTGACGGTATTCTAGTGATCTAAGGTTCATGTTTAACTATTAACAGGAAATAAGATTCCAGGTACTATGACCTGAGAAAAGTACCACTGGGGTACCATGTAGCAAATTCTGTTTAAGTCTTATAATAAAGAAGTAACGTTTAAGTGCTGGAAGAATGCAAGCCAATGAAGAAATTGATGTAAAAAGAATTTAACCCCTGGGCTGGGGTATTTTATGTCTCAATATTGAAACTTGAACATTTTTTGCATCAGAAAAGTTATTCTTAGTTGTTGGCAGAGTAAATCCATGTTATCCTGCATTCTGAAGCAGTTCAGCTGAAGCTAATTAGAACATCTGCAGATTTATGCAGCTTTCTGTATATTAAAGTCCCTACCCTTGTGAAATAAATATTTCTCCTCAATCCTTTATTTTTACCCATCTCAGTGTTAATCAGACTAATATGGTATAAATTTTAACAACCACTTTTATGATCCTAGGATGAACGGTACAATACAAGTCTAAAATATCAAGACCTTATAAATAGTGTCAGCATGTACTGGATTTCAACGCTTTCCAACTCGCCATCAATTTTGGCTTAGAGAAAGGGAAACAATTATGAACTCAGTCATTTGTTTCTTGTTACTAGTTTTTCAGAGATTTTCGAGATGATCCATGCGTTCTTGGGATATTAAGGAGAACCTCTTTGGTCTCGGTTTCTCTTGATAGAGAATCCACTGACTCATGTAGGTAATTACACCAGAAAAAAAAAAAAGGTCAGTTTGTTTTTGCCACTTAAATAAATTACTCAGACTCATATAGAAAATGAGGTTTTTCTAGAGTTAACTTTAAAATAATCCAACCCTCTTGGGAAGCAAGTCCACTGCCTTTCTTGGGGAGCAAGACACCTAGATGTTATACTTCACATTAGGACTTTTTAAAAATCTTAACTAGCCTCTCTGTCAGATCAGGCTAACGTCAAGGTCATGAGTAATTTCTACCTTAGTCTTATAACACCTCAAGGTGTTTCCCATTAGTCTTAAGTTAAAAATCAATTTGAATTTTCTCAGGCTGAGAAGCAGTGTAGTGAAAAGAAGCCTAACCTGGAGTCGGATGGCCCTGTTGCAACTCCAGCTTTGTCACTGACCAGGTGTGAACCACTGGGCAGTAATCAAACTACCATGAAGCTCAAATTTTTCTTCGGTAAAATGGAGATAACATTTACCTTTGTATATGATTATAAGGATTAAATGAAATAATATGTGTAACTAGTACATGCTCAATAAGTAAGAGTGGAAATACAGAGATGGGGACCTGAAAAGGGGAGCGTGCAAAAAAGAGACAATTTTTTGGCAATTTTTAAAAAATTGTAACACTTGTTTAATTTTAAAAAGAAGGCACTGTCAACTCCTAACAGATTGTTTTAAACAAATTCCATCAGCTTCTTCAAGTCATGCTACAATTTAAAGCAATGATTCTCAAAGTGCTGCCGGGGCCAGCAATAGCAGCAACTCTTGGAAAAGTCTTCGAAATGCAGATTCTTGGGTCCCACCCTGACCTACCAACTCAGAAACTTTGAGAATGGGACCTGGCAACCTGTGTTAAGCCCTCCAGTGCGTGCTCAAGTTTGAGAAACACTGTTTTCAGCCTTCCTTCAAATGTCAGCATAACCCCTAAAGCTTCCTCTATGAGGATGTGAAGATTCCTAGTAGATTTGCTAAATGATCTGAATCCTCACTTCCTCCCTCTTGGCATTCGTCTCCTGCTCTTTATTCAGGACTAATGGATGTTCACACTGGCCAATTAGTCAGTGCTACAATTCAAATGGCCCCAGCTGTATCCAGAATTCACATGAAAGGTTTCCTAAAATATTTGAGTGGGTTTTTTAAAAAACATTGCAGATCTTCCTGTTTGAAAAACAAGCATTTGGACCTATTTTTATCCAAGTATGAGGTATATTCATGCATTGCATTCATGTGTTGCTTCCTCTATATAATTATTTTACATGTTCATCCAATACAAACACTGCTAAAAACTAGTTTGTTAAGACTTCTACAAGTTGAGATTATATCTGAGCTCAGTCCTAAAGAACTTCCTAAAGAAGGAATTGCTTAAACAAAGAGGTGGAGGAAGGTGGAGAATTTCAGGTGGAGGTTAGTTACAGCAAGCAACAGCTTGGTGTTTTACAAAATGTGAAAGTAAGTCAATGGAGAAGTATTGGGAAAATATAATTAAAAACATATTTTTCTCTCAATCCAGGAAACCTCTCCACAAACATAAAAGAGAAAGAAAACAATTTTATTATTGAATCAGTGTTAAGCCAGAATGTGATACTCATCACAGCAATCCACTAAGAGAGTATAAAGACTGCAAGACATCTCACCCTTTCATAGAGCCAAGCAGATCAACCCTCTACAAACATGTTCTCCAGATAAACAATAACTAGTCAAGTAAGAGGACTTGACAGCACCATTTGTCACACACAGTTCTTCCTAAATTTACTTAGTAGTTGGGGTGACCATCTGTGTTAGCTAATTGGCTTTATCCAAAGGAAAAATTAACTTCTCTTTATGACAAGAGGTAGTTTTGTAACTTGGAGCGAGGGACAACCAAAGTTAGGCTCCTACCCTCCCACAGAAACTGGGCCATGGAGGCTCCATCTTCTTGGATGATGACATTTCAAAGAGACAGCAGAAAGAATTTAACAATTACAAGTTCTCGAAAGTAAATACTCTAAGAATAGAGAGTAGGAGGAAGTCTCTTCCCTTATTTTCAACAGAGAGAATTAAGCCTATTATTTTTCATTTGTATTCACCCTTGCAAGAGGCATGAATTAAAGTCCACAGAAGGGGCTTCCTTGGTGGCGCAGTGGTTAGGAATCTGCCTGCCAATGCAGGGGACACGGGTTCGAGCCCTGGTCTGGGAAGATCCCACATGCCGCGGAGCAACTAAGCCTGTGCACCACAACTACTGAGCCCACGTGCCACAACTACTGAAGCCCACGCACCTAGAGCCCGTGCTCCGCCATAAGAGAAGCCACTGCAATGAGAAGCCCACGCACTGCAACGAAGAGTTAGCCCCTGCTCACCACAACTAGAGAAAGCCTGCGCGCAGCAACGAAGAGTAGCCCCCGCTCATCGCAACTAGAGAAAGCCCATGCGCAGCAACGAAGAACCAACGCAGCCAAAAATAAATTAATTAATTAATTAATTTTTTAAAATGACACTTTAGAATATTTACTTAAATAGGAAAAGGTCCATGGCTTAGAATGAGGTTACAATATCACATGTTTAGTATGACATATTTTTGCAACACATATACTCCAAAGGAAGGAACACATTAACACATGAACACATTAACAATGACATCTCTGGGTGGAGTAGGAAATGGTGTTCCAAGGTAGTTTAATTTTTTCCCTTTATTTGTATTTTCCAATTTCTTCAATAATCACAACTGTCTTTTATAATTAGGGAAATAAAAGTTTAACAGGAACAACAAGATGAAGAATTGGGACAAGGAGAAGAAGAATTCCTGGAACTAAGGCAGAGTGCTTTATTTTCTCTTTCTCCCCAAACCTCAACCAACTAAAATGAAATGCTTTATGCTTATTTTGTACATCTAAATGCAAAATGTTTTAATTTCATCTCCAAAGCATCAATAATACCGTCCACACTCACATCTGTTAATCTGTTATATTGGGGGTTTTAGAATCTGTACGGTGGGATCTATGAAGTCCACATTCTGCTGTCAATCTTAACACCAGGGATTTTAGAAAGTAGCATGAATGAAATGTGCTAACCCTAGCCTTGGGATACAATAATTTTACAAAACATGTTTATTTTTTTTAACCAAAGAATTAATATACATTTGAGCTGCTATACATAAAAATATTCACTTTTCAACTTGAAAGCTCAGCTGCAATGGGAAGAGAATATAATGCATTGTAAGAAAAATTTAAAGTTATAAGCTTGTGTGGCCATGCATAAAAACTCTGAAAAACTGTGACCATCCAAGGATTGCTCTCTGAATGGGTCTTTTATTCCAGTGAGTTGGCACAGTGAAAGATGCCCTGCATTGTTCTGACATCACACCAGGGTGAAAACACACATTTCTGTTGACATCGATACAATGCACTACAATATATTTTTTATATCCTCTGTAGGTGTTCTGAAAGGACCCCATTGGTGGAAATGTTTTTTTAAAAAATTGCAGGAAAATCCCTGCAATGAATAGAGCACAAAAGCATTTCAATTTCCTAGGAAAAACTGGAGTCTACTTAGAAATGTAACAGTAACGTTAAGCATACAAATAGAAAGAAATTTCAAAGGGAACATATAAAACACTTTTCCTGTGTCACAGTTCATTATGCAAACGCTACACATCTTAGTATAATGCGGTATACTTCAGAAAATTAGTTTATCAGGAAACTTGTGCATAATAAAACTAAGCGGATCAAGAGGAACTTAATTTTGATGTAGACATGGTTCTATCTCTCCCTCAGCTCTTTTGCTCCCATGCTTCCTGATCTTAATCAAAATTATCTTTATTTGAATTCTTATAAATGAGTTTTTTTGTGGACTTTATAGCCCCTCTATCAAATTCCAGAAATCAAACTCTAAAATATTATCAGATGCAGGTGTGAATGGCAATATGGATAATATGGGATGAAATTAAACCAGTGGGAAACTAGACAAGTAAGGAACAGATGCAAAGTCTGGACTCCAGTGGGTCTTGGATATGGAATACTCAAGTGTAAGAAGAGCTCAGAATCTTGTTACATGCAGCTTGACTCAGAAACTGGAGAAGCACAGAAGAAGCTACTCACCAAAATCAATTCATCTCAGCCATATATATATATATATATCCGTCTCCTATGACTCTCACATTGTGCAAAACAATAGCCCCAAAAGAATTATAGCAATTAGGGTACTTAAACATTTGCTAGCTTAATTTGATGTTAATTATAGAAAGATATAGATAGATATTAAATGAAAATAGTATAATACAGTGTGCTTAAATTGATACGGGCTCCACTGTATAAAAGTGTCAAAATGAAGTGATTTAGGATTCTATATGCTGTATCTTCTCTCTTATATGAGCATATTCATATAGTACAATATCCACATAATAGTAATTCTGTCCTAAAACATGTAGAACACCCCACCCAAAATAAAGGCACGAGTAAGAATGAAACCAGTCATTAGTTAAAGCATTCTACTGAAAACAATTTGAGTTTTAATTTGCCAGAGAAGAGGAGGTAAGAAATTTTTTTAATTTTTAATTTTTTAACTTGTGGTAAAAATATAAATAAATATAAAATTGACCATTTTAACCATTTGTAAATGTACAGTTCAGCAACATTAAGTACATTCACATCGTTGGGCTAACATCACCACCATTCATGTCCAGAATTTTTTCATCTTCCCAAACTAAAATTCCACACTCATTAAACAATAACTACTCATAGTAAAAAATTTTAAATATAGGAAAAATATCAACAAATATACAAAAACATCATTTAGTAAGTTAAACTTAGATTAAAGAAAATAGATTTCAATGTGATGTTTCCCAAATGTAAAAACTCTTTTGTGATTTTTTTGCTATATTCTAGCATGTTTATTAACTAGTATTTTTATTAACTTCATATTTATTATCTGATTAGCTAGCTATTTCTGCTTAACCCCCAGTACACTGGAAAAAATACTCATCACAGTTTATCATCTAAGTCCAATGGACCCTTTTTATTTTTTTATGTGTTAAAGTCATTTTACAAATAAATTACAGAAGAATAAAGAGAAAATTTTAAAACTATTTAAAATTTCACATGAACTTAAACATAAAAAACCTCGTTTGATCAAGTAAATTTTGATGCGCAAGCATCACAAAAGATGAAATAGTACTGTCATACATGCTTTTTGTGAGTCTTGTCACAAAATATAGGCATACTGAAGTCCTTCCTAGTTGAACAACAAACTAGATGAGAATGACCTATTTTCTTTTGTGTCCTTAGAAATAAATTGTTCACTCAATGGTTTTTAAATTTGGGAAAATACATGCTAGACAGCTCCATCTGAAAACTAATAATCTCAAATTTTGCTTATATGATCAATTTATGATCTGCCTCTTTGCATTTATCATTTGATTCATCCTATAATTTTGAACCAGTTTCCTCTATTTCTTCCCTTTGCCATTTTGAGCAGCAATGTAAAATTCTGAATTATCAACCTTTTCAATGAAAACTAAAAGCAGACCACAAAGATGATGTCTTCAGTCTTATACCATTCTTGAAATATGATACAATACTTTGGGCAACATAATAAGAAAGCTGAAGAATGATTTATTTTACTATTATATCATTTTCGGAGGACTTCAAATTTAGGGGATTCTATCATTCTTATTGATGAGTAATGATGAAATAATTCCTAAGATGATAAAGTAGCACAATGTTCCAAGATATGAAAAGTAATGATAATAATAAGATCACTAAGATCTCATATCTTAGATTTACAAAAGTGTTTAATGGACCCATACAGAAATTGCAAGATTGAATGAGTTTTTTTCCTATTTAAAAGATATGGCAAATTTTCTCTTTGTTCTTTGGAAGGCTTTGAAGAAAGAATAAAAGTCATGAAGTACCAATCCTGACAAATAGCTAAACCTGTTCAAAAAATAAACTCCAAAACTAAAATTGGATCCAATGGATCCCAATGAAATAAATTACTGTAGAAGTAAACTCTGTATCACTAACATAATTAGAAAACCAATAATATTGATACTTGCTGTATCTGTTAGGACTGTGTTCCTTTATATACCCACTTAAACTAACAAATAAATCTCTCATGAAAAAGCAGTCAAGAGATAGCTATGGTAGTGCATTGGTTATCAGAGATCAGTATCCTTCTTATTTTTCTGCTTTGTCTTTCTTAGCATGAGTCCTTTGTTCTCAAGATTGTTTCATGATCTAATTCAACTGCTGTTGCTCCAGCCATCTCATCTATATGAGAAGCAGAAAAGAAGAATGGGGCTGGGGCAGAAAGTGTGCATCTCTCAGATGAATCAGCTCTCCTTAAGCATCCTTCCTGGATGTCACACATGGCATTTCTGCTCATCTCACTAGTCAGAACTAAGACACATGATCACACCTAGCTGCAAGGAAGGCTAGGCATTATAATATTTCAGCTGGATATATTGCCACTACCAATAACAAAGAGCCTCCTTTAATAAAGAAGAAGGTAGTAATGAAAATAGGGTAGGTAACCAATATTTTGTGCCACAACTACCAAAACCCAGAAGGTAATCACAACCCACACAAGAAAAAATAATATTATAGATAGATATATATTATTGATAGCTGAAGTCCAAAGCCCAAAAGCTTCTCTCACTTGGTTAAAAAGGGAAAATATCAAGTACCAGAAAAATGTTAGCGATTTTCTCCTTGACTTCCATCCATACTGAAAAGGGCAATAACAATTTCCCACCAATGATTTGATTTAGTGATTCAGTATGATTAATGACACATTTATGTAACACTTAAAATCACCTCCTGAATGACCAGTAGTGTGCCTCCCACACTTTGGAAAAGTAAAAAACTGGTTGCTAGGTCAAGGAATTCTAAATTAGAATTTTGGAATTTATACCTCAACAGGTACTTAGACATTATCTACCCATAGAATCATAAACTCACAAAATTTAAAATTATTTTAGAAGTAATCTTTTCCCATTGAATAGGATGATTATTTTAAAAACATCTTTGGAGGCTAGTTATCTAAAATGCTGTTTCAACTCTTGGAAGGGCTGAACCATTGGAATGAAGATAGAGCCAATAATTGGCAACCAATTCCATTTTTAAATCTTTCTAATCCTAAAAAATGCTTCCTTATACAAAATTAAAATAAGCCTTCTAATACAACTTACCCTGTTTCCTCTCTGGAACTATATAGAAAAAGGAATTTAACCACTTTTCCATGTATAAATCCTCTAAAATTTTATTTATCTACTTTTATTCATTTATAACTTCCACTTATTCTTATTTAAAAGACCACTTGAATACATTTTTATGTAAAAATTAAAATTTATACAAATAAAGAGCCCCTTGACCCTCCCTGAATCCCACAGAGGGAATCATTATTATCAGCTTGTTATGAATTATTACAGATCTTTATCTCTTTATGCACATAGGGAAATGTTTTGTGGGGTTTTCCCATAAACTATAATACACACATATTATATACATTTTTTTCACTTAATAAACCTTCATGATATTTTGCATGTCAGAATTTATGGATCTGCCTCCTTAATTTTAACTGCTGCATGGTATTCCATTGTTGTCTCAAGGGTACAGCCTATGATAAATCCTTAGGACATTTCCAATTTGAGGCAATTAACAAAACTGCTAGAGTAAAGAGCCTTGTAAATTTATTTGTATATGTACCTTTGTGCATATGCACTTGTGTACAAAATTTCTCTGAAATCACCTACAAACGTGCATTTTTAAAAACTATACGTTTTAAAATGCGCATTTTTCAAAAATTGAGCATGCCAAGTTGGCATGCAACACAACTATACAATCTCAGACCCTAACAGATTATGAGAGTCTCCATTTCCTCACATTCTCACCAACACCGGATACGATCAGTATCTGTGCCTTTTCCTAGTCCGAAACAACCTTTTTTTTTAAGTCATTTGCAATATTTCTAAAATCTTTTCTTTCCAAGCCTAGCCCTCCAGTTCCTTCAATCCTACCTTTATAGGTTGTGGTTTTTACACCCTTCACTATCCTAGCTTGCCTCCTGGAGATGCTTCAGTTTATCACATCACTGTAGCTCTTCAAATGTATTTCCAGGAACTGATTATAATGGTATACAACTGTACTTTGACCTAACCAGTATACAAAATAGGACTGTTACCTCTCTTCTTTTGAACTGGTAGATCTTAATATTTTGTGAGTCACTGTTCTCATTAAGAATCCAATAAAAGGTATGAATCTTTTCTCCTAAAAAAAAAAAAAAGGTACACATACATGCGATATGCATACAGTCAGAGGTTTCATGAAGTAAAGATCCAAAGTTAATCATTTATTAATGCAGCTCCAAATCACATTTATATTTTAGTAGCCATATCACATTATTGTTGATTCACATTGAGTTTGCAGTCAACTAAATCTCAAGTCTAATTTACATTATATATTTAACTACTGGAAAATTACATCTTTGTCAGCCTATATTTTTTATACTTTTTGAATTTAAGTGCTGAGCATTTGCATTATTCTTTTAATGTTTCATCTTTTCATTTTCTAGCTATTCTATCAGCCCACTGAGCTCTTTGTGAACTGTTTTAAGTCTGCTAATTTATGAATGTCTTCATTCATCTCAATGAAAAAGATTTAAGTAGGAGCACAACATGCCATACAGCTTCTCTCCAGAAGCTTTCAGTTTTTTTCAACAAATATTTTTTGAGTGACCACTGTGGTCCAGCCTCTGACATAACTAAGCTGTGACCTAACACCTACCTGTCTCCCCCGTGAAAGATCCTAGTACAAATTCATCAACGTCTTGCTGAAATCCAGGTATAGTTTATGCATAGTATCATGTAGTCTACCAAATGAGTAACTTTAGGAACTGATATTAGCTAGCACTGCCCTGATTTGTTCGTATATTCCTTCAAAAGATTTTTTGACCATATTCTAGGTGAGAGGTGCTGCCCCTGAGCTGGAACTACAATGGTGCACATGACAAAATGATGCCTGTCTTGCAGAGCTTATAGTCTGGTGAGGGATCGCTGTGCTCATACTGGCTCCAAGTCCGCCACACCTCTTGCTGAGTGTTCCAAAGCTTCTATCGAATAATCCATTCTAAAAGTGTGCCCACTATAAAAACAATGGGTCGGGGACTTACTTAATCTTTCCAAAAGTAAATAGCTAACTCATGATTAAGTTTGGCATTATTTGATCAACAGTAAGAGTGGTGAGTTACAAAAATGGTGTCTAAAAAAAACTCAAGAATTTTTTTGTAAGTAAATGAAGCGGAAAAGGACAACAGAGGACAGCAAGAAGATTACAACAAACTCAGAACACTGAAAAGTAGTGTAATATAATCTATTGAACTTGAAGATAAATTTTATTTAATGAAATTCATAGTATTCTCTCTTATTATCTTTGCAAATTCACTATCACCAGAGGCGCATCCCCTACTTGCATATTCCAAAAAGGAAGTCCAGGATCTAAGTCTCTGAGTCTCTGGAAACCAAGCTTAAAGATTTCACTGTTTAATCATGTAGTCCATATCTATGAAAATGCCCAGCTCTATTCCTAGATTTGTGGGTGTCTCAAAATGTAACTATCATAAGCATTTGCTTCTTCAGGAGGGCACATGGTAACACAGAATTAACAATTCCACTGGAAAAGTTGAATTTGGTTTGTTTAGTGTCAATGAGCTTTTTTTAAGCAGTTTTCATCTGAATAGTCACAAATTCCATTTTCAGTAAAGTCCATATCATAAAACGAGCTCCTTTTCTAAGCTGCTTTTTAAAAATCTATATAATACCACGCTTACTGTGCTTAATATCTAAACTAACAAAAGAAGCATATTGATTTGGGATTAATATGGTTTTAAGACCATGCATTCATGACCTGAATCTGGATGTAACATAAAAAAAAAAAAAAAAAAATTCATGAAGTGCATTGTTAAATTAATATCAGTAGTTCTTGAGCTCCATGGGAAGGAAAAGTGATTTCCTACATAAGCTTAAAGCCATAATTAAACATATATTTCATTTCTCTTTCAAGAATATTCTTTTGAGCACATCTGATAACAGCTGCAGGGAAAGCAATTGGCAGTTTCCAGTCAAAAGGAAAACTACTGGTTCTTTATAAGCTACTTTATGGCTTTTCAAATTCTCTTTTTGTCTCTCCAGCTCATGTTCCACTGCTTGATGTTATTTGTTGAATCAGAAATCAGTGTTTTACTGGGAAAACTAATGTTGCTACAAGTGAAAAAAAATTAAACAGCCAAATTAATGAGAATTTCTCTAATTGCTTTCTAGTTAACCAGGCATTTCTGTTGACCCTTGCTCTGTGTCTTTGAGAAAAGCTGTTATTAGAAGAAAACTACATAGTAATAACTGCAAATTACATTTTTTAAAAAACCCAAACTATTTCTATATCTCAGAGAAATATTACTACTCAGCATGGGAGCCAGGATTCTGAAAAAGATCATCACACTGTGAGCTTTTGATTACATGAGCTTTAATAGAAATTATTCATGGACTACACTATAAGTAAGAATGAAAATATATATTTGTTAAATGTTATATTTCTATGAATATGTAGTAAATATATAAATACATACATATTTATAAACATATGTCAAATATATGAATGTATTTCTAAATATATATATTTTTATAAATAGCCATATTTCATAGGTATAACTAGTAAGTGTAAAAGGGTCTACAATTCATAAATAAAACTGCCCATGACTCATCTATTTAACATAAACTTACTCTATGAAACACTAGGGGAAATATGTTCCAAGGACTATATTTTGCTCTTGACTGTTCTTTTGCACAGACAGCAATGTGTTTTTCTATTATTCTTGCTTATTTATTGTCCTGAGTCTATAAACATTAACAATTAGCAAAGGAGGAAATATTTTCAGTGAATTTAAAACATTTGCAACTCTTCTTTCCCTTCTTCTAGGCAAGTTAACTTTCTCTGAAGCAGCAGAAGAGAGGAAAAAATTAAATTGTTAATTTTGTAACTTAGGGTAAGGCTTGTGAATAAGCAACCCGCTTACCTACTAACTAAAAACACAACTTTATAATTATCACCTGGTTTTATTGCTTCCTGTTCTTTCCCTTTATCCAACATCACAATAAGCATTAGCTACTACACATAATGGTTACCCACAGCATCCATCCTAAGCAAAACTATGAAATTGACAATCATGTTTTTACTTTAGAAAACATGTGAGTGAGCCAAAGCTTAGTAAGCTAGTCAGCTGTTAAAACTAAATCATCAAGCATGGAGGAAACGCAATGGCTTTGTCCAATGGGACAAGTAGGAACAAGGGCAAATCCTGAGCAGGTCAAGAATCACATGAAGAGTGGGCCACGAAAGATGTAGTCAACAGACTCAGGCCAGCACCAAAGAAGCAGAGAATGAGTATTTAGAGCACAGGGAGAATAATTTTTGGAGGGGGCTATATCCCCTTAGTGTCCCCCTTGTCAGCCCTGCCAGGGCAGAATCAATGACAGTGTTAATCATTAGATTCCAGAGCTTCTAAAATATCTCCCATTACTCAACAGTCCCTTTTCCTTTCTCTCCCTCCCCCTCCCCCTCTCTCCTTCCCTCCTGAAAACATCTTACTGAAAATGCAAGAGAAAACTGAGGATTATGTTTCTGAGAGGAAAGCCAAAATCCTCGAGATGCTCATGTCAGACTGCAGGGTCTGTATTTACAATTTCCTCACCTTTTTTATTCAGATTTATTCTCAGGCAGAGAAAGATGAATAGAAAGTGGTGGGAAGGTCCAGGAAAGATGCTGTCATTGCCCCATAGAGTAGAAAGTGTAGTCCTCTACTCTCAGATAAGAGGAAGCTCGAAGGAAGGAGACAGAGAACGAGGAAGAAGGGGGTGCGGGACAGCTGAGGGGCAGCGGAATGAGGGGCACCCCGTGCCTCCCTCAGTGCCCCTCAGGCGGTGCTGAGCAGGTGACCCCAGCAAGGCCTGCCCCGCCCGGAGCACGTTCACCCTGCCACTCACTGCACCATTCTGTGCCCCAACTTAAAATGGGAATAAAGAGAAACTACTTCCCAGGGTGGCTGTCAGGATCAAATGAGTTAACATACAGAAAGCTCTTAGAAAAGGGCCTGGCACACAATAAGCCCTCACTAAATCATTTTGTAAGAAATACAACATGGCATACAAGAGGTCTAAAGACATAAAATTTCGAAAGGGTTTGAAGATGGTTTTTCAAAGGCTGGGCAAAGGAGAGGAATTATATGAGGAAAATGGCATTCTTTATCTTCTCGAAATACAGTATTTTTAATAGACCTAGAAAATGGGCAAGGGAGCAGTTTTTGTTTGTTTGTTTGCTTGTTTTGTTTTTTTGACCAAACATAAGTAAGACTCTCTAACTCCAGTCTCATAAGTAAATCAGTTCCTTCGTATGGGCAGAGTGTGAGGAGAATTAAAACATCTTGTCCACTGTCTCCCACTGTTCTTTCCGTGACAGGTCAATATCGCGTGTCCCAAAAGGACTGGCTTAATGGCCTGCATCAGCAGCATACTGTGAGATTCATTTTCTTTGCAGGAAAGCCAGTCATCATTTTCATAAACATCTGCAGTCACTGCTCATCTTTGCTGCGGTGTCCTGTGACACATCCTCGCTGTTTCGTTAAGCAGCAGTCTTAACGAAAGACTGTCAGGACGTCGACCAGCCCTGCTGACCTCTGGGATGACTCGAGCAGGGAAGAAGCCCCGAACACGGGAGAGCAATGATTTGGTCTGTGGTCAGTTAGGCAGGGACCTGACGGAACCACAATGATGAAACATGTTCTAAGAATAAACAGTGTGAAAGGAGCACAGAGCAAATTGGGGGTCAGAGCAGAGTGAGAGAAGAGCATCAAGAATTAGGAGAACAGTATTACCGTTGGTACGAGGAGACTTGGGGAAAAGAGGAAACAGTGAGAAAGAAGAATCTGTTGAGATGTATGGGGATCTAGATCTCTCTTTGAGTAGCCATGTAACCTCAGGCAACTCTCTTCACTTCTCTGAGTCTGTTTTTCATCTGTAAAAATAATAATGAGTATAACATTTACTATGTGGCGGGCCTTGTTATAACTACCTTATATGTGTCAACTCATTCTATCATCACAACAATCCGATGAGGTAGGTACTAAAAATTTTGTTATTATCCTAACCCGTTCTACAGAAGAGGAAACTGGTGGAACAAAGATTAAGTAATTTGCCCAAGGTCACCCCCCTAGAAAGCAGAGGACCCAGAATTCCCACCCAGGTAGCCTAGCTCCAGGGCCCATGCACTCAACCACTATGCTACACTGCCTCTCTGAAGAGGTAGAGAACTGAACTACAAATATGTCTCAAACTTTTCTTTGAAATGGACAAAAAGACAGACTTCTTGGTTTCTTTCATTTTCAACCCTTCATAAACCACTACTATTGTAATAGTAAAGTATTAGAAAAACGAGCACAGGATTGGATGTTCTTGCAATGTCAAGTTACTATAAAAGTTTCTAAATGCACTCTATTTCTGTACTTTTATCACGGACCACTTACAAATGGTTCCCAGACCAGCCTCAGTCCATCGACCATGCTACGTGCAGCACTAAACTGATGATCTCTAAATTCCAGCTCCATGGTTCTAAAGGGCAAATTTTGAAACACTGCCCATGTTTCCCTCTTCTGTACAAAAACTCAATCCCAATAGAGGTTAAAATCAAACCTAAATAAGGCACCTAAAACAGTGCCCACTTTAGGTTAGAATCTTCCCTTCATTGACAAGCATTTGCTGAGCACCTGCTTCATTTCTGGTGTTGTATCAGGTGTCACAGACAGAAAGATAAAGATACAGCCCCTTCCACAAACTCAGACTCTAGAAGGGAAGACAAAAACTACATTTGGTGCTACAAGACTGCCACAAGTGCTGATGACATTTAAAGCTATAAGAGTAAAAAGAAGAGATGTTCTTTCCTCTCTCACTTCAGCCCCTTTCAAGAAATAAACGGAATGAAAACTGTGATTCCCAAGCCATCCATTCTACCAGCTGAGTATAGGGTGGGGAGGTGTCAGGGTGGCATAAAAATGGAATCTCCAGTCAAGTCACAGCATCAATTGGGCTTTGGCCTTACCCATGCTACAGCAACCCTGGCCCTCTTCCTCCTTAATATTTCTACCAACGAGGTCTGGGTGCACGCAAGATGTCTCATGTATACTCCATAACTACTCCTCTTGATGCCCATGGGACATCATGGCCGTTTTCCTCCTACTTTGAGCTGGTTCATTGTGGTGATGTCTTCTCTTATGTATGTACGTAAGTGATAGCTCAGCCACTGATGGCCACTAGAGTCTCCTGTGCTCAATAAGGAAGGTCCCGCTATCTGGTCAAGTTTTCCATTTCCCATCACCATTGAAGAACTCCATCAATGTCTCCATATCACAACTCTCCTAGAGTTTGTTTGTTCTTCCACTGTGCTTGCCTCATTTCTCTTGTACGGAACTGAAGTCTCGGTTCACAGGGTCGGGGTTGAAAGGACACCGACGGACTCTAGGTAGAATCACGCCTCTCAGACACTAGTGCAAGGCTCTCTGAGATGCGCACGTCACCTCTCCCTCTGAGATGAAATCATCCCAGTCCCCTTTTCTTTCAAGTAAAATGGATCCACCAGTCCTCAGACAGGCCTGATACAGGCTTAAGCTAGAATACCTGTTCAAGATTATGCCTGTAGCTCGACAATACGTCCCCTTTCCTTTCATTTTTAATGATCACCATTTGTCTATATGCCACGGTGATTCCAGGCTTCAATAAGCCTCCACAATACTACACCCAGTAATCTATTTCATGCAGGCAGCAGTGGATCGTGTTATACGGGAATCTGGGGGGGTGAAGGGGCTTTTATCTGAATCGCTGGGCAGTGTGGAGGTGTGCACAGAATCACAAGCCTGTGACTTCTTTGCTATACACAGCAAACAAGGGAACTTTTTGGACAATCATAATGTGCTAGATTTTAAATGCTAATTCACATATCTTCTGACATTTGTTTCTCCATTATTCTCCTTCCAAACACATACCATTGCACTGGGTGATGATTCTGGAAGTTTTGCAGAATACCTCCTACATCTTAGAGTCATATTTCCTCTCTCAGCTGTTCTAACTTACATAAAACTTGACTTTCGGATAAAATATTTATTTTGTGTCTTGCCCTTTCAATTGTATATAACCTCCAAATAATCACCATTATTATGTTTGTTGTTCAAATAAACAGCAAGCCAGTTCTGTACATCTGGTGACTTCTGCTCTAAAGGGAAATCCCGGTTTTCAAATGCAGCCACAACTTAACTTTTTTTTTCCGTTTTTTCCGAATTTGACTTATCTTCTCCAAACCACCTGGAAGAAGCACAGAGCACTCTTCCCTCCTCTTCTCTCCAGCACACCTGTGCGGCCTCTCCTCCCCTGATTCTCTCTAGCACAAAAGAGTTAAACCACCACGGCTATTCTTTCAAAGTCAGCAACGTACCTATCACATCAAGAGCAGACAGAAGCTCTGGGGAGTTCATTATGAGAAGTACTTCTTCACTAAGCCCTTCTCAAATAAACAGTGATGATTTACAATTATTATTTCTTGTTTCAAATTATAGCTACTCTTCTCTCCCTTACTTCAGACTTATGTTCCTTTGTAGTTGATACTTTGAAAAAAAAAAGACTCTGGAATCATTACACTTCAGCCCCTAAGTTTGTGTCACATATCATATGTGTAACTGTGAGGAAGCTGTAACTTCATAGGTGACCCACACTGGTATGACAGCACAGGGCACCTGGAAGGACTCAATAATGACAGCAGAATTTTTGGATCCCAATTTTGTCCCCTTATCCTAGGTATCCTTTTTTTTTTTTTGGCTTGCTTGCTTGTTTTTTAGGAAAATGCCTGAGCTGTTTTTACAGGTTGGTCATACTTACAAGCATAAATTTCACAGTACCTAGATTGTAAACTCTCTGGGAATAGCAGTATTCTTTTTTTTTCTTTCTTTCTTTCAAACAGTGATGGGTATAAAATGAGTTCTCAACAACTACCAGTCAGTTGTTTTTGAAGGTAAACCGTGAACAATTCTCTTGGAAAATGTCAAGAAAACATGTCTGATAAAGAACTGAATTTGTTGCATTCACCCATTAAACGTTTTGTACCGCCTTTACCATCAGCCACAGGTCCCCAGGCAAGCTTTGATCAGAAGTGTTGCCTCTCACGTGAGTATGGGGTGACATGAAGGTGACTGAGTCGGAATCTATGAGCTGCCGCCAGTTCTACTGCTCTCCTCCCCACTGGGGAATCTGCTTCTGCTTTTCTTGCCTTTGTCCCTCTTGATTAGAGACTGGACTATTTGACCCTTTGACCAGTTGATACTTTTAAGGCTTCTGACACATTTTACTTAACTGCCTTCCACAAAGGAAGTGTACCAACACTCCCACCAACACTGCAAGAGTGCCAATCTTCCAGCATTCTCACCAAAACTGAGCCTAAGGCAATGGATGGCAGGTGGTAGAAATTTCTCACTGTTGGAATGAGAGGTTACAGATAAGCAAAGTGAGAAGTTAGACTGAACCATGCAATACTGGATGAGAATCAGAGACATAAGAATAACTCATATTTAGCTTAATACAGACACAGATGGATACAGACAGAGAAATAATTATAGATATATTCATATACACTAATTAACATATACACATATATTTCCTGGCTCTGTCCCCTGGGAGGGCCAGAAGTAACAATAACCCAGTAGCATCGAGCACACCTAGGGCCCATATCTTGGTTTATAATACCATTCTCCAATAAAGTGAACCAGGGATCCTTGAGGAAATGGCTGATTAAGGGGCTGGGGCAGAAAACACACAAGATGAAACTGCAGCATCTTCTGGTGCCAGCAAGTAAGAAAGTGCTCAGAAAACAAATGATGGGGACATGTCAGAGACTCACAGGAGCCAGTCTGAAAGAGCTCCCAGTGGCCAACACTGGAAAAATTTGAGCAATAAAATAAATAGCATAGTATTGAATAACCTAAATTATGAGATAAATATCCATGAATCCATACTAATAAAAATTAATGATTAAATAAATAATTAAAAAGGGAGAAGAGACAAATCTCCATGCAGAAGAATTCCAAATAATTTATGTAAATACTCCACCCTCAGCATGGTGGAGCATAACTTCCCATTCCTTAAATGTGGGTTGCATAGTAAGTTCCTTTCAAAGAGTACAGTATGGAAAGGGGAGAAAGAGTCATTTATAGTGGAGAAGCCTGAAAACTACCTCAGCCAGGTGACCAAGGTTAACATCAACAGTGATAAGCTATGTTGATAGTATGTATCCTGAATATGATGTGAGGAGAATGACACTTTACCTATGCGATATTCTTCCCCCAAAACACATAATCCCTGTCTAACTATGAGGAAAACATTAGACAAATTGAGGGACATTCTACAAAATACCTGACCAGTACTTCTCAAAACCCAAGGTAATCAGAAACAATGAAGTCTGAGAAACTAAGGGTACACGATGATTAAATATAATGTGATAGCCTGGATGGAATACGAGGACAGAAAGAGGACATTAAGTAAAAATTAAGAAAACCCAAATAAAACCTGAACTTTAGTTAATAATAATGTATCAATATTGATTCATTAGCTGTGACAAATGTACCATAGTAATATAACAGGAAACTGAGTACAGGTGAGACCATGCACCTCAGATTGGGACTTGAACCCATGTGCCAGGACTCGAACCCGGCCAAAACCCTGATTGGGACTCAAACCCATGCGGCCGGGACTCGAACCCAGCCAGAACCCACAGTCTTCCAACTGGGATCACACACCTGGTCTTGGGACTTAATGAAGCTCAGGTTCTTGATGTCTCATCACAGAAAGAATTCAGTGAGAGACAAAGTGATGGGTAAGAAGTGGATTTATTTACAGAGATACACACTCCGCAGACAGAGTGTGGGCCATCTCAGAAGGGGAGAAAGGCACCAGGGTATGGGGTTGTCAGTTTTTATAGGGGTGGGTAATTTCATAGGCTAATGAGTGGGAGGAGTATTCCAGCTACTTCAGGAAGGGGCAGGGATTTCCAGGAATTGGGCCACCACCTACTTTTTGATCCTTATGGTGAGTCTTGGAACTGTCATGGTGCCTGTGGGTGTGTCATTTAGCTTGCTGATGTGTTACAGTGAGCGTCTGGAGGCTCAAGGTCTAGTGGAAGTCAACTTGTCCACCATCTTGGACCCCTGTGGTTCTAATCCGTTTATGTCATGTCCTCGGGCTATGTCATCCTTTCAAAGGCTGTGCCCTGCCTCCTTCCCTCGTGTTTCACAGGGTATATGGTAACTCTCTGTAATATTCTTGCAATTTTTCTGTTAACCTAAAACTATTCTAAAATTAAAAGTTTATTACATGTTCTTTTTTAAAAGGCCTAGAAATTGCCTGGCATATATAAGCATTCAACATATGGTAGCTTCATTATTTTTTAAATGAGTTTTGCCATTTTGAAAAGTAAAAGGAAACATTCTGTTGTTTTAATTTTAATTTCTTTGATTACTAATGAGGCTGGACTTTTTTTAAAGTTTTTCTTTTCTTTTTATATCCATGTCCTTTATCTGGTTCTGTAGGTTCTTGATTCTGCTGTTTATCTGGATTCTCTAGGGTGATCAAACTTCCCAGTTTATCAGGGACAGTCTTAATATATGTCTGCTGTCCCAGGTAATGATTAACATGATCCCCTTTCACTTAGAAAGATGAATTATATGGTCACCAACTACGTCCTGCCGCTGCCCTCATGCATTTTGTGTGTTCTCCCACGTAACTGCACTACCATTCCAGATGCTAATCCTTACTCTGTCCCTTTCCCCTGCCAGTGCCCAAAACATACCTCGACAATTAAACAGGGTAAAGTTGTTGGTAGCTAATAGTCTTCTGCCAAAATAACTCAAAATATTTTGCTAAATGACTATGCTTTGTAGAAGATATGGTCTTCAATATAAATTACAACTCAGTTCAGTACTACAATACTCAATTTTCCACAGCTGGAAAGAACACAGTGTTCTAAACGTGTGGTAGTCCCTTCCCTAAACCCTTGTGTTCTGAAGGACATTTTCCTCTGCTCCTGTCCTCTGTGCTGGACTGCATTCAGTGCCATCCCCAAGAGGAGGCATGATGGTACAGAGCTGTATACACACACCACCTTACAGCCAACTTAGGAAGACAGCCTTCATTCTCTCCCTTCGTTCCGTTCCTTCCTCTCTTCCTCCCCCCCTTCCCTCCCCTTTGTCTTCCTTTCTTTTCTTATCTTACTTTCCCTTCATCTTTCCTTTCTCCCTTCACCTCCTGCTTTGATACGGAGGTTGTTTATGGTTCAATTTATTTCCTTCCTTTATTTATTATGCAAATAAACTCATTGAAGAAAATTAGAAAATACAGATAAGCCAAAAGAAAAAAAAATTCCACACCCACAGATAACAATTATTGACATTTTCATGTATCTTTCCCTATATCTGTTAGGGGCAGTGTACCAATGTACAGAGCACTGTTGGCGTCAAGAGCTTCCTGGCTCACACATACTGGCTGTGTGACCGTGAACAAGTTGCTTAACCTTTCTAAGTCTCAGTTTTCACATGTGTAAAATGGGGATAAATGATATATATTGTTAAAATATACTATATCATTATTTACGTTAGGATTAAACAAGATAATATATGTAAATCACTTAGGACAGTGCCAAGAACAGAACAGATGCTCAGTGAACGGTAGGCGTTGCTAATAACACCTATTTTTTCAAACATGAGATCATACCCACAAGATCTAAACTTGGTACCTGGTGCTTTGCTCAGCAAAATACAAAATTCTTTATGATTAAATATAGATCTGCATTGTCATTTTTGATATTTCTTTGTGTTGCATTTTTATTCTGAAATATAATGATGGAAAGTATATGTTAAAAAATAATTAATGAACATCATATATTACCACTACTTTAGAAACTCCCTGAGGATTATAATTTCCTTCTGAATTATCACCATTCTCACACACAAAAACAGGGCCACTAAAAGTAAAAAGTCTGGGCCAATGATGTCTTTGGTAGCCCCTTGCTCTTATGAGCTCCAGATCCCCAAACCCAGATGCACCATCAGGGCCTGGGACTAAGCAAGAGGCTTAATGAGCTCCAAGGAACAACCCAAGCTAAATATAGTATGGCTCAACAAAGTATGAATTTTGGGTAGTGTTTTTGTAATTGTATTTGAGCGATTGCCTCTTTGGGGGGTTTATTGTTCTATTTGGGGGACTGTTGTTTGTTTGTCATTGTTGTTTGTGTTGTTCAAGAGCAAGGATTCAGCTTGTATTGGCTTTCATAGTTGAGAAATAAGAAATCAGAAAGCATAATTTCTGTTTACTCTTAGAAAACAGAACCTTAGAAACTACTTCAGGGGTAGAATCAATACAACACAAAGAACAAGTATTGAGTTCTTGAGTATTTGACTAGATTTTCCCTGGAGAAAAGTCTGGGAGGGCTAAATTTAGGGGGACATACATAGGCATATGTACTCTTTTAGAGCTCCAACATAATAGCAGTAATAGCCCTTTGTGCTATGACATATGACATATTTCATAAGCAGTCCATATGTTTCTGAATACATTTTCATATAGCATTCTGTAAAAAACAAATAAACATAATGTATATGAATCAATTTAAGGAGGCTTGATGACATATAAATCTTCCTGTCAGTTAACTGGTCCATTTCATCTACTAGAAGTCCCTGACAAGGACACGTAGCACAGTCCCTGGCATTTCAGGCAATGATAAATACCTGTTGAACTGATTTTGAGGTAAACAGCTATAAAATATGGTATGGAACTCTGAATTTGGTTTATTGGTTACATGGAGAATGTCTTCAAAGTATCCTTCAGCTTAAAGCACATTTAATAAGGGTTTACTAAGCATGAGACATTGTAATAAGTGTTTTACATGCTGACCTCATTTCTATGACAGACAGGAAAACTGAGGCCGTTAGAGGTCAATCACCTACCGAGGGACCACACAGCTAACAGGAGGCAGAGTGAGACTGACACACGAGCCCCACTTCTCTCCCTTGTGGTACTTGTCCTGGAGCCATCTATGGGCAGTGACACCAAGACCAAGTCCAGGCACCAGAATCAAACCCTCCTGAAGCTCATCAATTATTAAGCTAAGACTGATGAAAAGAATTAATATAACACAAATCAAAGTCATAATGTATGTGGACATTTTGATCCATAAAGTGAGTAGTAATTGAACTTATTCCAATTTTTGTACAATTTCACGGTTCTTTCAGAATACTTTCTCTCAGGTGTCCGAGAGAGAAAACACAGTACAGTTCCTATGTTTACCCCTTTACTGTGATAGTGTCTGAGGACAAGACTGAAAGTCAAAATAATAATATAAAAACAAAGCATTTTCACCATATTCCAGACAACTTTATATGCATTCTCATTATATCTTCACAATTCTTAGAAGTAAGTATGTCTATCCTTTTTCTACAGATCAGATAAATTAAGAAGCTTGCAGGAGAGAGATAGTTATGCAGGCCACCAAGCTGGGTTCACAGCCTGGCTCCGTCACTTCCTCTCTCTGTGACCTTGAGCAAAGCTGACATTCTGCCCATTATACTATATACTGCCTCCTGTGGTGCCACTATATACTACACACAGGCCAACCTCAGACAAAGCTGTGACACAGGCAGGATGCCCTCAGTACCTCCCATTACCCCATACCCTGCTCTTTTCCCTCCTTTCAATGCACCCACTTCTCCCAGGTTCCCAAGAGTCTCATCCTGTCCAGATTCTCCTTAGCAAAGAACACACAGTTCAGCCAGGCAAAGCAGGAGGGATGCCATTATCCGGAACAAGGAAATAGGTAAAAATATGTTTTTTTAAATATATGTAACAGCTTTATAGAGATATAATTTACATGTCATATAATTCACCCGTTTAAAGTGGATAGTCCAATGGTTTTTAACATATCCACAGAGTTGTGCAACCATCAACACAATCAATTTTAGAACATTTTAAACACTCCCAAAAGAAATCCTGCACACATTAACCTCTCCATTTCCACATGCCTCCTACACCAGTCCTAAGCAACTACTAATCTGCCTGTACTTATAGATTTGCCTATTCTGGAGATTTTACATAAATGGAATAACAATATATTATATAATATAATATAATATGTGTTTTGTAGCACAGTGTTTTCAAGATTCATCCATGTTGTAACACATATCAGTACTTCATTCCTTCTTACTACTGAATAACATTCCATTGTATGGATATACCACACTTTGTTTTTCCAGTCATCAGCTGACCAACATTTGGGATGTTTCCACCTTTTGACTATTATGAATAACACTGTTATGAACATTCATGTAAAAGTTTTTGTGAGGACATATGTTTTAAATTCTATTGAGAATATGCCTAGTAGTGGAATTGTTGAGTTAAATCTTTTGAGGAAATGACATGCTCTTTCTAAAGAAGCTGTACTATTTTCCATTCCCACCAGCAATGTACGAGGGCTCCAATTTCTCCATATTCTCATCAACACTTGTTATTGTCTGTCTTTTTTTTCTAGCCATCCTAGGGAGTGTGAAGTGCAACCTATCTCATTGTGATTTTGACTTGCATTTCCCAATGACTAATGAAGTTCAGTTTTAGACACCTTGAATTTGAGATGCCTGAGAAACATCTAGAAAGCTTCTAAAAATGCAGCTTTAAGTTTAGTAGAAATTCTGAACTGGGGGTAGCTGCTGTATTTACACTTGGAAGTCATCAGTGTAATGATCTAAAAGAAAGCATTTCTATTTGTGGGATTTAGGCACTACAGCATTAAGTGGAAATTATTTGGAACATGGGATTCTCCCAAGAATTACAAATTGCATCACATGAGTAACTACTAACTCTATTCACACCCAAGACTAGCCTTGGCTAAGGAAATTATAATCAAGCTTTTCCTGTTCTGTGTTATGTCTAGGGACTTTCTGATGGTGGGGAGGCTGTATAGCTAGGAATTCAACACCCTGCCTGTGGGTTTAAATCCTGACTTATACACTACATGCTGCTTGACTTGGGGACATTTTACTTACCCTCTCTGTTTCCTTTGTTGTAAATGAAGAGTGAACATGTATACCCACATCCTAAGGTTATTGTGAGGAATATAAAAGAAATAGAACGGGGCCTGGCACATAGTAGGCACTCAATAAATGAAGGCTGAATGACCGATTGAATGAATGAATTCATTCATTAATAGAAATCAGTGAATGAACACGTGACTAAAAAGTACCTAGCACAGTGTCCTGCACTCAGTAAGTGTTCAACAGTTACTATTCATACTCAATACATGCAAGCAGTAAAAATTAATGTGTAGCAAGGGCAAACATTCCATTGCTACCAACATCCTTTGACCAGAACAAAATGTAAATGGTAGATGTCTTCATATGTTCTGCCCCATTGGCAGGTGGCTCCCTGTGGGCCTGTCAGACAGGAAGAATTCATGTCCACAGTCACTCAGCTCTTTCAGCCGAGGAAACATGATTTGTGAGCCGCCGTGCTCATCATCCTCTTCCATCAGGCCATTTATGGCCCTTACAATTCCACTCTTGATGAGAATGCATAAAATATTATTGGCCCTGTGTGCTTACTGTATAATATACGGAACTTACAACAGACATTATTAAATATCGTTAAATGAAGGGCTGAAGAGGCGCACTAAAATGACTGCACGTTGAAAGGATTCGTTAACCCCACTGATGCCATAGCAGGTAACTGTCACATTTCCCTGATTTCTCCTTGCACAAAAATCATTGTTAAATGGTCCAAAGGGACCATGCAGAAAGGAAATTCTAGGTTAAGAGCATTGACCTCGGGGTCAGAAGCCTGGGTTCAGATATTGGCTCTGGCATTCACATTACCTGGAGCAAGTCACTGTACTTCTCTGGACATCAGTTTCAACTATAAAATGAGAGTTTGGACAATATAATGTCCAGGTTCCTTCCCAGCTTTGGCATTCTTTGAATCCATAAAAATATTCAGTGTAGAATTTACTTCTACTACTCTTTTTTTCCCCTCAGTGAATTCTCTATTCATTTTATCTGCACTGTGTTTCCAGGTTGCGTTGGATGAAACATTAAACACAAAGAATCTCAAGGAAGAATTGCCTAAATTGATTTTATTTGGCTCAGATACCCCAACCAAGTGTAGAAGACTTGGGCAGTAGAATGAAGTGCTGTGGATGACCATGAATAAATATTTTGAAGCTGGAAAGTGGGATCAAGGGTATCTCAACAGGTGCACTTTAGCTCAGCTGACGGGTCACTACTGTTTCTACATTCAAACCCACTTATGTCTCTATTTCCACCCACTCCTTCTGCACTGGTCTCCGGCACTAGCTCTCTACCCTTTATTGCACTTCTGTCTGTTTCTCTTGCTTTCTTTCCCCTCAACTCCTCTGACATTGATTGGTCCCAAGGGACAGAACAGTTTTCCCCCCTGGCATCATACGTGCTGAAGTGTGTGGACAGGGACAGGAAAAAGAGAGGGATTGATTCAGAGACGACAGGGGAGGTGGAGAATGGTTCTGGAGAGGGCCCTGACTCTCTCCCAAGCACATGTGCTCCTGCCACAGGTACCCCAACATATTTGACACAGGAAGACAGACAGACAGAGGTCGCCTTTAATGGACAAGTCCTTTGGGCAAACCAGCCAAAAACACATAGAGTACTTCAATTTTTTTCAATATGTTATTTCAAATCAATTTTTTCTGATAAATGGTTATAGACACTGCATACTGGTATATATTCATTTTTAACAAAGAAAAATGATTTTTGACTGTCACACTTCCTAAATAATAAAGTGGCAGCGTGCAAGGGAAGACCTATCAATGAAAGAAGCAATGTTAACAGTCAACCACAAAAAGCAAAGTCTAGATTCTGAAACTCTCATAGAAGAGTGCAACATGCCATATATAATAGGGTGTTTAGAGCACTTTTCTGTGTAGTCTGTTATATACAAGATAGAATCCTGCATTTCTATAGGAGCATTAATTTATTCTCATTTCATTGTTTCAATTCATTTTACAGTTCAATCTAAAAGGCATTTGAATAATTATAGTGCATATTAGCCTACACTCATATATATGACTTTTTGCTGGCTTCACAATTTCTTAGAGCAGAAGAAAGATATTTTCCTATTTTTACAACACTGTAAACCCAAGGAAGCTTAAAAGTGGAGTAGATAAAATTATAAAACCAAGAGAAGGAGAAGTATCACATAACCCCCAACTGTACTGAACATAAAGAGAAACTAATAGGTGAGTTTACCAAGAAAAATGAAAATATTTTTCGCATATTCCTATTCCGGATAATTTGTTTCCAAAAAATACAATTCTACAGTCACACTAGTATATTAACTGCCACCTGTCTTTAATAGGTTATTTTAGCTTTTACTGGGGCAAACTCCTTATTGCATTAATGAGTTTCATCAAGTATTTCAGAAAACAGTTTCCCCATTTTTGCCTTCTGAATAATTCTCCCTGTGGTCAATTATTGTTCCTAATTCTTCATTTCTTTCCTATAATAAGATTACACATCATTTCCTTTGCCATGTGACTTCACAGAGCCCAGCAGTATCAGTAAACTAAACTGCCACATTGACTTCTGGCTTAGCTATATGACTTCCTCTACCCAACAGAATGTTAGTGGGCATGATACAAACAAAGACTTCAAATTTGCTTGCATAAGTTGGCTTGACTCTTGTGTTTCTGCCATCTGTCATGAGGAAATCATGTCCTGGATAGCCCCTGATCCCAGAATGAAAGATACATCAAAGAGTCCAAAACCCTACCATCAGCCTGAAACAGATATGAGGGAAATAAAAAAGAAAAATAAGTATTGTAAACCACTAAGATTTGGGAGTTGTTCGTTATATGGCTTTACTGCAGCCAAAGCTGATTGATACACTCCCTCTGTATCAGTTACCTATTGCCACAGTCATGCTGTGTAACAAAGCAACAAAAAAATATATGACTTACAATAACAACCACTCATTGTTACCAGTAACACTAAAATCATCTGAACAGTTCTGGTCTCAGCTGAGTTTGATGAAACTTACTCATGCCTCTGTAGTCAGCTTCAAGCCAGCTAGGAACATTTTCTGATCTTGGCTAGACTCTTCAACATATCTGAGAGCTTGGCTGAGACAGATGGGCTTATTCAGCTCTGCCTCACAAGGTCTCTCATCCTCTAGCAGACTAGGCTTGTTCTGAGCACACAAGGTATCCTGAGGCCTAGACTTTGAACTTCTGCTTGAGGCCACTGTCACTTCTGCTGCATTCTACTGACCAAAGCAGGTCATAAGGTAACCCAGATTCAAAGTAGAGGAAGCCGACTCCACCTCTTAAGGAAAGAGCTGCAGCCACATTGCAGATGGTACAGATACAGGGAAGGTAGAACTTAAGAAAGAACCAAATTAAAGGCTGGAGCTCATCCAGGAACTGTCTTTTCTTTTTATTAGGTGAACCAAATAAGCAATAAATATAAACTTTGCACACAGAGGTATTCCATATATTGCACTGAAGATGGTGAAACAAAGAAACACTGAACAACTTTTGTGCCCATAAAATACAGTCATGCTGATAACAATGGGACCTAGTACCTTTGGCAAAGCCACCTTCCTTTAAGCATTTAATAGTACCCAACTTTGATTCCTCATTTATTGTGTGTCCCTTCAACATTCCCATATTCTGTTTATTCTGTAGAATATTTTACATTTTAATGGGAATGCTTTATTGTTCATTTATACACTTACATTCCCAAAGGTATATGATCTAGATTGATTATAATGTGATTTTCAAGTCTTTTATGTGCACAACTCCACATTCTCTATTAAGCCATCTCCAGTGAGGGTTCCTGTTTGTGTGGAGTTTACAAACTGTACTGTTTTTGTGTTCTCCCATCCACCATGCCTTGCTTAAAATTCTAAACTCAGCTGGCTTTAGATTGAGGAAGAGGTGACTCTCCACCCATTTTTCCTCCCATTCCTCTCATTTCAGGAGCCATAAAATCTTATAACATTTTGTATCAAGTAAACAAATAAAAACAAAGAAAATGCAAACAAAACTCAGGAAGCACCAAGAAAAGTGCTGGTCATGGGGATTTGCCAGGTAGAGCATCTATCTTAGAACATCACAGTGGTTTTCCAGAACTTTATCCATGTCTGGCTAAATGAGGGCTACCCAAAATCAAGTGGTATGCAACACAAATACTCACTTATAATCTTCAATTTTAATTAATATACTTCATAAGGCACAGGAAAATATATTCAAGGCTTTAAACTGATGAAAAAATAGCATCAAGAAATCTGACTGAAACTAGAGACTATTGTGTGCTTTCAGAGACGTCAGATCAAACACCATTTTGTAAAATTTGTAAGGATTAGAGGGAGCAGTGAAACGAGAATCTTTGTAACAAGAAGATCGCTGAACCATTAGAAAACCAAAAGGCACTTTCTAAAGCAGCACTTTGATATAACCTCCTCTCTTGAGAAGGTTAGCAGTAATTCATCTCTGAGCAGTTAGCAATGGTACACAGGGCTGGCCTCTGAGACACCCTCTTACCCCTTGCCGATTTGCCCTCAGGTCTATGTATCTAATGGCTCCCCAGGTTCCGAGAAAAACAGTGCTTAACAGATTGGAACTGTGTCTTTGCTGTGCATGAAAGAACATATGCATATCACCTTTTCTCTCCCAATCTCAACACTGAGCAGGCTCAGTGCAATAAATTCTGAGTAATTTTATGATGGAGAGGGTACAAGAGAAGATGAATGGATGGAAGAATAAAGAAAGGAAGAGGAGGGGCATTCTTAATCACGCTCCAACCTAGTTCTTCTCCCTCCCAGGACTGAGCTACAATCAAGACTGTTTCAGTGACCCCACCCCATGATTCTTAGGGGTTATGAAATCAAATGCCTCTAGGGAGTGGTAGACAACATAAATACACGAAGTGGGTTAAACGGGCCCACTGGGCTCCTTGAAGGTCCATGCCCTATATAAAAGAGACAGTCACTTCTCAGTTCCATCTGACTGTTGCCATGTAAGAATGTGGAACCCCCAAGACATCTGATGATGAAGGGACACAAAATAAAGGCATGATTAAGAGGTTTTAGAAATACGAAATTTTATGTGAAATCTTTCCATTTTAAAATGTTGAAAACAGCGGCAGGCCAAAGGGAAAAAAAATTATCTGCAGGCCAGATGCAGCCACTTGGATCCCCAATTTGCAATATTCACTTTAGAACTGTGCTTCTCGAAGTGTGGCTCACAGATTGGCACCTGTCCACAAATTATTTGTTCCAATCTCCAGCAAGATAGGAAGCCAACACTAAACACTGTTTAGTTCAACCGACATCTTCTCCATAGTGAGATTTTCCTTACAGAAGACACAGGGCACTGATTTATATTCCGGCACAAGTCCCTTATCTCATTGTGGATGAAATTTTGGGGAGCACTACTCTAGAGAGGCACTTTCAGGGGCCCTTCTCATGACGCTATCTCAGAATTGAGAACCAGTACCTTGGCTCCTTGAAGCCCAGTACCCTGTGAGGGATGGGAAGGGGAAAGGAGGTAGAACTCCAGTAGGGTCTGGAAAACTGCTTGCGGAAGGCCCCAGACTAAGCCAGGGCATTAGGACCTGCCTATACTCCAGTGAATCCGAGTATACAATATGGGCAAGCAGCCCGTCAGCCATCCAGAACCATTACTCTTTTCCTTCTCCCAGCATATCCAACACCTGTGCTCTCTCAGGCACCTAAGAGTTTGGGGCTCATAGTTGGGCGAGGTATATTGCGTGTCATGGATGTTCTTTCTAGTAGAACTTGTTCACTTGTTTATTGTCTATCTCCTCATTACTGCCACCCCCTCCCCAGCCTCACCATAGATTACAAGCTCCAGAAGGATAGGGTGTCTAGACCAGTGCCTAGTGCATAGCTGATTAACCTGTCTGAGGAAGTTCAGGAGAGATTCAGCCCAAAGGTAGAGGACTAGTGAATGACCTCAAGTCCTGTGCAAGCCTATGTGTGTGGCTAATGTTAGAGCAGAGAACAGAGCTATGACCATGAGTTTGTTGAATGATTGAGATTTAAATCTCCCTCTTCTTTACTAAAATTCCTAAAACTAAGCCTGCTTATCAATCATACTACTTTTCTTTCAGCCTCTTGATCTCCCTTGTTCTCTCATAATTTCAGATCCATTATGTTAGAGTTTTGTGGCCTTTTCTAATATTTAGAAACTGATTATTTTTCCAATCTCCTTAGCCTATTTCCTATTCTCAGTACTAGTAGAAGAAAGGGGTCACTCTAAATGCTTTTTGTAAGTCTTTATTCTACTCTCATCATTCAAAAGTTCCTTCTTTTGAAACATATAAATTATTAATATCATCCTTCCCAAAACTTCATCACCATCTTCTACTAGAACCTTCCTCCAACTGCCTCAAAGGCTTTGATGTTTGGCTCAGAATTTTCTAGTCTGCCCAACTCCTGCCAGTAGCCAAAAAAAATTTCAGGGCTATAATAGTCATTATTATATTTATAATTATGATGTCTTCTATTTATTGAGTGCCTACCATGTGCTAGTCACTATGTTGTTTCTAATCTGTCTTATAGACACTGGTTCCAATCTATAATAACCCTACAAGGTAGGTTTCATCCTCCATTTACACAAGAAGGATGTATGAGTCAGAGAAGTTACATTACTTGCCCAAAATCATACAGTTAGCAACAGAACCAGAAGGTAAACACAAATATAACTGATGCCAAAGCCCAAGCTCCTTCCAAGCTTCCCTAACAATAACAAGGATGGCTACCATTTTCTGAATGACTATTACATAACAGCCATTAGCTTTATACCGATTATTTCTAAATCACACAACAACCCTCGAGGTCTAAATCGTTCTCACTTTAAAGATAGGAAAAGTGAGCCTCAGAAACGTTAAGTAACCTATTCCAAGTCACGTTGGTGGTCAAAGATTTGAATTCAGATCACTCAAAGTGAAACATCTCTGTTGATTGCCTTGCTAAAACTCTATTCCAGTTTTCTGCACTGCATATCAACCACCCAGATTTAATGGCTTAAAACAATAATAATCATGTATTTTCCTCTCAAATCTGTAAGTTAGGCAGGGCTCAGCAGGGAAGGCTCCTCTCTGCTACATGTGACATCAGCTGGGGTAGTTCAACCAAAGGTTTGAGGATCTGCTTCCCAATGGTTCACTTCCAGGACTGCCAAGTTGGTGCTGGATTTTGACTGGGAGCTCAGCCTAGGCTGAGGGTCATAGGCCTAGTTGCCTCTCCATATGGATCTCTCCACATGGCCTATGCTTCCTCAAAACATAGTAGCTGGGTTCCAAAGACAAGCATCCCACAAGAGAGCCAGACAGAAGTTGTACCACCTTTGATGACCTAGTCCCAGAAGCCACATAGCATCATTTCACTGCATTTTGTTTGTTAGAAGTCAATCACAAAGCCTGGCTCATATTTAAGAGGAAGAATATTAGACCACATCTCAAGGGAAGAATATCAAATAATCTGCAAAAATGTTAAAAACTACCACACACACTTCTCCCACAATTTCTCACCAATTTCACCTCCATTCTGCTCACCTACCCATGAAAATAAAAACATGTCAACTTACTCAGTATCACCGAAGAAAATATCAAACGCAAGATTTTGCCTCTGGTGCTCACCTTCTTTAACAGTGTCCTGCTCTCACCTCTCTCACTACCTTGCTCCTGAACTTGACCTTCTCCATCAAAAACTCTAATCCGGGACTTCCCTGGTGGCACAGTGGCTAAGAATCCGCCTGCCAATGCAGGGGACACGGGTTCAAGCCCTGGTCCAGGAAGACCCCACATGCCGTGGAGCAACTAAGCCCGTGCGCCACAACTACTGAAGCCTGCGCTCTAGAGCCTGTGCTCCACAACAAGAGAAGCCACCTCAATGAGAAGCACGTGCACCGCAACAAAGAGTAGCCCCCGCTCGCCACAACTAGAGAAAGCCCACGTGCAGCAACGAAGACCCAACACAGCCAAAAATAAATAAATAAGTTAAAGGAAAAAAAAAAAACAACTCTAATCCCTTTCTCCATATTCTTCAAGTCCTTCATCTCTCAGTTTGGGTTCCATGGTCATGAATTTCACTGCTGCCTTTTCTAGCACCTTCACACTCTCTTCATTATCTATTCCCTTTTTATCACTTGTAGCCTGTCTTTCCCACAATTCCTCTCAAATTATTTACTCAGAAATTACCAAGTATCTCCTAATCATTACCTATTCTCATTTCTCACTCTCATTTCTGCATGATTATATATGGTTGCCTATTCTGACTTCCTTTAAATTTCTCCCTTTTTTATATCCTGGGATATGTTTGTTCTTGCCTCAATTCACTTCACCTTAACACAGTAGCCTGAAACAAACTGACAGGAAGCCCAGTCCTAAAAGCAGATCAGAGTGTAAGCTATATGATGAATGATAGCACAGCAAAGCAAGTTGCCAAATGTGTAGACCAAATAATCGTGTTATCCCCACAAGAAGCAAGAGATTGAGATAAGAAGTCTTGCAATGGCCAACATTTCTGTCTGCACACAAGTATCTGCCCCAACCACTGGGATCATGATTCACAGGAAAGCATTTTATCTTAGGAAGAATGTGCAGTAGTTCTAAACTTTTCTTGGGCCACGGAAATTTTAAAGTATCTAATGAAAGCTCTAGACCCTCCCTTTGGAATAAAAATGGTTACAGAGAGACACAAATGTTTGAATACGGGGGCTAAGTTGTGGCATATTAGACTTATTGAATTTGAGGTGCCTATGGGACTCCAAAGTAGAGTTTGCTAGAAGATAGTTGAACATAAAGTTATTATGCTCAGAAGAGAAATTTAAAATGAACTAGAGATTGTGGAGGCAATACATATAGGTTAGCAAACACCATCGGATGGAGTTTATAGCCCCTAAAATATAAGTATGGTAGATTGCCATGCATGTTAAGGGTAGATTCTTGAGAAACCCTGGGAAGTCAAAGAGAAAGTAAAGTACATAAAGAGATTAATGAGGAGCAGCCAGTGAGTCGGAAGGAAAACCTGGATGGTGTGGTTGCACAGACGTCAGAGAATTTCAAGAGGAAAGAAAGGGGTTTGTAACATTTAATACATTCATTAATTGCTTTTGTATTATGGATTGAGAATACAGCAATGAAAAAAGTGAGCAAAATCCATGGGGTGAAGAGACACTTAATTAGTCATTATGAGTGTGATGAGTTAAACCAACAATTCTCTTTGGAAAGAGAAGTTTAAACCTAAGTTCACATCGTGACTTCAGTTTACTGTTCTCTGCTTTCCTACAAAGCCAGTCTGAAGCCATTTTACTGACTCCCTCACATACGTAAGTCTACTCTTTGAGTACCAATGTGTTCATCCCAGTAACATTCTACCACCTGCACTTATACTTCACTCCTGTCACTGCAACAGATGCCCTGAGCTGCCGATTTCTGCCCCTGGAAGTGCTCCTCTCAGCTGTCCTCTGTTATGCTATACTGGACAAGGGCTCAAGGCTGGTTTAAATCCAAGCTCCACCACTTACGAGCTACATAACCCCGGACAAGTACTTCACCACTATGAATTTCAATTTTCTCATCTATAAAATGAAGGTGATGCTACCTAGCTTCTATTGATATTGTGGGGCATTAAATCAGATAACATTTGTAAAGCACAGAACACAATGCTTGACCTAATGCTCATTAAATATCAAAAGGAAAAGGAAAAGAAGACTAGATATGTGTTTAGGACAATTCAACCTCCCTTGATTTAGAAGGGAGGCTATAGAAAGCCCAGCCCTCACCCTATGACACCAGTTAAGGGAACAATGGGAAGCTGTGTATTTCAGAATAATTTTAAGAGCCTCTGCCTCTCTCAAATACAGCAGAGGTCAAATAACAGAAGCCTGAAAAGTGTCCGCGGACTGGGCAAGAACACCTTGGGTGAGTTTCAAAAGCCGTTTCAATCGATCAGAGAAGCAAAAGCCAGCTATCACTAGGTTGCAGAGTGAACGGGAAGTGAGAAAGTGAAAACGACATAAAGTTCCCTTTCAGGAAGTGTGGCTCTGGCAGGAAGTAGAGTGAGGCACTATTTAATTATAATTAGCTTGTGCTCCTCTACAATCACCTGAACTTTCCCTGAATAGAGCTGAATTGGTCTTCTTGGCCTTATTTGAACAAAACCTCATTTATTTTCTCTCAGATATAGAATGTGTTAAGGTTGTTTTAAATATTCATCCTGGGGACTTTCCTGGTGGCGCAGTGGTTGGGAGTCCGCCTGCCAATGCAGGGGACACGGGTTCGAGCCCTGGTCCGGGAGGATCCCACATGCCGCGGAGCAACTGAGCCTGTGCGCCACAACTACTGAGCCTGTGCTCTGGAGCCCGTGAGCCACAACTACTGAGCCCACATGCCAAACTACTGAAGCCCGTGCGCCTAGAGCCCGTGCTCCACAGCGGGAGAGGCCACGGCAATGAGAAGTCTGCGCACCGCAGCAAAGAGTGGCCCCTGCTCGCCGCAACCAGAGAAAGCCTGCTCGTAGCAATGAAGACCCAATGCAGCCATAAATAAATAAATAAATAAATTTATTTTTAAAAATAATAATAATAATAATTAAATAAATAAATATTCATCCTGTTCTAATCACCAGCTTTCTCTCTATCCTGCCAATCTGATGACATTTACGTATCGGGAGGAGTGGTTAAATCTCTTTCTGGGGGTGTTTAAGAAGTGGACAGACATTATTCTTGAAAGGATTAAACTTTGGTTTAAACTATATGACCTCTGAAGTCCCTTTCTCAATGGCAGAAGTTAATGCGCTTTGAGTTCCTCTATCTAAAATCAATTCTAAGTGCTCATACCAATCTCTCGACTGAGAAAGGACCCATATATTCTTGCATACATTCCCTATCTGATATCAGATGTACACTCTGACTCCAGGTACTTAGGGAGGCTACTGATGGCTTTCAACTTCATTGCCCCATTTATACTTTGCTTTCGGTGCCAAGAAAGTCAAGAGAACCATATTCACACAGCACTTTTCTCATCAAAGCCAAACATGAGCCTGAACCCCCCTCACACATCTTTAGCACTCAAACCAATAACGACCTCATTTAATTCCAGCACAGAACAATGTCTTTCGCTTAAAATTAATGTCTTGTCCACATAAAATTGAAATACAGAATGCAGCCTTCCTGGTGATAAGTAGAAAGTATAAAGGTGACTTTCAAGGAGATAAATTTATTCTGTCAGGGAAGGAATAAAAACCTTTTGCTATTCACCTACGACTTGAACACTCCTAAGCAATGAGTTCTTCCCTGATTTGTAACTAAATATGAGGTGTCACTCAGCCTTCCTTTGCTGTCATGTGTTAAATTAAAATATATCATTAACATATACATCATTTCTGACCCTCACATGGTTAATGGCTCTGTACTAAAAAACCAGGCAGTGTGTTGACATCCGATAGGCATGCACACAGAATAATATACTATACAAATGGATAGGTGGTAGGAACATGGCACTTTAAATTATTTAAAATAGCATAATTGTATTGCCTCCATTTACAGAGAATATCAAGTGAGGCAGTACAAACTGTTTTGAGTTAACGGAATAATAAAGAATTACAATGATCCAGTAGAGATTTCTGGAAATAAAATTATATACAAATATTTGTGTTGTTTAATATGACAGTCCAGATTTTGAAATAGGAACATATATTGGATAATTGAACAGAGAAAGGGTATTTTCTTCAATGAATCAAAATCAAGAGTCTTGCATTCAATCTTCTATTATCTAGTTACCAGATGTGACATGAGATAAATAAATTACATTGGCTATTCTCTCGAAGAAAACGTATTCAGGCTGTGTTTTTGTTACATTACTTCCAATGTAGATGTAACTAGCATTTGGTGAACACTTACTAGGTGTGAGTATTTTATTTAACTATTTAATTTAATCCCCACAACAAACCTTCCAAGTGTATTTTAGCATCATTGTCATCATCATCATCCCATTCTGCAGATAATGAGAATAATCAAAACCTGTCAAATACCAGGCACACATTTTAATTCATTGAATACAATGACTCTATGAGGTAGGTACAACTATTACCATCATCTCCATTATTACCATCATTCCCCCAGACAGAGAAACTAAACAACAGAACATTTAAGTAATTGGCTCAAAGTCACCAGTGAGTAAAGAATACAGTCCATCCTGCCTCTCAGAAAGGACAATGAGGCTCAGAGCAGAAAGTTACCTCAATCAAGGTCACACAGCTAAAGATAAATGAAACCGAAATTCAAACCCCTCTTTTTTTAACTTTACTTTTAATTATGGGATTTTTCAAATAGATACTCAACTATAAAGAATGGTACTATGAACTCCAAACAAGACTTTTAGTCCAAAGTCTAAAGTGTTTTTTCTAGAACATTTCATTTATGAGATGGATGTATTTATCACACTTTTTAAAGGAAAGAGTTTCAGTGTTATTTTTAATTTAAGAGGTAATACATGTTCATTATAAAACCATCTATACAGAATAGAAAGGTTTGCCTCTGTAACTTGCTCAAATACTTCCAAACTTTCTCTACACATATATGTGCGTGTATAGAGATATAATCATTTTTTACTAAATGAAGTCATACTACATACACTTTTAAAACCTGCTGATTTTTGCTCTTAAAATGTACCATGAACATATTTCCATTACAATGAACATTGATCTATAGCGTCATTATTTTTTTTTCTTTTAGATTGCTTTTTTCTTTTGTTTATTTAGATTAGTCTATTTCCCTCTATATTTACCTCATGGACTTTTGTCATTATAGCTTCATTCTTTATGTTTACGTTCACTCCATTATATCAATGAATCATCATTTACTTAACCAATCCCTTGTTGATGAACATTTATGTCTTTTCAATGCTTTGTTACCATAAAAACATTGTGGCAAATCTCCTATCTTACAGATCTTTATATGCTTGTAAAATTAATTCTTAGAAGTTCCTGCAACATAATAGGTACTCAATCAATGTGTTGAATTAATGGATGAATGAAAAGTGAAATGGCTTGATCAAAGAATTGGTAAATCTTATATTTTGTTATGCAAAATTGCTAAATTGCCCTCCAGAAAGGTAATTAATCCACTTTCTGTTTTTGCATCTTATTTTTAAACTTTGTTTATAGTCTAAATATTTTAGCTTCAAATATTTTACTTTGTGGTCCTGTCTTAGAGACAGTAATGTGTAGGATTAAGAGCCCAACAACTTCTGAAAGCCAACTGCCAAATTTTCAGGAATTTTGAGAATCAGTTGTAAAATGTAGCCATTATTTAAAAATTACATAAACTTACAATTAAATAAATTATATTTAAAATAAAAGCAATAAATACTCAAAGCACACTAATTCCTAGTTACTTTACTAAATGTTATTATTATCTATGCTTTTGAAGTCAGTTATGACTATCATATGCAGAGAGTGGAAATACCATATAGTGGTGTGCTACCCCACATCTCTTCCCAACTCCACATTTAGTGACATTGGTAGCTTAAAATTGGTCATGATAGGAGTATTTACACCATGGAAATCAGCAAGTGCTATAAATTGGGGCTTGATTTAATGTTGAAACTGAGTTTTTAGTTTAATAATTTATATGGGGGTGAGAAGAAGTTTAATAAGCCACATATCAGATTTAATGACAATGTATTTATTGAGAAAAGAGTTAGCAGACTGAGATACAACTCCATTTGTCAAATCATGGCTGAATATTGACTACAAATTCAAAGTTAGAAAAAAAATCAAAAAAAGCATTCTGAAAAAAAATCAATTGACTATATAGAATAACATTTATTTACAATAAAGAGTATTATGGATTTTTAATTTTTAAATTGTATGCTATGCATCCTCTAGATTAGTAAAATATATAATATTTATCTACATATATGTATATATATTTGCATACATTTTTTTCAGAGAGCTGATTGTTAAACATTTAATGGTACACTACTGTTTAGGGTTTATATTTTGAAAAACATTCTCTTTATAAAAGCTGAAATACCACATGTACTGTATTCTAAGTTCCTATGTGTAGTTGGCTATTTCTGAAATTTGTGTTCTGTTTCATTGATCTTTCTGTGTTACGGCCTTAGTACTGTAAAGATTGAATTATTATAGTTTTAAAATGCATTTAGTATCTAAAAGGGCAAATACCACTCACCTCTTCTCTCACGCCACCCAGCTACACCAGATGAACTTAAAAAAATCTCTTTCAACCTCCCTCCCACATAGTATTCCAGTAATCTCTCCTCCTTTCATTCAGCTCTTATTTTATATTCATTGTTAGAATCTTATCATTGTCTTCATATTTACACTACACATTTTTAGTCTTCAAAACTCTACATACTTTATATTATTGTTTTTATGTACTTTATGGGATTTTTTATATTTTCTTTTTTAAAAATTATTATTTATCACAGATATTTTACCACTACTTAGAATTATAGCAAAACTCTTCCACCAAAAACCAAGTTAGAAAGAATAGTCGCAAACCATTTCCAACAAGAATGATGGCTAGATCATTGTTCAATATCACAAAAGACAAAGAAGACTCAGGAAACTGTCACAGATTGAAGGAGATTAAAGAGACACAACAAGTAAATGCAGTGTGGGATACTGGATTGAATCCTGGAATAGAAGACGGACATTAATGGAAAAATTGGAGAAATCTAAATATTGGAGAAATCTAAATAAAGTCTGTAGTTTAGTGAATTAAAAAGTATGATTGATGGGTAAAAGTTTTAATGGGACAGTTTGTAAGATAAAGGTTCTGGAGCCATTAATGAAATTATTTTTTGGAAAAAAGGTCAACTCTTCTTTTCAAATGTGAATATGCATAGTTAAGTTGTCTTAACGATGACATGGTTTTTGAGTAATTTATTCCATGTTTTGAGTTTCTTCAATATGGCTAATTATAAAACCACTGGAAGTTCATATTCTTCTCTTAAATAATGTTTTCTGACCACACTGTCATCTTCTAAGAGATTCCACAAGCATACAATTATTTGCCAAATGTGGGAATGTGAAGATGTTATGAGAACGTGAGTTAGACAAGCAAACAAAAAAACATAATTTACCATAAAGAAAAACCACCATACAATTCTGTGCTAAATCGCATTGAAAAAATGACACTTTAATTTTACTTCAAATTAATATTTGTTATATAAATTGAACAGTTAACATCATCTCCATAATGAGCACCCCTTTTAGAAAGAATTTTTAATAAGTTACTGAAAATGTTTTAACAAAGGCATGTAAGTTTAAATTCTGCACCCAGCTTCACTATAGAATTTCTCCTCCAGAGTTCTAAAAAATGAACTCCCATGACTCTATCACTTAATAAGCTCACAGACTGGAGTGGTCCCATTCCACAGTAAGTTGCTAACCTCAATCCTCTAACCTATAGTTTGGGTAGCCCCATTCCTCTTATTTGCTCCTAGGTAGGTATGAGATCCAACGGGCTGCTAAATAATAAATTTTAGCACAGTTGATGGTAACAGGCTCAAATTTTTTCCTTCCTTCTTTCAGGTCATCAAATACAAAACATGACCCGGCCTAAGTATTCTATGTTCTCCACATGGTTTGGTAGACACATGACAAGATCTAGCTATTTGGGTAGGAATTGAGTGCCTTCTAGAGTCAAACCAAACCAACACTGAAAACAGAGGAAGCTGAGGATTCTCCAGCCTCCTTGCCCCTCCCCCTTCTCTGTCCAGTCAGGCCTGGAGCCTCCACTGCCATGGCCATCCACTGCCATTTCCTGATCAGCGTCACACTGCTGCTGCCCCTCTTCTGTATGATACATCTAATTTTAAAATGCAGATTCTCCAGTGAACAATCTGGGTCCTCAATTGACTCCTTTTACAAGCAAAGGAACTAGACTTCCTTCAAACACTATTAAAACACACAGAGCATATCACAAGCGTTTAAACACAAGTGTCTTTTCTGCTCTGTTGTTTCCTCTGCCTCTGCATCTTCTCTCCATGACTATTTCTCCTTCCTCTGTCTGCCTTGTTGTTGGTACGAGACCGTCTCCATCTGGTGCCTTCTTTCTTCTATAGCCTCCTTTGCTCCTCCATCCTCTTTTAGTTTACCCTAAGTGGTTATTATACTGAACCAATATTTACTCTATCTCAGAAGAGGGTTTTCCTTGGTTAAGAAGAATAGTGGAATATTCTAAATACCCATTTCCAAAAAGAAAGCCAAAATACCTTAAATTGTTCATGATTTATTTAGCCCTCAATCACAGTTTATTAGGCCCATTCCTGCACTAGTTGGGGAAGAGGGGGTTGGAAGATAGCCTGTCAAAGAGACATCTTGGAAAGTATTTCTTCTCCCATGAGGCCCATCATATCTCCCTCCCTTTCAGAGCCAGGCAGCTGGGTCTGAGCTCTGCCAGACGATAGGCAAGAAATTGTTCTCCTCAAACCTCTTTGATTCTGCATACATCAATATAGCCTCCCTCAGGGTTAGGGAATCAGGCTGAAAGGCTCATAATGTGTGTATCCTGTGATTCCTTTAGGATCTGAACAGAAGCTAAAGGGCCCGTATGCAGTAACTTAACTTGAAGGTAGACTGCTTAAGCAACTGAGAGCAGAAGTCAGCCCTGCAATTGTATGTGAATTAATGAATGCAAATTAGCCCAGGATTTGTGTTTGTTGTGTGGGAAGGTGATGACAGAGTAAATCTTCTAAATTTAAGTATATTTTATGTTAATTGCATGAAGTAGCATAGATTTGTTGCTTTAAATCTCATCCATGGGAAGCTAGAATTGGGCTTGTTGATTTCTTGTATTATCCACTAAAAAGACTGCAGTCCTTGTTTGTATTTACTTGAGAAGCACAGATCTATTTCTGAATAGCTTTACAACTTTAAGCGTTTTAAGAAACTTCTTTTTAATACCATCTAGTTAATTGTACCATGATAGCTCCTAAGTGGAACATTCTATCTATCAGTCTTAAGTGCTGCTGGGGATATAATAGCTTGGGTCACATTATTATAATCTCTTTTATTTAGAGCACTTGGAAAGCTGAAAATTAAATATGCCTCAATCTATTATCATTCTGACTATTACTTACCTTAATGCTAAGTAAATACTAAAGAAACTATCACCTCTGGTAAAATTAAATTCTGAATTCTTTGATGGTAGAATATAGGTTCAATGTAGATACAAATCTTTCCTTGTTTTCCCTCTCTCTACTCAGTTAAAAATGGCTTCTCTGTAATAGCAAGCTTCTGTGTGCACTGATTTTTGCACTCTCAATTAGTGCACTTAGTGGGGAAAGACATGGAATAAAGGGAAAGGGAAATGGTGAGATTACCGCCATGTGTGGGAGACATTACTCAATGCTAAATCCTATATGCACTCAACATATATCAAGACCAGAAATGGACAGGTTACAGGGGAGAGACTGAACCAAGAAAGTGAGTCTGAAGCTAGATACTTCCAAAGTGGGCCACCCCTTGCCCCTCTAGATGTGGTTTACCAACTAGCAGCTCTTTACACCAACTAGGAGCTTTTTAGAAATGCAAAAGCTCAGACCCCACCCCAGGCTGACCTAATAAAATCTGCACAGTAACAAGACCCTCAGAGGATTCCTATGCACTTTCAAGAAGCCCTGTCTATACCTCGCCCAGAGCCTCCACTGGGAAGCCGGGAAAGTCCACCTTGATTAACCTCAGGAATTAAGTAGGAATACTCTAGTCACTCCCCTTAGCAGAGAATGGTGCTATAGAGATAAGGAAAGTAAAAGGTTGTAAGTCTTTAAAAATTCAAATCAACCATTGAGATCTGGTTGTAGGAGAGGCGGAGATTGGGAAGAGAGGAAGTGTCACACCCTTAATTCCAACCAACAGTAGAAACAAAAAGCTCTTGTTGGAACTATTTTACCCTCTTCTCTGTGTGATGTTATTGGATTTGATTTCCTTTCTTCTAAAGAAGGACACATTGGGGAAAAAATGACCTAAATTCAGTATTCCATCCAGATGCTTTCAATTTGGCAGGCGGGAAGCAAGTTTTACATAGAGACTGAGCTCACTGAAAGGAATTAAGAATTTTGAGCTGGAAATTCCAAAGGCATTTTAAAGTCAAGAAACTGTTTAGGAAAAAATAAATACAAGTGACCTTGATGTAATTCTGCAATAATATTCACATCTCAGAGCCATTTCTGAGGCTCCTCTGGATACATATGTAACCAGTCTTCCTGGCATTGAGTTCAAAACAACAGACTTTAGGCAAATGACAAAAAGTGGGAGGTGTAGTAGGATCCAAACCACATCCAATTTAAGTGGAGGAGCTAATCACAGAAACCTCATGCAGGACAAGGAAGTCATACCATAAACGGGCAACCACCACCGCAAAGGCCGCGCATACCCAGCTACTGGCGTCTCAGAATCGGCTGCTCTCTTTGCACTTTAACACAGTCCTGGACCTCCCGCTCAGGACAGACATCCATGGGAGTGACTGGCAGCTCCACCATCCTTTCCCGAAGGTGCTTCTCAGGATCAGGCTGACTCTGCTCTCAGAATAAATCTGAGATTTTTGACATCCCTTGACCATATGTTGTATTTATTACATAAGCTGTTTTGCAGTTTCCTTTTTCCTTAGCCAGTTGTGTTTTCCTTATGTTTTTGCCATTTTGTTTTCAATAAGGAGAAATCCTAGACATCAGTAGCTACTAATGTCAAACACTATTTCAATACTTTTTTCATTTATTTTTAAATAATTTACTGATTTAGGATTAAATATATCTTTCAGTATTTTTGAATCAGAATCTTATTTAGACTATCTCAGTTAGTAAGTGCTAATGAATTATATGGCACTCTTATTTATATCTTTTTACTAAGATAATATAAAAGCAATTTTGGCATTTTGTGAAAAGGTAAATTTGAACCATAGTATATACAGATTATATAAAAATTACACAAGCGGCCTATACAAGTAGGGGATTTGAATTTAGTATTAATTCAGAAAATGTTTTAGTTTCTTTATAATGACCATTCCATCTCAAACAGGAGTATATAAAACTAGTGAATTCAAAATTGGATCAAAATGATTACTAACTACAGAAAAATAGCTAAGCATGGTATATTAGTTTCCTAGGCTGCTGTAACAAAGTACCGTAAACTGGGTGGCTTAGAACAACAAAAATTTATTGTCTTACAGTTCTGGAAACTATAGTCCGAAGTCAGGGTTTCGGCAGGGCCATGCTCCCTCCAAGCCATCAGGGGAGGATCCTTCCTTGCCTTCCAGCTTCTGGCAGCCCCAGGAGTTCCTTGGCTTTGGGGCAGGATCACTCCAACGTCCATCGTCTCATGACCACCCTCCCACTGTGTCTCTGTCTTCCCCTCTTCTTATTAGGACATCAGTCATACTGGATCAGGACCCACCCTAATAGCCTGATCTTAACTTGATTATATCTGCAAAGACCCTATTTCCAAATAAGGCCACTTTCATAGGTACCAGGGGCTAGGTTTTCAACATATCTTTTTTGGAAGGCACACAATTCAACCTATAACACGTGTCTAGCATTTTCTCAGTGATGGAATATAACCTGTAACGTTACCAAAATGATAGTATTATTCTCTCTCTGATACAGAAATTATAATTTCTTTTTACTTGCCTTCTTCACAAAACAAAGGAACAGTAAGAAACCAAGCAACAGTTATTAATGTAATGTGCCCAACAAATATTTGATAGAGGTTCTCTTAGAAAAGAGGAAAGGGCATCTAGGGCATGTCAATGATAGCTGCTAATAATAGGAGCTAATAACTCAAGATCCTTGAGATTTTCAAGTAAACCATCTACTTGGGTGGCTTATGGTTCAAGAAAACAAAGTAATAAGTTCAAAAGATTCACCCAAGGGAAGAGATAGAAGCCTGCCTAAAATAATTTACTCCATAAATATCATAAGTAACTTAGCATGACAATTCTTTGATACCAGCTGAATGTTTAGAAAACATAATTCACACTAAGTTACGTACCATTCATGATTTAACATTGTAGTAAACAACTCTTTTTTTTGTTACAATTCTGTCTGTGCCTGTATTTAAATACATCATTTTCTTCCCAGACTTATAACTTTCCCACCTTCCCCTTGGAGTACCACTTCAAGGGCCCTTTCCATTGTCTCTTTCCCCTCCTCCTGTCTGGGTTCCTTTTCTCTTCCTCTCAGGCACCCACAGGCACCTTCACGGGCATCCTCAGCACCACTCTCCTGGTTCTTGGCTTCCTCTAACCTCAACCCCGGCTCCCCACTCCTATGCTAGTATCCTCAGTATATACCCATGCTCCTCAAACTTCAATGTGGGAGCTTGCAAAAATGCAGATTCAATTTAGTACATCTGGGGTGGAGTCTGCAATCCTGCATTTCTAACAAGCCCCTGGGTGATGCCCACGCGCTGTCCATGGACCACATTGCAAGTATGTACACCCTGACTGACTGTCCTCCAAGGCCTTCACTAGAAATAATCCCCACCACCTTCCCCCGTTGGGCCTCCCAAGGTCCCTTACTTCAAAATGATCTCTTACACTACCACCCGCCCATCTTCTCTCATCAGCTCCTGCTTCCTTAGGCATATCTCAGGTAAGCAAATGAATAAAATAACCCTACTGAAGAATAAATGGCTGATACACTCTCCTTACCCACCCTCCCCATCCTCCCAGAGGTTTTCTTCAGTGGTTTGTGTGAATCTCTAAATCAAGCAGTCTTCACTTGAAGTGTAAATATTGGTACATTTTTCTGAGGAGTGGAGTCAAGATTGTTATCAGACTTTCAAAGAATTTCCTAATCCCAAAAGATAAAAAGCCATAGTCTAAATAGTAAAAAGGTCAGGCATTATCAATAAACATGTTTTGAAGGGCATTAGAGGGGTAAAGGCAGAGAGGTCTCCTCTCAAAGCACAAGGCTTGCCTATCTTCCTCTCCCTTTGTGTGGCTGTTCATGAGGGAGGGAGAGAGCAGAGCTGGGGCTACAGCAGGGTTCCTCCTCACATTCCCTCAAACTAAAGGAGGAGTTGCTTTGGGTTCTGCTTCCTTGTATTCAAACAAACTTCTGATCTGGAGGCTGGATCAGAAGGCTGCCAGGTCAACTCCCAGCCCTTAGTAAAACTTGAACGTAAGATCAATCAGATACCAAGGGGACAAGTTGTGTCCTCACTGCGTCCAAGTGTGGCTAAGACTCCAGGGCCCAGGAAGTCCACACACCCAAACCTGGGAGAGGGCAAAGGTCCCCGAACCATCAGGAAAATGTGTGCCCCTGCCAAAGAAAAGAGAATCCTGGGTCTTCCAAAGGGCTTGGAAGTGTAACTTCTCCCTCCTTCACCCACACTGGACCCTGGAAATGCCTTGTTTAGCTACACATTAAATAAGATAACATATGTAAAGCACCCAGCTTTACATATGGAGCCCAGCAGATATTAGGGATTCAATAAATATTAGTCCCCTTCCCTACTAAAAGTAACACCAGCTACCCTGTTTATGTGATTTGCTTGCTGTTATTACCATATAGCACAGTAAGAAGTGTACATGTAATTAAATATGTACCACTATGGTAATTCTGTTTTTAAATATTATTGATAACATCATTATACGCTTTATGTAAGCTCAGAGTTTTTCTGCTTATGCAGCATGGTCATTGGTTCCTAACTTTCAAAAAAAAAAAAAAATGCAAGAGAACATCTGAGGGAAGAACAGTTTAGTGGCTTAACAAGGTAAAAAAAAAAAAAAAAAAAAAGCTCATCTTCTGCAGCATGAGCTATCACTTTCCTCACTGTTCTTCCTGTTCTAACCCATTGGCACCCCTCAACTCTGATGCTCCCCACCAACCTCCCTCCTCTAACCTCCACACAACACTCCCTCCGTTTTCCCTCATTACACTGCTAGCAAAGACCAGGCAATCTCCAGGAATATCCCCTTCCATCTGTTTCTGGAGGCTTTGAACTCACACACTGTTCAACCCAAGCAGTCTAGGAACACCAGCCATGGCAGGGTGTGCTACAGGAGCTGACAGTTGCCTGTCAAAACTATCCTCACCACAGAACCCCTGATCAAAACACTGGCTGGGAATGCATGTGGGCTGTGACTTGATGCCACAAAGGAGCTGAAAGCAACCACACCCATTGATCAATATCTGGGATTAGAAGGAAACATTAGCATCAGGGTGAAAAATAGCCAGACCTCTCCAACTTGAAAGCAGATATTAATGAACCAAGCACCGAGCTGAAGTTAAAGTTGAGGTTGTGGTGAAACCAGTTGGAACCCTCTGTCTTGTTCTGGACATGAAAATTCTTACTAAAAAAATCTATGGAGCCATTGAACATATTTGGAAAATCCTCAACGGTATTTGTCACTGTATAACAACATCTTGATTCATCACTAACTTCAGAAAATGACAATATCCACAAATGGAATCAATCATTTCAAAATAAGCCTTGTAAGAGCAAACAACTTCAACTCCCAAGTAAATCCTTGAAAATATTTCAAACGTGATCATCACAGAGCTCACTGGAAAGAAACTAGTTGGCCTGGTTGCCCATGAATATCCCCTGATATATTTTTTTTAAGTGAAATTGAAAATAGGGTCAGTGTCAACAGGCACTGGCACTCTTTACTTTCTACATGTGTATTCCTACAGCTACTAAAAAGAACAGCACCAAATCTATTAACTCTAGTCATTCTCTGGCCCCCTGGCCTCTGTCAATCATAACTTTGCATCCAGTGATTACAACTGCCATTTCTTACAAAGAATGGTCCCATTCCCATCTTCTAACTGGATGGACCTTTTGCTAGTAACATACATATTTCCCATCACATTGAAAAGAATAAAACAGAACTGGCAATAAGAATCCTGAAGCTGGTTAGAGCTGCCAGGATGCAAAAATAAATTGACATTTGATTTCCAAAACATTTTAAAACTTTCATATTTTGGAAATAAAATGATTCTTAATTTTCAGGATGAATTAGTGGTCTGGAATTTTGTTATCAAACCAGGTGAATTTTAATAACTCATTTTAAAAATTAACATTGAAATGAAACAAGAAGGTTGAACAGCATAGCAGACCAAAGCATCCAGAAAACAGAAGTGGATATTTGTGAGGGCAAAGTCAATAAAAACTATCCTCATTCTAATTCTACAGAAAACCTTAGGAACCCACTCAGATTCAGGGATCTGCCCTGGGAAGCAGGTGTACTTGTCACCTAAACAATATAAAGCTGAATGAAGGCATATTCCTGAGGAGAAGCAAACAACTTCTTTTCACCGTTTGAAACGCAGTCCATCACTTTTTGAAATAAATACAAATGCAGGATTTACAATAGATAAGTAATTCTGAGAGTGATTCTCTACCACCTTCTTACAGAACAAGAAAATTCTACCTTAGTTATCCACAAATGTTCAAAGCTTATTTTCTAACATTTACAATAGAAACTTACTATTTCACTTAAATGCTGTTATCACAGAGAACTTCCTTAAAAATTAGTATTCATAAATCTTCCCATGACATGATGTTCCAGTCACAGAACGTTACAGAATATGCAGCTCATGACATCACCGCCATTTCTTCCAAGGCCATTCTTGTTATGACTCTACCTTCTGCAGTTCACCTTATTAATAAAGGTGTCTGAAACAATCTAGGGGTCATGAGAGAGGAATAACTGTGAAAAATCTTGAAACGATTTTTCCCTGAATCCACAACTTGAAGCCAGTCTTCCATGACGTAGATATGACTCCTGCTGGTAAAGTTTTGGTCCAAGGGAACCAAAATTCCCTCAAGCTAGTTTTAAGAAAAAGAGAGAAATCAGTGCAGTTACACTGGTATCTCACAGAATACGAGGGCAGGAAGCTCAGCTCAGCTTCTCGAGGGACAGGACAAAGGACAGGAGCTGGGAGGAAGAGCCTCTCCCCACTGCCCTCCTTAGGTGTCTCTCCATCCGACCTCCTCTGCACTGCCTCTGCAGGACGGAGCACCCCAGCCATCCTTGCACATCCCAAGTCCGCACTGCCAGAAAACAGAACCTGCCTGGCCCAGCCTGACTCAGCTGGCCCCGCCTCTACTCCACACAGCGTTGGCCTAAGGGAGAGGCAGAGTCCTCTGTTACAAATAAGGCTGTGGGGACCCATCCTTTGGGGGAGGGGGCATGCCTCAGACAAGACAGAAATATACTGCACAGGTGCCCCAAAAGAAGTCTGGGACAGTTTCTAATAATATGCTACATACATAACGGATGAGTCTGCCATTGGGGAGACATGGTGCTAAGATATCCCCAGTCAGATTCTATCATTAAAATTATGTACAAATTATTTTATTGGAAAATATGTTTCATATTTTTTTCTATATTTGAAGAGACTTATGCAGCATAATTTTCCTTCCGCTCCTCTTGAGAATCTGACAATTTTCACATAATCACAATGAAGAAGCATGTTTGCAGCATTTCAGTCTGTTTATCCCCCCAGATAGGTCAAGAATAGTGTCCTTTTAACAAGCCAGGAGGAACTTTACATCCTTTTACTAACAAGCTTCCATTTCCCACTATCCACCAAACATAGGGTTTGCAACTTCAACATCTTCAGGGAAATCACCACTGCTGGCCAATAGTTGATGTGAAATCCCAAGCTGAAAAGATTCATTCCCCCTCAGAAATGAAGGAAAAGATCCAAATGATTATAAGAAGAGGTTAACATTATAGTTTACACCATAGGTGTACTGTTTCTTCTACTTTGGGAAAGAATTAAACTTTTAATGAGCACCTATTATGTTCCCCACACTATGCTCTGCCTGCTGTATACATAAGATGATTTCATCCTTAGAGCAACCCTGCAACTCTGTGGATTGGGAAAAAAACTCTCAGAGCCTCAGAGAGATTAAATAATTTGCACCAAAAAAAAAAAAAAAAGGCACATAAGTAGGATCTAAACCTGATTGTGCTCTGATTCCAAGGCCCATGACGTTCCTCTCACTAGTGCTAATAGCTAGTATTTATGGAGCACCGACAGTGGGCCGAGGCCCAGTTCCCAGCGCTTCATGTATACTGACTATGCAGTAAATGTATTAACCAGCTACTATCAGCTCCATTTCCCAGATGTGAAAAGGGAAGCACAAAGAAGTTCAGTTTAAGCCCATAAACAGTAGAGCTAAATGTAGGACCCAGGCAATCCAGCTGCACAGCAGGTCAGGTTGCCTGCACTTGATTCTGTAGACGGCACAGGGCCTCCTTGGTGACTGCTCTCATTATTGAGTCAACATGCCTCAACTGCATCTGTGAGAGCAGCCATGATTCCATCACAAGGTCAAAGTGAAATCAGGTTAAAATTGCGTAGCTCGTCTTTCCACTGCATGTGTGGAGAACGGAAATGACAATCTTGGTAGCCAGGATTCTCAAATCCTTATTTCATCCTAAAACAGCTCTTCCTCCCTATATCCCCTAAAGATTCAAGACATCAGGATATGCTAAGGATGTTATAAGTGAGGGAAATCTCTTCATAGCTAGTGTAGGTCTGTGAGTGTGTTTGGGGAGACGAAGGGCACAATATTAAAGAATATTGGTAGCTCTTTTCTAAGAATCTTCTTTTCCTTACCTCTCCTTTTAAGCATAAGCATATTTAGTCTCTCTCTGCTAGAAGACCTTTAATGGTCTGCATAACTCTAGTATCTTTTTTTTCCCCTGCTTGCTCCATTAAAAGTCTTCCAATTTCAAACCGCTACAGCACGACTGGCTTAGATAATGTAGTGTGATCCATTCCTCATACATTGTGTCCACGGGACTCGCCTTACAGTGAGCGTCACTTCAGTTGCAGTGAGCTGGCCACAGGCCATGACCTATGGGGGCCCTTGTGGCCTTATTTATTGTAAACTATAGCTTGTGGGTGATGCTAATGAAGTTCTTCAAGAAGCCACATTTTGATGACTTCATGTTTTGCTGTGTCTCCTTTAAAATTGCTTATAAAAGACAAACGCGTTCTTTATTATGAATTTCTTCCTCCATTTTCTTCATCCCTTTCTGTTCAGGGGAAACCATTTCCATTCCTCCCACTACAACATATCCCTTCACATCCACCAACACCCAAACACCCCCCCCCAACAAATTGCAAAAAACCTAACGTGGTAATAACTGCCTCCAAATTTGGAGCTTTATATGCAACTGTTTATGACATTCACAAAACTGGAAAAGAACTGCAATAGCACTGTGCTTCTGGAAAGATGAAGCCAATTTCAGAATCCAATTTGCAAAAGGAAATGCCATGTTTGTTTCATGTCAGCCTCTGCTTCAGATCAAAATGAAAAAAAAAAAAAAAAGAAAGAAAACAGAAAGAAAGGCCAAACAAAGCAAAACCGTTGGTCTGGCTGGTTATTCCGCAGCAAAGCAGAGGGCAGATGGAAAGGCGTTCAGTTGGCCGTAGCGCCGTCTCGTCTAACCTCCAGTTGCTTTGGAAGCAGGTGAGCAAAGCTTAACCCCTGCTGAATGAGAATCCGCGCGCACACACACACACACACACACACACACACACACACACACACACTTCCAAATGTTTATTTAAATAATATTATTTTGAAAATATAGGCTGGGCTGTCGCATGGGCAGGTGGTCTGGCTGTTCTAGCCGTACTGAGACACCAGGCCGGCGGCCCAGTTTGCCGAGCCATGCCTCCCGACCGCCCTGTAGCGACAACACAGTACACAGTCATGACTGTACATGTAACCCAGCCGGTCTCTCATTAAGATGGAAGGATTTCTGGAAGTGAGCCTGTGGCATTTTGTAGATTTAGAATTAACCTGTGGAGTGTGAATATATACAAAAGAGAGAAAATCACCTCTGCTATTGCAACTGTTTGCATTTACATGTGTACATTATAGTTTCCAGCTGCCTACATACATGTGGTATTAATGATTAATAAAAACCTGTAGTCACATATACATGTAAATATACAACAAACACAGAGAGGGATCTAGATGCACTGCCAATGTCATATATGAAATATGTCAAATGACTCATAGAGACTCTGATTTAAAAAAAAGTGTGTAGGAAAAAAATGTAATTGATTTTTAAATGGCTTTCTTTCCCCTGTGTTCAGCTTTCTTACCAAAGACCATTTTTCTCACTGCTCTCTGGTGAAAACAATTTGAGTATTGCTTCCGCTGGTCTTCACCAGATGCAAAAAGAACACATGTGCCAAACAGTCACATGTATGTGTGCTCACCTCTGCTGGCTGCCTGTGCTGCTGGCTGCCTGTGTGTAAGTTCCACTAATCCCCCTGCCAACCGCTGTATACGCAGACAGTGTACACCGGGATCCTCAGGCGTGTGGGGAGAATAAGGCTCGGTTAGCCTGGTGACCGTGATCGTGCGGGCGCATCTCGTCATCCCTGTACACGATGTACCCCGTGATTGTCGTCTGCAACACGACTGGGTACTGGCTGTATCCGACCTATTTCTACACTATATTGTCACTGGTCAAAAATGGCCTTGTTCTCCCATTCCCTCCATTTTCCAACTGAAAAAGGAAAGGAACCGGTAAGCCTGAGCTCAATTTGTTCTGGCAATTATTGCAAAGTTCCTACTGTGAGGGAGCCCCTGCCCGTTGGTGCGGAATGACACGCAGCCGTCCAGGGTCCAGACAAAAGGAGACCCTGCTTTTCTCCAAGTGTATTCAGCCATGTATAGACATATTGGCCGAGATGCCTGCCCATTCACATCTTAATGGGAAAAAGAGAGAGAGAGAAGAACCCGATTTTTAAAAAAAGGAGAATGAAAGATTATCAAGTGACACCAGACAACAAAACGTGAACTTGGTTAAGAGGGTAGAAAGGAAACTATTTTGACCACAAGACAGTAAATCACTGATATAATGTAGATACATATGTTTTACTGCTATCCAGCTAAATTACGCTTTTATTACAGATAAAGGTTACTATAATGATACTGAAATATGAAACTGAAGAAAGTTATGCTTGGAGGTTGGACTCTTCTATCTTCTACTTCCTCTCTCTCTCTCTTCCCTTCACTAAGGGACACGTGCACATTAATTGGACCAAATGAAACTGTTAAGATGAAACACCACCAAGATGCATTCTAAAGCGTAATTTTTCTGAAACAAGTATGTAACTTTACTAAAAAACCAAAGTACCAGTCAAAAGGTGAAAAAAATATATTACATTATGATGAAAAAGAGGTCATTTAAGAAAAGGCTGAAATAGCACTTCTATTTGAAATGGCATATGGAGGCTTTTGTAACACTGAAAAAAAAAAGTGACTTTTTCTTAATATTTGTCCTTATTCTCTGCTCATGAATAGAAGGAAAATGTTTGAAGATAAGGTCACTTTAAATTCTAGGCCATGGCACATGTTCCTCTCTGGGGCCAAAAGCCCTCATCTTTTCCCTTTTCAACTATATCAAATGATAACTGTTCTACCGTCCAACACTCCTGTCTACTAGGAAAAGTTGACAAGCAATAATGTCAGAGTTACGTCTATGACATACCAGAAATCATTTCTCCAGCAAGTCACACATCTCAAAGAATAAGTAATGAAATGAACAGGAGAAAATTAAGCTAATTCTAAAATCTGTTATTAGTTGCTTCTCTTTACTCATAATGGAAGATGGGGGTAAAAATTACAGATTCAATAACAACAGGCACTTTTTCCATTAAGAAGGATGGCTAATTCAATGGATGAATCATTAGAGAACGATCCCTCTGGCCTTATGGAACTCCAGACAAAGAAACCCAAAGGAAAAGTTTAAGATATAAAATATACCATAAAATTGTTGGGAAAAGTGAACTACAATCCCCAATGAAATGACCTCTCATGGCAATTAAGAGCCCGATTGTTAGAGCATTAACAGCCTCAGGCAAACTCAACAAACCCATTCCTGGCTGCCGGTAATGACAGATTTCCTAGGGAGTATTATTTAATTAACAATAATTTGAAAGAGCAGCTCAGCTGAGATACTGCATTTACTTACTGGAAACACTAAGCAATGGTAAGTGGAAAAGACATGCAATTTGTTAGCCTTCCAATTATCTTCTGTTTCTGAAATACATAAGTAGCTAATAGGTATTTGCCACCAGATATTTTCAGCTGTCTGTGAGGCCAACATGTCCAAAGAACTTTAGCTCTTACTGTTCAAGGCTGCTAACAGTCTTTTGCCGTTTGATTCTGTTAAGAAATCCCCCAGGGCCTCAAATATTCAGGGATAGCATTCTTTGTCCTTCCCCCATCTAGACAAGGGCAACTGCCAGCCCCCCTTTCTTGTATACGCCAGGCTCCCTCCCACCCCCATACATCATTTGCCGATAATCACCTAACATAAGTGATGCCTTTTGTTCTCACTCCCTTCCCAAGTAGCTTTGGGTTGCATCAGCAATTTGGTAGCTGGCTGGTCTTATCTCCCTCCAGAGATGGACTCGACCCCGTGGCACTGGCAGAGGGGGATGAAAAGCCCTAGCCATGTGTAGCCTTCTCCCCTCAAAGTTACTGGACTAAATTCCCTACATCCGATGGCCTCCTTTAGAGCGGATTATAATTTAATGACCAATTTCAAACTGGCAAAGGGAGGACCACTTTAAGTTGTTCTGACATACAGTGGGAGCTGGCAGCATGAAGTGAACTCCACAACTAAATTGACAAGCTCAGGAAAATGCAAAAATAGTGCACTCCGCTGAAGAAGGAGAAAAGTAAGTTATAAAACTTTTCATGTGGGCTGTTATTTCTATGACAGATCGTCACAAAATTTGGTTTAAAATTGGTCCGTGGCATAGAAAGACTGTCTTGGGAAATGAATGTGTCGATTTAGTTCCTATGGGAGCCAAACAAAGCTAGCTAAGACAGTAATTCTAAATTATTATTGGGTGGCTGTTAATTGTAGTCACTTGTGTCCATTAAAATTCCTGCCAACAGAAAATATTTATCTTGACTTGATTTCTGATAAGCTTAGTAATGAACAGTAAGTGTGGAACATGGTTACTAAGCAAACAAATTTCTGTTCGTGACTTCTGAAAAGACAAATCTGAAATCCCAGCCAGTTAGCTCATGCTTATGTTTGGGAGTAGGTTAGGATGGGGTGTATACAGAGCACAAGCATCCACAGTGGATTAAGGTTGATTGCAGGAGCTAAAGATTTTTCTCTTTGAGTCTTTTGAATCCAAAGTAGCTTTTGCTCAAATAATATCAAAGGCATCTGATTAAACACATCTCCCAGCAGGATTTTATCATAGGGCATGCTTTACTGTGTACAGTATAATCAGATTGATATAATATGGTATCAGCCAGTGAATGTCTTGTTTTGAAACAACTTGTGGAAATAGATTTTTATCTCTTTCTTTAATCCTAATTTGATGCTATTAACAAATTCCATTATTTAAATCGACTATTAAGATTGGAATCAGTTTGATTTATCAGAATGAGTTTCCCATTAATAAGGTTTTCTTGTTACTCTCTATCTTTAGCTTTCATTTACTTTTAGTACTTTGAAGAAAAACATTTGCGAAATCTGTTTCCTTAACATGGATTAAAGCATATGCATTGTTTCCCATTAAACTATTCTTAGCCTTAAAGTGTAAGAACAAAAACTTGTAGAGTTTATATGGGTTTCTTTCAATGATTCTTTACTGTATAGGAAAGACGAAAGGAATTATAGGAGAAAAATAATAAATTAAATTTTGCAAAGATACATAAGAGCATTTTCCATTCCAAAGAAACCCAATTCCTTTACTGACACAGAAAAAGAATATACAGGAATTTTAACTGCTAATGCAGTTTCCACTGGTAACATTTGAACATCTTTGTGGCACTCCTATATGGTATTTAAATATCAGAAAGGGGGGAAAGTGTCAGCATAAAAGCAAGGGAGGCACACAATTTTTCCAGACAGAAGAGCTAACAATCCTATCTTGCCACAAATGTTACCTGAGATCAATCAGCAGGTCATTTTTAAAAATTCTTTTCTTTACTGATATTTTACAGCAAGTAAAAGGAGAAATAGCTAGAATCAAGCATCATCAATTGATTGCTCTCTAGAGAAGGACAAATTCTTTTCACTGTATGCTTATAAATTCAACATTCCTCCTACGCAAAAACGAGTGAAATGTTCTCACTATGATGTAAAGTCAGCATTTGAAAATATCATTGATTTAAAGGACTTGTAAAAGACTTTATGGCCCTTCGATTCCATCCCCAACTTTCGGCAGACCTAAACTTAAGTCAGTGGGAAACTTCTCCCCTGCAGTCTCCTGCCCCTATCTGCTCCCCACTGCCCCCCCCCAAAAAAGGGCAGATCTCTTAATCTCCATAAACACTGTCCCAGTTTAAACTTCACTGTCAGAAAATCTGTCTTTGTTTAAATCTCTTCTGCTGGTGAAGATGAATTTTTAAAATTTGGACGTCGTTATCGAGCTGAACCGTGGCTTAAAGATTTCTTTCCTCGGATACTGTAGGTTTCATCTTTAGGGTCTTGATGACTCCTCTGTACCTGCTCCAAGCTCCCATCTCACTCCCCAATCCTCTTTGGGTTGTAGCTCTTGGAAACTGACGAAGCTCTGGGGAAGATCCCAGTCCCACCTGGTGGTTCCTGGGGCTCCTACTCTGTTAATATGGCCATACAAGTGCCAAGATTCTTTTTGAAATGAGAATATTATATTGCTGAATCGTTGTTCACGTTTTATTTAATTCTATTCCACATTTTATTATATTCCTGTTTGGTGCCAAAACTGTGCCAATTCTGAAGATACAGAGGTGACAGTCACTACCCTCAGAGAATTCACAGGCTAGGGGGGAAAGCAGACCCCCTAGTGGTCTAGTGGTCCGTTCTGCTGTGCTGGCAGAATAGACAGAGTGGCATGAGGGCACAAAAGGCAGGCCTGGTAATTAATAAATGCTCCCTGGAAGAGAGATTGCTAAGCAAAGAAGGGCCTGGGAAAGGCATTCATGTCTGAACAAAAGCATGACAGTGTTCAAACATACAGTCTGTAGTTTATTTTGATGGACAAAAAAGTGAGGGGAGCAGGGACAGGAGATGAGCCTAGAATGGTAGTAGGAGTCAGATCACGTAGGTCCTTAAGTGCCTGTCAAGGAGTTCAGCTAAGAAATGAGGACCTATTAGAGACCTTTTAGCAAGTGAGTGGCCCGATAAGATCCCTCTGGCTGATAAGAGAACAGATTAGAACAGGGCCACCAGTTATAAGGCTGCCTCAGTGGTGAAGATATGAAATTTAAAACACCAGAACTATGGCAAGTACAGCAGGAATGGAGAGGAAAGATGGATTTGAGAAAGACTTAGAAGGTAGAATTGGTAGAATTTGACAGGTCTAAGTAACCAGGTATGGGGGGTTGGGAACAGAAGGAATCTGACTTTTGGGTTTCTACTTGGATAGCTAGAAGTGCCATTCGTTCTCCAGGTTAGAAAAAAACAGAGCAAGAGACTCAACAACGAAAAAAGTTAGGAGTCAAACTGGGAGGAAATATCTACAATGACCCACCAATCTTATGTTTGTTCAATGAGTTCTCATTTCCAGATGATACTAGATATTACTGTATTCATCACTGCTCTGTTTATATTCTAACACCTCTCCAAAAGAGCCACGTGTCGAAAGCCAAGCCACATCCTTTATCACCATCATTTTCACTTGTTCGCTTCAGTAAAATCTCAGTGCTCAGTGACCATGACTTTAGATATCCTTAAAATTATGAATCAATATTAAACACTTGATACAGAACTTCCTCCCATATAATAGCACTTGTCAATGCACTAAAGTTCAGAATGATCCACTGATAACAATTCTCCAGACACTCAGTACTGAACAGTCAGAACCATACCTTTTCATCTGTTATGCCTGAGTAAGACATAATCAAACGTTCTGTATGTACAGCTCACATAGAGCTCCCTCCTTTAGATGCACCCATCTCTGTACAACATATTCCATTCCTAAATGGAAATTAGGTCATTTGGACAGAATATGTTCTATATATGTTTTTTAAACCAAAGAATAATTATCCCCCACCACCACCAATTCCCTTCTAAATACAAAAACTTGCCTTTGCTATTCTGAGATTACAAAAGTTCTTCCACTCTGAACTCAATGGCCCTGAATGGCCTGATTGACAATCCAGGTGTGGCAGATTGCATTTCCTAAAAATGGCCACAATAATAGCTCCCATCCCACAGGCTCTTCTGGAGCTTTGCCACTCCCCCATTAAGAGGTGGAGTCTAGTTCCCTTCCTTTTGTGTGTGTGGACTTGCTAGTGGCTCGTAACCAACAGAATGCGGCAGAAGTGAAGCTGAGAGGATTTCGAGGCTGGGTCATGAAAGGGGAAGTGGCTTCTGCTTTAAGAATGGGAGCAGTAGCACCCACGTGGGAGTCCTGGCCTGAGAAACGCCACGCCAGACCCACCCAGCCGACACACATCCAAATTCCTGACCCACAGAAACCACAAAAGCTAATAAAATGCTGTTTTAAGCTACACTGTTTTGAGGTGATTTGTTTCATAGCAATAGCTAGCCAGAAATCAGGAATTAGTGCCAAAATAATCCAGTACAACGTCAAATGATTGAAGATCAGAGGATTGGATTCCCCTTTCCTCACTGCATGAGACATTTGTGCCTCTTGATCCAGGTCTGAGCCTAGCTAATGACCTTGATGCCAAAACTAGACTGGATTCTGATGAGCCTGAAAGGACTGAGAAGATCCTGGATTCAAAACAATTCTCCCTCCTGAGAATGCTGGTCACTTCTGGATGACCCAACTTTGCTTGGAAGGACCTAGTTTTAGACCAGTTTGTCTTGGGTCATTTGGGAATCTCTTTTTTTATACATCACTTGTTAACATGGTAGAACTCCATAAAGAAGAATACAAACTTGGGTATATATTCAACAATCCTAACAGAGGCTAATGGGACTAGACTTTCGGGAGGCAGGGGGACTCTGTTCAGAGTCCAAATGAAGACCACCTCACACACTTGCTTGAAAGGTGACTCCAGTTACTCAGCTACAGAACACTACTGAAGAGCAATCGGGGAATAAAAATAGCCCAGAAAAATGAGGACATTTAACCAATCTCTGCCCCATGATTATATTACTATTATATAATTAGAGACAGGTTGCTGCTGCAACCTACAGATCAAGTAACCACTCTTATCATATGTGTATGCCCAGCCGGTCATGGTCTGTTGGGGAGATCCAAGATACAAGTGGTATCAAGGTGGAGAAGACAATATTGAATCTCAGGCTTAGGGACAATGCTTTCTACAATTACCTTCTCAAAAGTTCACTGAGATCTATAGATAGTGGACAACATCAGCCTAGGATCAGCTAATTCTAACTTAACTTACTGTATTAGTTCATTTGAGGTATTTCTAGAGTATATTTCTTCCTTTCTGATAAAACTGTGAAGTGGCTAAATTATGTTTCTCCAATTGAAGGGTGTGTGGCAACATGTGTTAAGAAGTTGATAATAAATGGTGTTTTTCAGGACAGCTTTTAAACCAATTCTTGATCTTCTTTCAAAGGCAGAGTTACATAGTGTCCCTTTGCATGGGATACCATAATTTTTTAAATCATGTTGTTGGAAATCAAGATTAGTCTGGTTTTTGCTATAATAAAAATACTGTAATAAATATAAATGCATTTAAATTCAAATAAAATATATATCATAATTCTTTCCTTAGGATCAGTTGCATATTCATTTTAAAGACATGACACATTGCAAAATTGCTTTCAAGAAAACTGTTGTCAGCCTACAATCCTGTCTGAAGTATACGAGAATGTGCAGTTCCCCACATTCTCAGAAACATTGCCAGCTTATTTTTTAATGTTTTTCAACTTAATCGGTTGAAAATGGCTTGTATTCTTCAGCTAACTGTGAAAGTAAAATGTTTATCATATATTACAGGTCATGTTATTTCCTCTTTTATGGATTTCTCTTATTGTCATTTGGTAATATTCTATTGGAATAACTCATTTTTAACACTGAACATAAAGATTCCTTAATATGCTAAGGATAATAAGTCTTTGTTATCTCACTCATGCTGCCTAATATTTATACATAAAAATATAACAATTTCTAATAATTATTTAGTTCAATCTATCAACATTTTCCTTCACTACCTTTGATAATACTTTGGGAAGGTATTGTAAAAATAATATTCACCTACATCTTCTCTTAGTATCTTTTGTTTTGTTTTTCTGTGTGTTCTACTAACTTTCAAGGTTTATTTTTTCCCATTTGACTCTTCAATGAATGAAAAGCGGATGGGGAACGGTGAAGGAACAGGTGGAGGTTGACCCTGAAAAGAATTAGAGAAAAAAGACCGCATATCAGCCCCTTCCCCCCCTCCCCTGAAATTAAGGAAGTAAAAAGCTAAACCACCAGAGATAACTTCATGGTCCTATCCCTTTAAGTAAACAACTAAAAAATATTACATAATTTTAGGCCACTGTAATTTTTCAAATCCCAATTCCCTCATAAGGTTTCCAAGCATCTCTACAAAGGATTCTTTACATTATAACAAGTGATGCCAAGGTCTACAGCACTTCTGACATGTAAAGGTTTATTATATTTGGTGTCCAAAAACAAAAATATCATTTGTAAAATCTCACTGTTTCCTTGACTTCTGTTGCCTTTATACTAATTACACACCACTTAATACACTGCTGGTAAGAATAGATATTAAAATCAGCATGGAAAAATATTAATTAACTCAAAATAAAAGCCTGAAGACCTAGAAAGAATAATATCAAGCTGTTAAATACTTTTTATAGCTTAAAAATACGCTGGCACTCAGTTAATATTTATTAAGCACCTAGTATGTGCCAAATACTACACTGGGTATGAAGGATGCATGGATTAAAGACACTATCTGGGTCTTCAAGGAGCTGACAGTATGGGGAAGAGAGAGACAAGTAAATAATTACAATACTGAATAATGAAAAGCCAAGACAGGAAATGCACAGGGTGCTTTGAGAAAAAGATAAGACAAAAAGGGAAACATATAGGAAGTAAAATAAACAGATAAATAAAAACAACTTAATCTATAGTAATAGGTATGATAATCTGTGATACTCCTTTAAAGAAGATTATCATCCTCATATTTGAGACTCAGAAAGGTTAAGGAGACACCCATGTGCCACATATCGAATGGCAGAGCTGGAAATAGTCTTACCAAGGTGTCCTGATTCCAATTATGCATCATTCCTTCAAAGAGAGATTTTGTTTTTGAAAGCATGTACTAGAAGACAAGTTTCTCTTTTCCTTTAACAGAATAAATAATAAATATCAATGAGATTTTGCTTCGTTTTGTTTTGTTTTCCAGGGGTCTCTCTTTTCCTTTAACAGATTACCCAGTTGTCGTCTTTGTGTTCATCCTTTACGCATTAGAAGAATGAAAGATAAAATACCCACGACTCCAATATGAGAGTCAGTATTGCGTAAAAGGAATAACATGTGGGGACTGACAGGCCAAAAAAGTCCCTAGCTAAGTTGCAGTTCAAATGAGCCACAGGAAGCCACTTACAGCAGGCCCGGCACCCCCGTCGGCGAGCCTGGACTCAGCACGCGGGCTCAGGGAGTAGCGAGAGTTGCTCCAAGGGAGAGGAAGGAGCTCACATTCTTTATGCCCAAAGCTGCTTTGAAGTTTTGGACTAAAAAGAGAAGGAAAGTTCTTGCCTCTTCAAATAATCAGGCATAGAAGAATGAATTTTTTATCCCTAAGTCTAACATCAAATTTATTACCTTGCCTCTAACTAGTGCCTCCTCTCAACTTCCTGCCGTCACCTAAGCATGAAAGTTTCCTTGTCGTTGTTTTCCCGCGCCCACCTTCTTTCATATCCAGTCAGTTTGCAAGTGTTGGAGACTCTGCCTCAGGAGTTCAGACGTCTCACCGACCTTCTCCGCCCCCATCCCTGGTTGAAGGTCTCCTTACCAGCTTCCCTGGACTCTCAACTGAGTCCCTCACCCCTCTCCACTCCCCTCCAGCAACACAGCTAAACAGAGATTTGAACAAGTACATTTGCATGCTTAAAAGCCTTTAATTGCTCACTATGGACAATTAAATATATTCCAAACACTCCATTGCAGCAATATCCAAAGCTCCTAGCTACTGGGTTTTGCCTGTATTTCCTGTCTTACCTCTCATTACCCTCCTGAATCGACCTCATTCTCCAAGCAAATTAAATTATTTTCCTCCCCCAGACAGGCCCTTTCCATCCTGCATCCACATCTCTGCACTTGCATTTTCTTTCACTTGGATGCCCTCCTTTCTATCCTGCAAGGCCTAGTTCATATGCTACCTTAAACATTTTCCTCCCTGATAGAAATCATTTCTCCCTCTTCCGACCTGGGGTAGCATTTTGTTTTTACGGGTTTTAGGGCCCTTATCACAAACAGATCCATGTTATAGTTAGTCATGTACAAAGCACATGCTGCAGAGTCACTCCTGAGGAAGAATTCCAGTTCATCCCATGACTCGCTATGTGGCATCTGTCAATGGCTGTGCTGCAAATATTCATACCATGGTTGATTTCAAGGAGTTGGAAAGAGATGTGCAAACCGGCTTTAGTGATAGCCGGAAGGGGCTGACCCCAGCACGCCAGTATTCATTTGTTTCTTTGTAAAATGGGAAAAGAATACCTTTCCATGGAATTCTTGTAAAGATTAAATGACAAAGAAAATGTGTGTTACTTAACAGAGCCTGGCATGGAGTAAACACCACACGCTAGTTCTTCTGCTGTGATTGCTCCCGTCACCCCCACTGCTGCTCCAGCGCAATCGGCACCACCGCTAGTAACAGTGTCATGCCTGAGCCCACTCTTACTACTACTTCCACTGCTCGGATTAATGATAGTATCTGCCCCACTAAACTGCAAACTCCTTGAAGTAGGGAAGCACCTACTTACTATTTTTCAAGCGCAGGGCTTTACCAAACACCATGCTAAGAGCTTCATATATATTTTCTCCCTTAATTCTGACCATCACCCCATGAGAGTCTATAATTATCTCCAGTTTCTAGATGGTGAAATGAGATTGAAAGAGTTTAAGTCACTTGCTCAAGAGTGCACAGATAAGAAGAGGTAGGGCTAAAACTGAAACTAAGTTTTGTTTGGCTTCACGAACCATTCTTTGACTAAACATATTTGATGCTCAAGTATTTATCAAATTAATAAATTGTCTTAATTTTAGACGGCAAACTTAACTTCTTCCCCCAAACTCTTCCTCCTATGGATTAATCTTTATGGTCCAGGGAAGACTACAGAATTGTCCTACCTGCCTAAAGTTCTGTACAAAGTCAAAGCTATAAGAGAAAACACTGAGTAGTGATTATTTGTAACTTCTTTTTTTTTTAACTTTTTATTTTGTATTGTAGTATAGCTGATTAACAATGCTGTGATAGTTGCAGGTGTACATGTAACTTCTTATCAAAGAAGAATTTTAGCCAAAGAATTACATTTAAAACACATGCTTTTTGTAATAAAAAAGCACAAATCCAATACAATCATAAATGTCGCGTAAGACTAGAAATTAATGAGCACGTGAGACAACTCCGAAAAATCAAAATTGATCATTCTTGTCTAAGTGTAGTCAAAGAAAGTGCCCATGGACTGAAATGTAGTTTCATTAGCTTGATTAAAAGTGAAAACCGGAGGAAGGGTAAAGTAGGTCAAAAACATCCTGACTCCTTTAGGATTAAAACATTTACTAGATACTAAGTATGTGTGAAAGGATCAGTAAGAATCTATTTGCCATTCTTGGAGGATATGGAAAGAAAGGCAGGACACCCTCAATTGGAAAAATTGATTATAAAGAGAATGAAAAACAAAGAATTGGGCATGAACTCTAGCAAAAGAATTTCTAAAGTGGAAATTCCTTTACTCATGACCCAAGCTAGGGAATTTATAGCTAGAGGGTCAGTGTATATACAGGATACACAAAGCAGGTTTTATTATGGGACTGATCAGGTTTTTCAAAGCCAGCTCTTAATTACATAATTCAAGCTTTCTATCATTTTTTGTTATATTCCTCTCACCCACATGTGGAGACACACACACTCACACACCCCTAGCCTTATATAAGACCATATATTGTTCCTAAAATCTTCATCTGAGCTGCCCTATACCTCCCCCTCAGCCACATCAACCCCACAGTTCCATTTTTGAATGTCTTAAAACAGCACTCCCTCTCTCCTAAACTAGTTTCGTGGTGGGAAGGAGAAGGAGAGCAAAAAGAACAAGTGGTGAGACAGGGAGGATTTCAGAGACTGATCACAGCTTGAATGACCACCATAAGAGCTGAACCTTTAGGCTCAGGGTTTCCACAGTTTCTGAGGAACTTGGAGGAGCAAGAACTCACAGAATAATAAATAATCAAAATTAGAGTAAGCAAGAGTGGTGACTACTTTTTCTAAGAACTCTTCATGGAAATTAAGTATTCTGTTCTTCTTCTGTTTGATTTTTTTTTCAAAAAAAAAGGTAATACCATAATTCTTCAATTCTAGACACACCATCAATTTATTAACAGCTTCTCTGAGGGATGGGAGAGGAAATATGACCACATTAAATCTACATAATGATTTTAAGATATATCTCATTTCAGAAAGGTTAACTTTGGAGTTTGGGGCAGTGTCATGAGGCAGGTAAGGTGTGGAGTAGGTGAATGGAAGTGAGAGCACAGCCCAAATCCAGGAAATGTGGTACCTGGACAACCTCTTCTGGTTCTGTTGAGAGTTGGTCACCTCCATAGATGGCTAGCTTTGGGGAGACTGGTGAGTTGATGGCCACAAAAGAGGATTGGAGCTTCTTCTACTCACTTAATGAAAAGTGAGATGGAACATCTGTAGTAAATGAAAAAGACTTCAGGTCAGGGAACTATCTCATCTTCCAGCATACCAAACCATACTATGCACCATTTCCAAAACAAAGCCCCACTGGTAAGCTTTCGTCAGTAGCACAGACATACACATACAGATCCAGGAATGTTGAAAGTTTGTTTACAGAAGCACTGAAAATATTTTCTTCATGGGATTCCACAACGGGAATCTTGTTGTTTGTGAACCGTACATAGTCAAAAACACCATCAGCATATGAATTTTTCACTCCAATTTATACCTGGGACCACCTGTTCTCTGTGGATGCTATACTCCAATCTGAAGGATTTGACTCTTAAGTAAAATGTGTTTATTCATATTTCTCAAGAGAAACCCTTGATTGGGAGGTGAAATAATGTTGTGACACTGAGCTGTGTTCTGACTGAATGTTGATGCACCTCGGGTACACAGTCATATTTCACTATAATACCTAGGATCTTCACAAAGTTTTGTCTTTCTTTTTAAGTACATTTTTGAGGCTCTTTTTATAAGTAAAAGTGATGGCATAAGAAGTTTAGCTGCCTAAAACCACAGCACCACAGCCTCCATTTACCTCTGTAAAGGTGTGAGTCTACAACAGAAAATTAAAACACCCCCCTGTTCACAGGGGGAGTCACTAGCAGAGGCGACTCACTTTCTCCTTCTGTAGAGATGTCATTTGAGCTTTACTTCCATTGACCATGGAAAGCTCAGGAAAACTGGAATAATGAAGAAAGAAATCAGAGGGAGACCATAAAAGCCCAGTTCATTTCAAGGAGAAAGCAATAACCATCCCTTCCCCCTACATTTTAAATATCACAACAAATCTAAGTAAGGAAATAAACAATTCACTGAGAGCACATTTTATGTACAACTTTAATTTCTTCCTACTGTGTTCATTACCAAGCTGTTTACTTTCTTCAGGCAGGATGGGGGGAAAAAACTTTTAAAAGACTCATTTAACACAGAAGTCAATTTCCACTAATGTAGTCTTCGTGTGGCATATGTGGTCTTCCAAAGCAGACCTATATATACATGTATACATATATTAGCCTCTTCCTTAATAAGGACAACAGCAATTAGCCTACCTTCAAACACATCATCGCTATTCTTATCCCATAGGAAAAAAAAATCAATATGAGAACCATTTTATTTACAATAATGGCAGACTGGTTAGTATTTCTGACAGAACGGATTTTCCCCTCACTTGTATAAACATCTCTAATTGTGAAAAGAATAATGTAACTATTGGATAACCCAGATTTTACTTCCTGAAAAGTTAGGCAGGGGGTATTTTCCATGCATTCTGCCATGAGAAAGCAGGAATAAAGTGCTTTCCAATCAACTGTAGCTATCAAGTTAACACAGAGAGAGTTTACAGGCACGTCAGGCTTTGAAGTTTCAGGTGTGTCAGGGGGAATGTGAAAGGGGCACATGGACCACCAGAGCTTTCACAGGATCACCAAGGACTCCACAGGTCCTAAACATCCAAAAGCCACTTTTGTACATGTCCCGTGAAAGGGAAGAACGTGAGGGCTTTGCACTGGTGTACAGGAGGCCAAAGTGGGCAGGAAAGAGAGATGAAAGCTGAGGCAACTGAACGGCCTACAAAATATTCATCACAAAGATTCCATAGAACGCCTTCTTTTTTTCCTGAGCTCTTCAGATCACACTTATAGGTAAAGATAGGAGGTTTTAATTGGCAAGAATGCATGTCTAGTTTGTAAGAGATGGGGGAATATAAGGGACAGTCTTAAAATTCCTCAAAATTTCCTCAAATCTCATTCTTTCCAGAAAATTTAGCCAGTGGAAGCAGGAGAGGAGACATTTGCACCCCTTCCACACACACACACACATGCACCTGCTCACGTAGAACCCAAAAACAAGATGTTAAAAGTAGACAGAGAAAATCATCAAAAATAATGCTTAGACAAAATGTCCACATATGAAACACAGACATTAAAGGAAATACATTAGAGTATATATTTTGAGTTCTACCTTTGATAAATGTGACCCAAAAAGAGAATTTTCTCTATTCTACAGAGTTTTCGAAGAGATAGTCCTTCAATGTTTCCTCATACAAAAAAAAAAAAAAAGGTTTGGTTATTACAGAATTGGGTTGGGCCAGATTTACTACCCAATAGTACTTATCATTGATGTAGAGATCTGTAAAATAATATATATACATTAGGCCCTTTCAGAATTTTGGTCCAAAAAGTGCCCACAAGATGTTTCAGGCTCAGCTTCATCATTTTTACACATGACCCAGGTAATTGCTCCTTATGTGGCTGATCAAATGTCAGTTGACACCTTAAGTCATTTACGGAATACTTTCACCTACATTATCCCAACAGATTCTCACAGTCATCCTGTGAAGTAGGTGGGAGAACTACCATTCACTGCTTAACAGATGAGGAACAAAAATTCATAGAAGTGAACAAGTCAGAGGTGATGAAGGCAGAACCAGGAGCCAAACTGTCTAGTGACCCTTAGTCTAGTGAACTTCGGGGAAATTACAGATAGGTCTGTGTCTCACAATATATGGAATATTCCCATTGTGGTTACCAATCCCAGTATTCATTCTGGCGATACCTTTTTTTTTTTTTTTTTTTGGTAATGCCCTTTAGTCCATCTTCTAGGTCCCTAAAACAGCATAGCTAATTCTCACCAATCTTTTTCATTAATTCATCTCCGGGGTTAAGGTTCCTTTTTCCAGAATGTCTCCCCTTAGACAGGGATCAGAGAAACATGAGCTGGGTTTCTGTCGATCGGTCTAAAGAGAAAGGAAACAGCTAATACTTGGTGACCCCCCTTCTAGCAAACCATTGTTCTTTATTAACAAACACGTCACCCCAAATAAGGCACAGGTGGCTTGCTTTTACTTGACAATCTGTCTTTAGAGCTCTAACTGATAAGAGGCACAGCCTCCCATTCTGTTAGAGAAATTCTATAGTCTCCCCCAGCTTTTTCCTCTTTATCAGCTCTCACTGAAGTGATTTCTTATACAGAAATGAAATGGCATATTGTATGAAATGATTATATCTTTTTAATTCTTTTGTTCATTTCAATAGTATTTGAGAGGAAGCTAAAACGAGTTCTGATGATGACAGGTGGAAGGTGGTAATTGAGTTAGCAGCAATGCATTCACTTTAAACCACTTGTAGAAATGGAGCATTGCTTAGTCGCATAGGTCTGAAATCCCCAAATAAACACATTTGTTATGAGAAGATGACAGCAGTTCTCCACATTAACAGTGAAAGTATTAAGCCCACAGAAGACATTCTAGTTGTTTTGACAGAGTGGCTTGAGTGCTATGCCACCTCATTAAATCCAGCCAAAGTAAAGGAAGAAAAGGTTGATGAGGTCATAGCCCAGGAGTGAGGTCACCAGCTAATCTGACCTCACAGCAACAAAAGAAGTTTGATGAAAAGGTGTCCCCAGGGTAGAAGTCAGCATCCCTTTGCCTAAATGAGTCTTTCAGCTCAGAAAAAAAAAATTGTTGGCTAGACTCTCTTAGCGTGCCCAGGGTAGCATGTGACTAACAGCACTTTAAAGTCTATTGTGAATGATATAATGATTAACTGACCTTTCAAATCCTAGAAAGGTTACATTAGCAGCCACTATCAGTGCTTCAGAGCTGAAGCAGTAGAGTGTGAAACTCGAATTCCACCATGAGCTCAGAGAATGATTAAAGTCAGAAGTGATCCATGGCTGCTTATAAATGAAGTCCAAGAGTCCTAATATTATCAATAACATGGAGTAGACAAAATATAATTGTGGGTGGCAAAAAGAATAGTTAGATTTTGCTTTTAGTTTTCTAATGAAAGCAGTTGGGCTAATGAAAATATTAGTTATTAGCTGTAAATTTTGTAAATGAATACTATTTTTAAGAATGTAGGAGGCTGTCTTATAAATATTTCAAAGAGCACACTATTAATTCAAGCCAGTAAATAATACAGCATACCCCTCTAGTTACCAGTGAGAAGAAATTTATTCACTAGTTTTATTTCTTTCTGAAATCCATATTTAAAGGTTTGGGATTGACTATGTCAACATAAGTTGTCTTCTTTTTATCAAAATATTATTTATTACTCAAACACTTCTAAAGCAGTGTTATGACTCTTTAATTTGTTGAGTAGAAAAAACGAATATTTACTGACATTTCTTGAAAACTTGCTATAAGCCCACAGGAAAGAATTTGACATCATCACACTGTGTTTTCCTTAACTTGACAGGAAGTCAACTTCCAGTAGACTGACTTGAATCAGGACCTCATTTGGGAAGTATAAGTGTTCAATACACTGCATTATTTTTTTATTTGGAAAATACTCAAGTTCAGTGGCTTTATCATCCTGAACTCTACTTTCTGAAAACCTGGCAATCCCATGTGGACTTCTGGTAGAATGAGCAATGCAAAGAGCTGGTTTGGACTTGGCATGTCCTTGTACTTCTGGGGATTGATGGACCTTACAACCACTGTTCTCTCGGGCACACCAACACCGCCAGGCAAATTAGAAGCGTTCCTGTCAGACAAGCCACAGTCACACTCTCGGACAAAGAGGAGCTGGGTTTGGAACCAATTTTTTGTTCTGGAAGAATACACTGGAACTGACCCTTTGTATGTCGGCAAGGTAAGAACTGCCAAAGAGAAAGATAAATTATCAGAATATTGAATATTGACATTGAATAAGAATATGAATTGACTATGAAAGCTCAAATAGTCTAAGGCCTGAGAACAATTTTAACTAGAGGTATGTTACTTGACAGCTAGTTGAAATCTAATTTTTGCTTTGTCAGATACCGATCAGAAAGGAAAGATTTCTCTCCTTGTTCTTGCCTCTGTTCTGAGTGGGAAATACTAGGAATTGGATTTTTGCAGGAAAAGTCTTGGACCCTATAAGAGCCATTCAAGTCCCCCCAGAGGCAGCAGCAGCCTCAGGAATAACAGGATGGGGAAGAAATAAACTGGGAAATGCAAAGGGAGGAGTAGAGGGTTTTTTGCCTTTTTTTTTTTTTTCAAAGCATTTCCACAGGTATTGCCTGAGGCCTAAATTTAATGGAAATAAAAAGAATAAAACATTCTTCATTTCAGAAGATCCTAGCTTGTGCTTCAGGATAGCTGGAGACAATCAATGAATATATTTATAAACTTTATACTCGAATTTCCTTGATTTATCTATCATCATTTCATTTTTAATCCGGGCTTTCTCCTGTGTTTACTTATTTTGGATGTTAATCAGAGACCATTTTGCAAAAGCAACCAAATGAGAGAAAATGGGAAACAAGGAACTAATTAGAAAATAAATAATTCATTCAATTAACAAACACTTGTTTATTAGCACACAGGCTAAGAGTGTGGGTTTCAGAGTCAAATATATGTGGGTTTAAAACCCAGCTCTGCCAATTGCTTCCAGAGTGACTTTGGAGAACCACGTAATAAGAGAACCACAACTTCTCAAGAGCTGTCTACATAAGCTCTTTCCTCAACTCCCACCCACTTCTCAACCCAGTTATCTGACTTCTGCCCTCACTCTGCACTAAAGTTGTCTTTTCAATGCTCCTAAGGACCTCCCCACCACCAGACTCGATGGTTTCATTTTATGGAACCACCCAACAGCGGCCTTGGACACTGCTGCCCAGTCCCTCCTTCTTGACTCACATTCTTCTCTCAGCTTCATGACCTTCACAGTCCCATTTTTCCTCCTTCCTTCTCAGCCTCTTTGCTGGTCCTCTCCCTCTGCCTGACCCCAACCATTGGTGGTCCTGTAAGCTTTGCCCTGGGTCTCTTCCCTATCCACACTCATTCCCTGGGTGGATTCGTCATCCCTATGGTTTTAACCGCCACCCCCAAACCAATGAATTCAAAACCTCCACCTCTGGCTCAGACCACTCATCTGAGGTTCAGACTTACAAACCCTACCGCTCCACATTTATGACTCAAAGGCATCCCATGTGTAGCATATCCAGTAAAGAATTCTCTAAGTCCACCCTGTTAGACTCTCTCACCACCATTATTTTTCCACAGCTCTAATCACAACCAACAATACCTAATTTATTTGTTTGTTTATATGTGTATTGTCTGAAGCCCTAGACTAGACTATAAGCTCAGTGAGGACAAGGACACTGCTCCCATTTTATCCACAAGGCCTAACACAGCACCTGTCACATAGGCAGTGTGCAAAAAGATACTTATGAAATCAGTACCTCGTGGTGTAGTAAGGATTAAGTAATAAGCTAACACATGTAAAGGGCTTTAGCAGAGTACCAGGTCCAGAGTAAGATCTTAATAATCGTTACCCTGTAGTAGCTGTCGTCACCGTCGTCGTCGTCGTTGTAGTAGCAGCAGCAGCAGCAATAGTATAGGGAGTTCCTTATGTGAATTAAGCAGCTCAGTAATGCATACCTAATGCACCTGCAAATCTCTTGGCCTCAAAACCTGTGAATTTTCTTTGCCTTCTGCCTTCCCTTCTCTTCTTCCTTCATGCACAACCAGTCACCACATTCTGTCAATATCTCCTTGCCAGTTTCTCTCAGATTCACCTCATCCTCTCCAGGCTCTGTGATTACTGTGGTCCCTCTGTTCTTCATGATTAGATTAACTAAGCAGGTGCTGTAGGGAGAATCTTCCCATTCCTCCCGCTAGGACTCAGGACATTTACCTCCTTGAAGCACCCTTTCCATCATGTCACTCTTTTGATTAAGAAAGCACTGTAGCTCTCCAGTGCTTATCACAGCTCTCAGCATACAGTTCAAGGACTTCCAGAAAATAAGTCCTCCTCCCTTATCCAACCCTCCCCTAGGATTTCTCAAATCCTGTCCTGACCTCGGTCAAGCTGGGTCTCCTTACTGGCCCCGACACGACATACCACGTCAGTCCCTACCCCAGATGAGTGCCCATGCTACTGTCATGCCAAGGACACACGGTCAGCCCCTCTCTGTTCAATCACATTCAGATTTCTCAGGGCCCCAGCTTAAAAGCCTTTTCCATCATGAATACATCTTCCACCTATTCACAGTCCAAAGATCTCTAGCAACTTGATATTTGTAAAATATTTCTTCCAACTAGACGCACATAGCTACCGCTAAAATAGGTTTAAGAAAATGCTTTCGTATTCAGTAATTGTTTTGTGTATTTGTACAGTTTAGAGCCCTCCTCCCTTCTCCCAAAGATAGAAACTGAGATGCCATCCCTGGCCTTCCCTACATTTCCCTAACACTGAGTACCCAGCACAGAACTGGACATACAAAAATGCAGAAAGACAAGAGTATCTGACATGTTTCTGTGCTAGCACAGTACCGTGTGTCAGTCATATTCTCATAAAGCAGATCATTTAATCATCATAACAATGCTACGAGGTAAGTATAATTCACTACTTTTTGATAATTAGAGTAGGGAACAAGGCTCAGAGAGGTAACGTTCCTTGCCCAAAGTTACACAGAAGGCCAGGAAATCTGAAACCGAAGCCATGGGCTTTCTTTTACGCTGCCCTGCACGTGGCCATGACTTTAGACCTAGCCCTGAGAGATGCACAGAAGCAGCAATGGTGTCGGTGAGACCGGGAATGTAACCAAGCCTGTTTCCTGAAGGTGGGAGCACACAGCTGTGTAGTACCCTCTAGTACGCATGAGTAGTGCTCACTCTTTCCTAATCACCCCAACACAGGACACAGGATACCTCCGCATCTCCACAGTCATCCTGTCCAACCAACACTCCAGCAAACAATGAAAGTTTTTACCCTGAATTGGGTATGTCACCGCCACATGAAGAAGATAATTATGTATTCACTTACCCAGGCACTTTTCCCCTTTACTTTCTTTTGAAAGAGAATCCATCCACCTTTCGTTCCCTCTCCCCCAGGGGCATTTCAGCTTGTCACCTTGAGCTCTGGAAGATGTCTGTTTAGAGAGCTGGCCTGAGTATTTGCTTATTTCAGAAAGGAGTGTGGCAACAATTATCAGCTGTAATTGGTATGGCCTTATAAAATCCACACTGGGCTTTCCAGGGACAAGGCAGTGTCGAGTTAAAGCTAGATTATATTGACATATGCAAAGAGGGGGACGCAGAGAGCTTGTGCTTGTGCACGAATCTGTGGTCCCAAGTCATGCTGAGGTTAACAACTACACGGAAGCTGTCTAACCACAAACTGTAAGCACTTGCTGAATTCCTGGAACTATACGAGGCACCATGAAAGACAGCAAAAGGAGTGAAAGTCACCCTTGTGTTTAACATTTTTTCATGATCTTCATGTACTTCCCATCATTCACTACTCCTTTGGCTCAAGATCTTATAGACTAAAGAATTGTTATGTTAAGTAGACTATCCACCTGCCTGTCTAGGATAAGTACATAACCACGTGCTGCCAACTCCATTCCAGAAGCTCCTTACCTTCCTCCAAAGAGCTGGTGCTCAGTCAGTGTTAGCTGAATTAAGTATGGATAAACATAAAACACATTTTTATTGCAGTGCCAATTTGCTGAGTGACTTAGAGAAAAGCTGTTAATATCTCTTGTTTTCAATTTTCACAACCAAATGTGTATTCTACGGCTGGTAAACCTAATGTTACATGCACAATACTGTGCTGGTTATTAAGCTAGTGTCTCAGCTCTGTATTCACCTTTCCATACTCCACTTTGTGATGCTGGGGCTGGAACTCTGCAAACCACAGTTTCTCCTTTTCCAACCAGCTCCCACTGGGTTCTGAGAGTAGAATGCACTAGAGGGAGAACCAGAGGCAGGAGGAGGGACAAGGGACTTGTTCCTTTCACCTGCAGCAGTTGATTCCAGTTTCTGGATTCTTTCCGCACTCCCAGCCCCAGCCTCACCACACCCGCTGAGAAATATCAGCACCACTGGATGGCACCCCCTTCTCAGAGGTCTGAGTCTCAGTTCCGTGGGAGGTGGGCGCTGGGGGGCCCCTCCTCTAAACTCCTGAAGCCCCAGCCTGATGGGGCAGCCCTCCCTTCTCAGAGGTCTCTGGCTCAGCCTCCTGCAAACGCCCAGATTCCAAGAGCCCCAACTTCTGCCCTCTGCTCCCCCAGCCAGAGGGGCACTAGCTGTTTCCTGGAGTTACTATCTCTCCTATGACACCTCAATGTTCCCTTTCTGCCTTTTCAATCCTTCATATTAAATTCTCCCTGCTGAAATAAGTGGTGTGGGTTCTGTTCCCTGACTAGATCCTGAACTGATACAATTTCAGTTGACCCTTGAGCAACGTGGGGGTTAGGGGCACCAACCGTCCGCAACCTGGAAAATCCATTTTTAACTTTAGAGTCGGCCCTCTGTCTATATCCACGGTTCCTCCCTAATCACAGTTTACTCTGTATCCGTGGTTCTGCATCCACAGATTCATGTGTAGTACTGTTTGCAGCATATACTATTGAAAAAAATCCACATGTAAGTGCACCCTCGTGGTTCAAATCCATGTAGTTCAAGGGTCAACTGTAGAGTCCCCAGAAACTAGTTCTGTGTAAGCAGATCCTGGCCCTTTTCATAGCTGGTACTCTTCCTGTTCATAGGAGGCCCTCCTGCTTCTCTGTGGATGTCATCCCTCTTCCTTCCCCCCTCCTCTCCCCTCTTTCTTGCACATAAACACACACACACACAGAAGGTACCTGAAAGGTGCTTGCCAGCTCTTTTAAGGCAAAGGTAACGTGGTTTCACTAAAAGCTTTAACCCTACTACTACACCCTACACCACTCATTCAATAAAATTTTACTGAGCATTTGCTACATGTGAGGACTCACGCTAAGATGGAAGCCACGCGGTTCCTGACTTCAAGGAACTCACAGTCTAGAGAGTTCCTCAAATTCTTCTCTCAATACAAACAAAAACAAAGATAACAGATCCAAGGTTCAGCCCAGACTCCACTGACATCAGCCAGCGGAGTAGCTCCTGAGGAACCAGAACCTTCTCTACAGCAGCAAAGACTTCTAGCCTCCTGTCACTTATTAAGTACTCTCCATAGGCAGAGCACTTAAACTTGGCCTATGATAATCACAAGTATGCTTAACTTTCTTAAGGTTCACAGGACAAAACTTTTTAGATGACAAATAGAACACCTCAAAACAATCCTGGGTATTTTCTTTAATGTCAGCTTCTATTCTCTCTTTTTCCCCTGGATAATCTGCCATGCCCTGAATTAACCTATTTCATTCTAAGTGAAAGTTCTATGCCACATGCCTTAAAACTACACGTATTTATATATATATTTATACTTATACATGTATAGACATATATATGTAAACACACACAAACATACAAATTTTTTTTTTTTAATCCTTAGATCCCTGTCCTCCTCCTCCCAATTCCATTCCTCCGCCTGGGAACACAGGTCCAGATGGAATGGATTTTCATTTCTTTGTGGCCAGGTCCAAATAAAATGGCTTTCTACTCTACATAATAAGAGCTAGGTACCTCTGCTTTTTTAACTGCATAAACAGAAGATTTGGATTGTGATAAAAAATAATAATACTGTATATGGAATGAGGAAATGGGAGAACTTTATATTCAAAATAGAATTCTTTAAGTAGAAAAAAATCCACAGCTATTTTTTCGGTCAGTTTGTTCTCTTATTTCCCTTCTCTAGATAAGACACAGCTGAATTCCTCTAGGCAGCAAAATCGCTGCCTGTGTGATCTGGCCATGAGTCAATTTGAGATCAGCTCAAAACCAGCCACAACCTCCAAACCCATCCTTGTCTGAGGATGCTGTGAATACACTTTCAGGTGTCTTCTTGGTGTCCGTGCCATTTAATCCTCAGACTAACACTGTCCCAGCAATGCTTCAGGCAGCCTTCTCCAGCTTTTACCATTGGGCTATGCATAACAAAAAGGCCAACAGGTTGTTTTTTGGCCGTCTCTGCTACACTCCTGAAGGTCTGAAGGGAGTACAGAAGAGCTGGGCATGTTAATACCCTTCTCTCTATGCACGTATATCATCATGGTAATTGGCCCCATTTATAGCTTTCCTATTATGGGAAAGACACTGTACTAGGTGCTTTACATACATTAATCTCTAATGAGCCCAACAAACCTTCACAGTAAGAATTAACATTGTCCTCTACATTTATAATATGAGGAACTTGAGAGTTATAAGCGTTAAATAATTTGTCAAGGGCACTCAATTTATAACTGATACAGACTGTTCAGGCCAGATATACTTGCCTCTCTGGCCTAACCCTAACGCTGGCTGTCTGTTTTATAAACTATATCTCATGGACTTCATCACCGAGCTATGCAAAGTGCTAACTACCCCAGCAACAACAGAGCTGGTGGCGGCTGACTAAGTGTAACTAATTTTCTGTTGCCCCCTTAGAGCAGGACTATTACAAGATAGCACAAAATTCCAGGGTTCTTGCCATCTATATACATGGTCTATAATTAGGGATGCAGGAGTTTATTTCTAGGCTTAATATGAAAATAGTGCCCCTGGACTCATTTCGAGAGTCGTTACAAAGTAATTTGGGAGGAAATATAGCTGGATGGACAGATAAAAGCATGTCCCTAACAGAACCTTCCACATATAGATTTGAGTGATTCAGTTATGAGGCCAAGGACTGGTTCCCACCAAAAGGAGAGATACACTGATACAAAGAATAATAACCAGCAGTAAAATTCCATTTTGACGCCTGAAACATAAACAAGTATAGTCCTACTGAGTGAAACTACGGAATTCAGAGAATTTTAAGAGCCCCTGGAAGTCATTTTGTATTTCCAGTACGGTGGCCACTGGTCTATTTATTAGCTATTTCATCAGCTTCTCAGCCAACTTGAATTGTCATAAAGTTTCTGAAATTCCAAAATTTAATTTATATCAACACTTGTAAAATTTTTAAATGTTTAGCCTTGTCCTTTTTTTAAAAAGAAAATTAAATGGAAAGGCTGGATTCCTTCTTATTAGACTTGCTCCTATTGTACACGTTGGGACCTACACTTTCCAGAACTCCTGTTTTCTATACTTCTCAGGGAGAGGAACTTTAAAAACAGTATTAAGTTAAGGATACTGAATGGGATGTAGAGAAACTTTACTTATTCATCAACTTATATTTGCTCTTTGATATAATCATGTTCAATGCATATTAGTTCTTTGTAGACATTTTAAACATCTGAGTGAAAAAAAGTCTTTCTGTTTGAAAGGAAATCATAAATTTAGACCATACTGAAAAATCTATTTATTTCTGACACCTGTTCATATGTCGGTGCTTTTTTTCCTCAGCTTCACTCAGACATGGACCGGGGGGATGGATCCATCAAATACATCCTCTCTGGAGAAGGTGCAGGCGTTGTGTTTACCATCGACGACACCACTGGAGACATCCACGCCATTCAGAGGCTTGACCGAGAGGAAAGGGCCCAGTACACTTTAAGGGCTCAAGCTCTGGACAGGCGGACGGGCAGGCCAATGGAGCCAGAGTCAGAGTTCATCATTAAAATCCAAGACATCAATGACAATGAGCCCAAGTTCCTGGATGGACCTTACGTCGCCACTGTGCCAGAAATGTCACCAGTGGGTAAGCTGGAGATTCACTGATTCTCACAAACAGTGGTTCCACTATAGAAGATCCTCCTGTCTAAACGTGGAGAAGGACAGAATGTGCAGAACAGTTCACAAATCATAAAACTCTACCAAGCTACTTAGACACTGAAGTCAGCCATAGTATAAAATAGTAGTAATACTAAGCCTAGTATTGTTATTCAGTTCCGGTTCTTAAAAAGCAAAACAAAATATAGATGATAGATAGATAGATAGATAATATTTGATTCATAAGGGAGAAGCATTTTGGTATTATCAAAAGAGGAATGAGGGGCCCAAAGACTGTGTTGTCCTTACGAGTTACTAAGAATTTAAAACACAAGTAACTCCCATCCCCACTGAAGAGGTACTTCTGTACTAAGCAGTTATGGAAACTTGACCTAGAAAGAGGCCTTTCCCAAGGAAGCAGACATAACATTTGCAAATGCTTTAAAATTGCCCATTCAGGATTGCATTCAGCCTTTAGCAATTCAACTTGAACAGGTTTCCACCATCTCTCTCCCTCAGGGACTTCTGTCATCCAGGTGACAGCCACAGATGCTGATGACCCAACCTATGGCAACAGTGCCCGAGTCATGTACAGCATCCTCCAGGGCCAGCCATATTTTTCTGTGGACTCCAAAACAGGTATGTGATGTAATACTTGAGTCAGAGGTGTTGATTTTATTCTCTAATAATTTGTAACTGCTATTTATGACAGACCCAACTCTCCTTTTCAAGAACTCTCCAGGGAGTGTATTAACTAGAGAGGATTGTTATAAGCTTTGGGATTAAGAGACCAAACTAGCACTGCCCTGGTGGGTAAGGGCAGCACAATGCATAGACAGTGGATAAAGTCCGATTGGAGAGGCCCAAAGAACTGCCTACACAAAAGTATACCTCCACACTAACCTGTAAAAAATCCTATAGCCGTTATTTATTCCCAGGGAGTAAGGTCTTTTATAACGCCAAGAAGATCTAAGAGGATTGGCATATTAACCTGGGCTCGCTACAGAAATAGAATAATTGATTTTGAAACTAGGAAGAACCTTAGGGGAATCATCCAGTCCATCACTCTTCACTTAAAGGATAAGGAAATTGGGAACGGAGACCTAACAAAGTACTTCTGGTTGTAGAGATGTCCCCTGACATGTGGTCTGATGTTCTTCCCACTGAGCCACCCCGTACTAAGCAGAGAGCAAGGCCAGAATGAATGGGATGAGGGGGGAGAGAGCACAGAGCATGGAATGTGGCCCCCCAAAAAGGAGGTGCTAAGTGGGACACTCTGACAGGGAGGACAGCACAGAGAACCGGGTGGGTAAGGAGGTAAGGAGCAACGTGCTAGAAAAGAACACGTCAACAATCAACAAATCAATTTGGCTTTGGGATTTTTGTTTTGTTTTGTTTTGAGTTTTACCCAAGAGCTTTGACTACAGAATTTATGTTTTATCTATGAAGGATTCCCTTTAATACTTTCGAGTTGGGCACAGCAATTATTATGATTATTATCTTGCACTTGTTCCAGACTTTCTCCCTTTTAAAATACATTCATAAATATTACCATATTTGAGCCTCCCAATAATCTTGCAAACTAGTGAAATATATGGAAGTGTTGTTATTCCCATTTCACATACAGCAAAATTGAGGACTGAAGAGTAATTAACACAAAACTAGAGTAAAGAAACTTACAGCCACAGAGGTAAAGTCAATGACAAACACTCAAAGTCATCCCTTTACAGGAAATAGAAAAAACAGATTTCTATTAGCAACCTGATATAATTATTTTCCAGAAGTCCTCAGGGGAACCAGGCATTTGGAAAACTGTATCATAAAAGTAGAAAGTGAGGGAGTATACATTAGTAGGAGGAAAGAAAAAAGGTTGCAGTTAGGGACTTCCATAAAACAGTAACTTTAACCACTCTACAGATGGAGGGAGGGAGAGTGAGGGGGTGCCCACAGGGAGGAAAAATACAGACAGGAAGAGGGTAATGTGTCCTTTACATCCCAAGAGGAACCTTACATTATTTTGACAGCTCCCAGGGGGCATCTATAGTGTTAAGGTCAAAAATACATGAAAAGATCGTTATTGCCATGCCCATAGGCCATTTAAAAAAAGAAAATGCTAAATATTTCACTTCAGAATGTTGTTACTATAATGCAATATATATACATTATAGGAGTAAAATGGGGACAGGTCTGTGGTTCCCAGTTCCTTCCTTTGGCATGCAAAAGGTCTATTTAGCCAAGGGTCATGTTGTAAACTTGCAGTAAACACGCCTTTAATCTTTGCCTGGAGAGCACAGAAGTCAACTTTTCTAAGTGGAAGGGTTCAAAGGAAGATAAAACATTACCACACATCCTTGGCAGGATCAAAACAACACGTCTCACAGGATTTTGACTTAGACCCCTCTTCCTAACTGAAACCATATCATCATACGGCAGTGCTGCTACCTACTGTCTGGGGGAGATCATCCTGTATGTGTGTTAAACATAAACAACTCACAGAGCATCTTTCATGTCTTAGCGCACGGAACGCACTGAAGCACAGAGGTGAGCAGAACCTAACAAAACAGAATGAACATATAACAAAAGGAAAAGCAAATCTGAATTCCAACCCTGCTTACAATTAATTACTGGGGAGGCAGGAGAAAGCAGACTAGGAATGAGTTGCCTAAAGAAGAGTCATTCACACTACAAGGGCTCTAGGGGCTGAATGAAGAAAGAAAGAGCTAAAGGAGAATTATCTAAAATCACAGATTTGCAGGCATATGAGGCTTTGTTTTCCAGACCCGAAGCCCCAGTTTTGTTTGGTGAGACAGAGCAGCCTGAAACTGTCTCAGACTGCCAGTTCCCCAGTCTGTTAGAGAACCATTGCTGCCACCTCCCGTTCTTTCTCAGTAACGTTGCCAAAGGAAATCGGCCCGCGAAGCTCTGCCGGCTGGAATAGTTATTTACTCACCCTCTGTTTAAGCACAGCATTTTTTTTGACGCTGGGATTCTGACCTCAAATTTAATAAAATATGTGACTTGCATCTCAACTCTAGCCATTAACAATGCACAAGGAGAAGCCTAGAACCCAATCTTTAAAATGGAACTTGTGGTTTTGTTTTTAAAAACAAAGTCATTTCTATCCTGCAGGTGTAATTAGGACAGCACTCATGAACATGGACCGAGAAGCCAAAGAATACTATGAAGTGATTATCCAAGCCAAGGACATGGGAGGGCAGCTTGGCGGATTAGCTGGGACCACAACGGTCAACATCACCCTCTCAGATGTCAATGATAACCCACCCCGCTTTCCCCAGAGTGAGTACCTAACCAGTGAGAGTATAGGTCTCAAGTCAGAGGGATGCAGTTGTGACAGAGGTGAAAGAGAAAGGCCTGTCTGAGTCCCTCTTTGAGTTCAATTATTCATGGATTCCTTTCTGACATTTATCATGAGATTCTCACATAACTATTTCCCTTCTAGATACCAACTTCCCATAACTAAACCAGTGTTTAAACTCTTTTTTTCTTGATTGCCATGCCCTGACCACTCCCCATAAAATTAAATATTAAGTAGTAAGATTTTGTTGGGTAGGGCTGAACTTTAGAGAGCCACAAACCATTGTAATATATAATAAATATCTAAGATTTTTTCACCTCTCCCCAACAAGAATCAATTTTTGCCCCCTAGGGGGCAATATTGCCCTTGTTGAGAATGCATGCAGGGAAACTAAGCCAAAGCTGGAGGTGAACATAGTGACCCATCTGACCACCTTAACCAATCAGGTACCAAGCACCTGCTTTGTAAGGGCCCTGGGCATGAGGGGCACAAGATGCCTGAAACCCAGTCTCTGCCCCTGCGAAGCTTAAAGTCCACTTGGGGAGTACATACTCGATATTCATCAAAAGTTAACCAGGAAGCAGCATTTGCTGTGCCACTAGGTTAGTGTAGAATGAAGCCTTCACAAGAAACCAAGATGAGTAAAGGCTTAATAAAAGAATGAGAGCTCAGCAGGGGATTGAAGAATATAAAGGATTCAAATAGGAAGAAAGGAAAACATTCCAGAAGGGGGAAGCTATTCATTCATTCAAAAAATATTTGCTTTGGGCAACATTCTAGATATGGGATATAAAGACCTAGAAATAAAGCTGCGAATGTAATTTTACATTCAAAGATCCCTAAAATGAAGACCTGCTCTTCAGTGTTTCAAATGTGTTATATTTCTAATGGAAGTCACTGCAAAGGTTTTGAGCAAGTGAGAGACATAAAGGAAGGCTAATTTGATAGCCGTGTACAGCACTGGTTGCTAGGGGTGGAGACTAGAAGCAGGAGAGTCTGTTAGGAGGCTTTTAGAGTGGTCCAGATTTGAACTGATAAGGATGTAAGGAAACAGCAGAAGGGGTGGAATGGGGCAAGTAAGAAAACATGGACTTCTGTCTCTTGATTTCTTGGCTAAGGGAAGATGGAATCAAAGATGACAGTGATGTTCTAGTCTGGGTGACAGGGAGAAGAACTGCACTACTGATAGAAACAGAGGGTGCATAATGGAACTAGTGGCAGGGAAGGAGGAAGACAAATTCCAATTTGAATGTGAAGTGACAGCAGGACAATCAGATTGAAGGTCCTTAAGGAAGGTGGAATATAGAGCTATGACTGTGGAATGGAGCCCAGGAACGGAATGTGAATTTGAGAAGCAGATGCCTAAGAGGGAGCAGTTGGAGAAGTGAGAGCAGCAGACACAATTCCAGGTGAAAGACTTAACCAGGGGAATCAGGTTAAACAACAACAACAACTAAACTAAAAACTAAAAACCAGACCACCAGCTGAATAGCTACATTTTAAGTCAGTCAAACCAAGTAAGCCATCTATTTCATCTATGTAAATACAGGAAGAGGACTCAAATATTTACATACAACTGGTATCCATAAAGTCCCCATGAGATTTCGTGAAACTAAAAGACAGTATATTAAATATTTCACAAGTGGTACAAATAAGTAGGTTACTAAGTTGATTGGTCCTACAGTTCAGAATAGTAGCGCATCATGAAAACAGTTTATGAAATGCCATATGGATTGGCTTCTTAATTGCTTTGCTGACCCTGTGGGTTCCATCTTTATTTTTTCATGAATGGCTCACACTGTGCACACTGTAGACTACAGATTCTTGAACATCCTTGATCCTATTTGGCTTTGTAATTTGACACTAGACAGTATCTCTGAGGCATAAAGGGAAGAACGAAGTTATTACACAGCTCACAGTACGTAGATTTGGACATACTGCGGGCAAGTTGTATTGTTACCTACCAGGGCTCTTGGCCTCCTTAATCAATAGAAATTGATCAGAGGCCAGACAAGAAATTCAGGCAAGGCTTTACTGGGGACCCCGCTGCAGCAGCAGGGAGTGAGAACAAACAACAGTTCCCCTTGCTTGCTCCCTGCGCGGGGGCGAGCTCGTTCCTTATACGGGGTGAGGGTAGGGGTGTGTCCAGGGGTCGGGACAGAGGGGTGGCTGGGGTGGTTTGCCCATCACTTAGGTGGTGTTGTGTGCAGGGGGCAGGCGAAGTACCCTGCTTTTGCTCTGGGCCCTTCAAAAGTGGCACTTGGGTTTTTTGGTCTCTTTGTATCTTTTGTCCAGAATTTGCCCCAACTGTGCATGCACCCAGTTATTTTTAGCCTCATATAGTTTCTCTGTCTTTTGTTGCTGGAGGAGAGGTGTGTCCAGGTGCAAGCACTGCAGCCCCGCAGCAAAGGGGCCCAGGTCCCAGCCTGTCTCAATATCACCGCAAACACGGCAGCTTCACAGAAGCACAACACAATACAGTGATAACTGGGGTTTTAGTCCTGCCCCACAAGGCAACATCTGAACACCATTCTAAAGCACACATTTTGAGTTGTCATTTTTTTTAAATAATGAAGAACCTAGAATAGAGTGGAAACACAGATTATGTTGCACGGAAGACAAAATGGAAATGTGTAAAAGTAATCTGTGTCTCTAAACATTGTTCACACATTATCTCTGCTTCCTCTAAAATAGTCATTATTTTTGGACTTTTAAAAAATTTTCTTTATCTCACCATTAATTATTTCTCCTATTTGCTAAAACTAGGTTTAAATGATCTCATTATTCCATAACCTACCTTGGATAAACTCTTTGGCATTATTAATCTTCTGATTCTTCATTTTGGAAATCCCATTTTCCCTCTTTTTCACAAATATCATAACTGATTAGTTGTGGTTGACACAATGACACACCTACTATTTTATACTGAACAAGCTCAGTCACCTTTAACTGAACCAAATGTAAGGGAATGTCAAAACCTCAGACTATTTATTTCTAATATAATGCATTATGTGTAGAAATTATATGTATATGTTTGTTTCAACACAGAACATACAGCTTTCCTGGAGAAAATTGTTTTTCCCAAACGTGTTCTGCAATAGAAAAGTCTAATCCATCAACAACTTTAGAAGTGAATGTAAAGAGATCATGAAATCCAAGTGCCTCCAGTTTAGTACAGACATTAGCAATTTCTTGGCTCACACTGGCAAAGAACAGTCATCATTTCTCCTCCTGTGCAGGGGAGGGTGCTATGAGCTGGCTGGGTGCTGTCAGCCTCTCCAAATCTTTGTGAGACTCAAGCCGTCACATCCCAGGCTTCCCAGGTTCACATCCCCACAGCTTGCAATGCATATTAGAATCAGAGAGACCATGTACATATTGAAAATGTGATTGCTTGATACAATATTTAGTCATTCACGTTATGATTGACAAAATAACGAAGAATGTCAAAAAGTTTAGCCCCAGAGAAGGTAAGTTAATGAAAATATTACTCCATGGAGACAAAAATGAACTGAATTAGTGAATTCAGGATATCAAGTTGAAAAGGAGAACATTACTGGCTCTGAGCTTCTTACATATTTGAGAACTCTGGGGGCATTCTATTCTGGAAAAGAGAACAAGAAGCTTCAGAGATCTGTCCATGAAGAAGCTGCCAATGGGCAGTGCCAGGTGCACGGACAGACTGAAGCTGGTGGAGTTTGTTCTCCATGGCTGGTCCTCCTTGTAGATCACTGGTCTCCATTAAATTTGGGCAGGTGGTCATAGAGACAGGCATTCAGCATGATGGCCAGGCTACAAAGGAAAATGTGGGCATTTGAAACGTGAACAGAGTAAATACATACTTTGTGACCACAATGTTTTTTCTATTTTTCTCAGAAGTAATTAACATTTGGGGAAATGGTTCATTAGGAAGGAAAGACTGGAAAGCAAGGTATTGATACTTCTACCACTCTGAAGGTAGATTCACTGAGATGAGGAATATTTTTGCTTTTGTCCTGTCCTACTCCTAGGATTATGATCAAGGTATTTTGGCACCTACTTATCAAATATCCAGTACAGGCTATGACCCAATAACATTTACTCAGCCTCTTTGGATCTCAGTTTTTTCATCTGTAAAACTCAAGTTTTAACTTTTGGACCATGAAAAAGATGTTTTGCACAGCATGGTGGACATGATGTGATACTGAAGAGGCTTTTTTTTGGTAGTAACAGATTACAGAAAATGCATGTTCTGACTCTTCCTCACAGAACATTATCAGATGAGTGTGTTGGAATCAGCTCCGGTTAGCTCTACTGTGGGAAGGGTGTTCGCCAAGGACTTGGATGAAGGAATTAATGCAGAGATGAAGTACACTATTGTGGATGGAGATGGTGCAGATGCATTCGACATTAACACAGATCCCAATTTCCAAGTCGGCATCATAACTGTGAAGAAGGTAATCCAACTCCTTTTTCCAAATCATTTCAATGGAGGCTTTGAATGTGTATGAAATATTAGTAAGGACTGTTATATTATTGATATGTATTGCTTCAAATTCTCTGATACACTTTCCTATCAATAAGAAAAAAGCCTCTTACTCCTTTTGTTTACATGTAAACACTGGCTGTGTCATCATTTTACAGAAAGGGTACCAAGTCATGATAAAAATGTATTATAAATATGTCACTTTGGACTTCCCTGGTGGTGCAGTGATTAAGAATCCGCCTGCCAATGCAGGGGACACGGGTTTGAGCCCGGGTCCAGGAAAATCCCACATGCCGCGGAGCAACTAAGCCCGTGCACCACAACTACTGAGCCTGTGCTCTAGAGCCCACGAGCCGCAACTACTGAGCCTGCCTGCCACAACTACTAAAGCCTGCACACCTAGAGCCCCTGCTCCGCAACAAGAGAAGCCACCGGAAAGAGAAGCCTGTGCACTGCAATGAAGAGTAGCCCCCGCTCACCGCAACTAGACAAAGCCAGAGTGCAGCAACAAAGACCCAATGCAGCCAAAAATAAATAAATAAGTAAATTTATTAAAAAAAAAAAAAAAAAGTCACTTCTCCTAGCTCACTACTTAGCCACTTTAAAAAACTGCTGTAGCTTAATTCCCTAATGATGTTAATGACTTAACCAATATCTGTATTTTAATAACCTCATTTTTACCATAGTATACCATAAACAACAATAAAGCTAGCTATACTATTATTATTAATCAATAAATAACATGCAGGGATTTTTAAACTGCTACTTAAAGACCTAAAGATGCTAATCAGACTTGGAAAGGTTTTATCAAACACAGCTGCTGAGTGATGTTACCACTTGGAACTCCTTCATAGTAAGGAGTTATAATAAGTTAATAAGTTTTCATAGTAAGTTAATAAGTTTTTGAATGTAAGCTATTGATTCTGTGGAATAAAGCACATATGGACATACTCAGCTGAAAGATAAAACCTAAAAATAATTGAAGTTTTAACATCCTAATAAATATATCTGATAAAATACATTAATTCAAAAAAGTATTGATTTCATCTTCCTTCTCCTCTATTTCAAATACAACTTAAAACCCAAGATATCTTAAATTATTTCTTCAACAAAGATTCGTTGAGTGCCTACCTATGTGCCAGGCACTGTTCTAGGCATTTAATGTAGAGAGTAAGTAAAACAACTGAAAACCTCTGCCCTCTTGAAGTTTACATTCTAGTAAGGGGAAGAAGACAATCAAATAGCAAGTTAAGTCAATAAAGTTGTATATTAGAAAGCGATAAGTGCTATGTGGGAGGGGGTGTAAAATAGAACAAAGCAAGATCAGAAGAGCCAACATGACTTCAAATTTAATTGCATACTTGTGACTGGCCTCACAGAGAAGTGACATTTATGCAAAGACTTGAAGTGGGCAGAGTCACAGCACAGAGTTGGGCAGGCTGACAATGCACAACCCTCGGAGGAGCCCTATAAATGACTTTCAGTGAGAACCATAAATGGCAGCCCTGTAAACAAGGGAATGGACACGGAAATACTGAGGAAAGTGTTCCAGACAAAGGAACAGCCAGTGCAAAGACCCTGAGGTGGGACTCTGCCTGGCTTGTTTCAAGAACAGCAAGGGGGTTTATAAGGCTGGAGAGGGAGACCAGAAGGAGATGAGGTCAGAAAAGTAACAAGGGGGACAGACTGTGTTAGGACCTTGCAGGCAGATTAAGGACTTTGGGTTTTAATTTGACTAAAGTGGAGAACTGAAGGATTTTAACAGATGTGTGACATCACTGGACTTTTATTATGAAATAATTACTATGTAAGCTGTGTTGAGAAAAGGCCATAAGGGGGCAAGAATGGAAACAGGGAGTCCAGCTGAGAGGCTATTGCAATAATCAAGGTAAGAGATGATGATGGCTTGGTCGACGGTATTGGGAATGGATGTGGTGAGAACTGGTCAGAATCTGAATATATTTTGAAAGTAGAACCAACAGGATTTCCTAACAGATTGGATGAGGATATGAAAGAAAAAGAGGAGTCGGTTGAGCGACAAAAAGAATAGAGATGGCACTAAGTGATACGGGGAAATACTGGAATTCAGTTCTGAGCACGTAACATTTGCAATGTCTATCAGACACCCAAGTGGAGATGTATAGCAGTTGTCGGTTATAGGAGTCTGGAATTTGGAGAAGAGTTCTGGACTGAAAATATAAATTTGAGAGTCATAAATGGTACTTAAAGCAAATAAAAAATAATAATATTCCAAGGGATCGAGCATAGATGGAGAAGAGGGCAGTGAAATAAATCCTGTGGCAGCCCAATGTGACAAGGTCAGGGAGAGCAAAAACAAGCAAGGAGACTGAGGAGGAGAGACCAGGGAGGCAGAAGGAAGATCAGGAGAGTCTGGTGTCCTGGAAGGTGTAAAGAAACTGTTTCCAAGAGAAGAGAGTGACTGCTCTAAGTGCTGCTGTGATAAGTGCTGCTAAAGGTCATATAAAAACACTGAAAATTAATCACAGACTTTAGGAACAGGGAGGTCATTGATGACCCTGACAAAAGCAACAAAGTCATAACTTAGAATGTGGCACAAGTTAATGTGTTAATAATAACTTTATTCTATGCTGTTCCATAGAGTTGAATTAACACTGCTTTAGAAGGGAAGAAGGGAGAGTTCACATGTTTATCCTTATTTATTTAATGTGCAATCAAGTACAGCAAAAGAACAGATATATCCAGCATTCCTCCAACCAGAAATCTTTATAACCAGCACACAATGACCTCAAAACAGTGCAAAATGCTGACATTAACTTTGGAACCATCATATAAATCTGGATGTAATTTAAATATTGTAGTTTATTTTACTCATATTCTTTGAGAACTAATAATACATTATAAAAGGTGACTAGAATAATAATACCAAGTTGTTGTATGACATAAGATTAAGAACACTCCCCTATTATGTGGCATGCCTCAAGCTAAAAATTAATAATACATTGCCTATCATGACTGGTAACTATAAACAAGGTAAAAGCTCAAAGTTTGGGATAATTATTATCTCTTTAAAGCAAAATTTATCTTTAAAGAATTAAGCAATCAGAAAAAGAGCTTTTGAGGTTCTCAATATATTTTAAATTTTATTTTATATCTTAAATAATATATAATTCTAAATAATAAAATAATATTAATTTATGTCCAATTATTAGAATATATCTTAGACCTTACTATAAGCCATTAATTTAAAAAATATTAACTATTATAATTTTGTATATGATGAGATTGGTTAGGGTGGTATGGCCATAGACTGTATCTGAAAGGAACCTCAAAATGTCGTTTCTCCAGCTCCCTTACCTGGAAAAAAGATTAAACCTCATAAGACAGAACACTGTCTTTCACTGTCATTGCTAAAACTATATCCATGTTTAATCAGAACATGTATCAACTTTGCCAAGGTCATTTGGATTTCTCTTCTGAACTTATGAGGTGCCAGAAAATGGAATTAAGAAACAGGTCAATAAGTTGAGTAGATGGACAAGTCAAATATAATAAATACTTTAGAGGCTATTGACTGCTAAATCTATACCTTTGGAACAACATTCACTCAGATGCTTGATCCACACCCATCCTCCTACTTTGTCATTAATAACGTCATGTAAAATTGAAAGAAATGTTCTGCTTTTGATTTATTTCCCTTAGGCCTATTATTTGTCTAAAAAAGCACACACTTTTTCAAAAAGAGAAATTAAGTTGAATTGATAGAATTGGGTCTTCATAAAACCACACTGATTACTACCCAGTACCTTGGGTCTTTTTTGGCTTTTAAGTAATCAATCAATTGATTTTCAGTCTCTTAATTTAAATGCTTTTCAAAGATAACTTGAAACATACAATTTTCAGAATGTTCTTTATTCTATATGAGCATGATCTTATATCTTCAGCATGTCTTCCATCTTCCAGCATACAATAAACAATTGTTTCAAGTCCACTCTCCTCTTAGGCAGGCCACAAAGCAGAAAACTTTTGAATTTCATCAAACCTAAGGTGCAATGAATTCTCATCACTGTCTTATTTTTAATTTTTTTTAACTTCTTTATTGGAGTATAATTGCTTTGCAATGGTGTGTTCGTTTCTGCTGTATAACAAACTGAATCAGCTATACGTATACATATATCCCCATATACCCTCCCTCTTTCGTCTACCTCCAATCTCCCTATCCCACCCCTCTAGGTGGTCACAATGCACCCAGCTGATCTCCCTATGCTATGCGGCTGCTTCCCACTAGCTATCTATTTTACATTCGGTAGTGTATATATGTCCATGCCACTCTCTCACTTCATCGCAGCTTACCCTTCCCCCTTCCCATGTCCCCAAGTCCATTCTCTACGTCTGCGTCTTTATTCCTGTCTTGCCTCTAGGTTCTTCAGAACCATTTTTTTTGTAGATTCCACGTGTATGTGTTAGCATACGGTATTTGTTTTTCTCTTTCTGACTTACTTCACTCCGTATGACAGACTCTAGGTCCATCCACCTCACTACAAATAACTCAATTTTGTTTCTTTTTTATGGCTAAGTAATATTCCATTGTATATATGTGGCACATCTTCTTTATCCATTCATCTGTCAATGGACGCTTAGGTTGCTTCCATGTCCTGGTTATTGTAAATAGTGCTGCAATGAACTGTGGTACATGACTCTTTTTGAATTATGCTTTTCTCCAGGTATATGCCCAGTAGTGAGATTGCTGGGTCGTATGGCAGTTCTATTTTTAGTTTTTTAAGGAACCACCATACTGTTCTCCACAGTAGCTGTATCAATTTACATTCCCACCAACAGTGCAAGAGGGTTCCCTTTTCTCCACACCCTCTCCAGCATTTATTGTTTGTAGATTTTTTGATGCTGGCCATTCTGACTGGTGTGAGGTGATACCTCATTGTAGTTTTGATTTGCATTTCTCTAATGATTAGTGATGTTGAGCATCCTTTCATGTGTTTGTTGGCAATGTGTATATCTTCTTTGGACAAATGTCTATTTAGGTCTTCTGCCCATTTTTGGATTGGGTTGTTTTTTTTGATATTGAGCTGCATGAGCTGCCTGTGTATTTTGGAGATTAATCCTTTGTCAGTTGCTTCATTTGCAAATATTTTCTCCCATTCTGAGGTTTCTCTTTTTGTCTTGTTTATGCTTTCCTTTGCTGTGCAAAAGCTTTTAAGTTTCATTAGGACCAATTTGTTTATTTTTATTTTTATTTCCATTTCTCTAGGAGGTGGGTCAAAAAGGATCTTGCTGTCATTTATGTCATGGAGTGTTCTGCCTATGTTTTCCTCTAAGAGTTTGATAGTGTCTAGCCTTACATATAGGTCTTTAATTCATTTTGAGTTTATTTTTCTCTATGGTGTTACGGAGTGCTCTAATTTCATTCTTTTAAATGTAGCTGTCCAGTTTCCCAGCACCACTTATTGAAGAGGCTGTCTTTTCTCCACTGTATATTCTTGCCTCCTTTATCAAAGCTAAGGTGACCATATGTGTGTGGGTTTATCTCTGGGCTTTCTATCCTGTTCCACTGATCTATATTTCTGTTTTTGTGCCAGTACCATACTGTCTTGATTACTGTAGCTTTGTAGTACAGTCTGAACTCCAGGAGTCTGACTCCTCCAGCTCCATTTTTCTTTCTCAAGATTGCTTTGGCTATTCAGAGTCTTTTGTGTTTCCATAGAAATTGTGAAATTTTTTGTTCTAGTTCTGTGAAAAATGCCACTGGTAGTTTGATAGGGATTGCATTGAATATGTAGATTGCTTTGGGTAATATAGTCATTTTCACAATGCTGGTTCTTCCAATCAAAGAACATGGTATATCTCTCCATCTTTCTGTATCATCTTTAATTTCCTTCATTAGTATCTTATAGTTTTCTGCATACAGGTCTTTTGTCTCCTTAGGTAGGCTTATTCCCAGGTGTTTTATTCTTTTTGTTGCAATGGTAAATGGGAGTGTTTCCTTAATTTCTCTTTCAGATTTTTCATCATTAGTGTATAGGAATGCAAGAGATTTCTGTGCATTAATTTTGTATCCTGCTACTTTACCAAATTCACTGATTAGCTCTAGTAGTTTTCTGGGAGGATCTTTAGGATTCTCTATGTATAGTATCATGTCATCTGCAAACAGTGACAGCTTTACTTCTTCTTTTCCGATTTGGATCCTTTTATTTCTTTTTCTCCTCTGACTGCTGTGGCTAAAACTTCCAAAACTATATTGAATAACAGCAGTGAGAGTGGGCAACCTTGTCTTGTTCCTGATTTTAGTGGAAATGGTTTCAGTTTTTCACCATGGAGAACGATGTTGGCTGTGGGTTTGTCATATATGGCCTTTATTATGTTGAAGTAAGTTTCCTCTATGCCTACTTTCTAGAGAGTTTTTTTCATAAATGGGTGTTGAATTTTGTCGAAAGCTTTTTCTGCATCTATTGAGATGATCATATGGTTTTTATTCTTCAATTTGTTAATATGGTGTATCACATTGACTGATTTACTTATACTGTAGAATCCTTGCATGATCAAGTGGGATAAACCCCACTTGATCATGGTGTATGATCCTTTTAATGTGCTGTTGGATTCTGTTTGCTAGTATTTTGTTGAGAATTTTTGCATCTATGTTCATCAGTGGTATTGGTCTGTAGTTTTCTTTTTTTGTGACATCTTTGTCTGGTTTTGGTATCAGGGTGATGGTGGCTTCGTAGAATGAGTTTGGGAGTGTTCCTCCCTCTGCTATATTTCGGAAGAGTTTGAGAAAGATAGGTGTTAGCTCTTCTCTACATGTTTGATAGAATTTGCCTGTGAAGCCATCTGGTCCTGGGCTTTTTTTGTTGGAAGATTTTTAACCACAGTTTCAATTTCAGTGCTTGTGACTGGTCTGTTTATATTTTCTATTTCTTCCTGGTTCAGTCTCAGAAGGTTGTGCTTTTCTAAGAATTTGTCCATTTCGTCCAGGTTGTCCATTTTATTGTCATATACTTGCTTGTAGTAATCTTTCATGTTCCTTTGTATTTCTGCAGTGTCAATTGTTATTTCTTCTGTTTCATTCTATTGATTTGAGTTTTTTCCCTTTTTCCTTGATGAGTCTGACTAATCGGTTATCAATTTTGTTTACCTTCTCAAAGAACCAGCTTTTAGTTTTATTGTTCTTTGCTACCGTTTCCTCCATTTCCTTTTCATTTATTTCTGTTCTGATCTTTATGATTTCTTTCCTTCTGCTAACTTTGGGGTTATTTTGTTCTTCTTTCTCCAATTGCTTTAGGTGTCAGTTTAGGTTTATTTGAGTTTTTTCTTGTTTCTTGAGATAGGACTGTATTGCTATAAACTTCCCTCTTAGAACTGCTTTTTCTGCATCCCATAGGTTTTGGGTCATCGTGTTTTCATTGTCATTTGTTTCTAGGTATATTTTAATCTCCTCTTTGATTTCTTCAGTGATCTCTTGGTTATTTAGTAGTGTACTGTTTAGCCTCCAATGTGTTTGCATGTTTTACAGTTTTTTTCCTGTAACTGATATCTAATCTTACAGCGCTGTGGTAAGAAAAGATACTTGATACGATTTCAATTTTCTTAAATTTACCAAGGCTTGACTTGTGAACCAAGATATGATCTACCCTGGAGAACGTTCCATGAGCACTTTAGAAGAAAGTGTATTCTGTTGTTTTTGGATGAAATGTCCTATAAATATCAATTAAATCCATCTTGTTTAATGTGTCACTTAAAGCTTGTGTTTCCGTATTTATTTTCATTTTGGATGATCTGTCCGTTGGTGAAAGTGGGGTGTTAAAGTCCCCTACTATGACTATTACTGTCAATTTCCCCTTTTATGGCTGGTACCATTTGCCTTATGTATTGAGGTGCTCCTATGCAGGGTGCATAAATATTTACAATTGTTATATCTTCTTCTTGGATTGATCCCTTGATCATTATGTGGTGTCCTGCTTTGTATCTTGTAATAAACAATTTTTATTTTAAAGACTATTTTGTCTGATATAAGAATTGCTACTCCAGCTTTCTTTTGATTTCCATTTGCATGGAATATCTTTTTCCAACCCCTCACTTTCAATCTGTATGTGTCCCTGGGTCTGAAGTGGGTCTCTTGTAGACAGCATATATATGGGTCTTGATTTTGTATCCATTCAGCCAGTCTATGTCTTTTGGTGGGAGCATTTAATCCATTTACATTCAAGGTAATTATCGATATGTTTGTTCCTATTACCATTTTCTTAATTGTTTTGGGTTTGTTATTGTAGGTCTTTTCCTTCTCTCGTGTTTCCTGCCTAGAGAAGTTCCTTTAGCATTTGTTGTGAAGCTGGTTTGGTGGTGCTGAATTCTCTTAGCTTTTGCTTGTCTGTAAAGGTTTTAATTTCTCCGTCAGATCTGAATGAGATCCTTGCTGGGTAGAGTAATCCTGGTTGTAGGTTTTTCCCTTTCATCACTTTAAATATGTCCTGCCACTCCTTTCTGGCTTGCAGAGTTTCTGCTGAAAGATCAGCTGTTAACCTCATGGGGATTCCCTTGTATGTTATTTGTTGCTTTTCCCTTGCTGCTTTTAATATTTTTTCTTTGTATTTAATGTTTGATAGTTTGATTAATATGTGTCTTGGCATGGTTCTCCTTGGATGTATCCTGTATGGGACTCTGTGCTTCCTGGACTTGACTATTTCCTTTCCCATATTAGGGAAGTTTTCAACTATAATCTCTTCAGATATTTTCTCAGACCCTTTCTTTTTCTCTTCTTCTTCTGGAACCCCTATAATTTGAATGTTGGTGCGTTTAATGTTGTCCCAGAGGTCTCTGAGATTGTCCTCAATTCTCTTCGTTTTTCTTTACTCTGCTCTGCGGTAGTTATTTCCACTATCTTATCTTCCAGGTCACTTATCCATCCTTCTGCCTCAGTTATTCTGCTATTGATTCCTTCTAGAAAATTTTTAATTTCATTTATTGTGTTGTTCATCAGTTTGTTTGCTCTTTAGTTCTTCTAGGTCCTTGTTAAACATTTCTTGTATTTTCTCCATTCTATTTCCAAGATTTTGGATCATCTTTACTATCATTACTCTGAATTCTTTTTCAGGTAGACTGCCTATTTCCTCTTCATTTGTTTGGTCTGGTGGGTTTTTACCTTGCTCCTTCATCTGATGTGTATTTCTCTGTCTTCTCATTTTGCTTAACTTACTGTGTTTGGGGTGTCCTTTTCACAGGCTGCAGGTTCGTAGTTCCCATTGTTTTGGGTTCTGCCCTCACTGGGTATGGTTGGTTCAGTGGGTTGTGTAGGTTTCCTGGTGGAGGGACTGGTGCCTGTGTTCTGATGGATGAGGCTGGATCTTGTCTTTCTGGTGGGCAGGACCGCGTCCAGTGGTATGTTTTGGGGTGTCTGTGAACTTACTATGATTTTAGGCAGCCTCTATGATAATGGGTGGTGTTGTGTTCCTGTCTTGCTAGTTGTTTGGCATAGGGTGTCCAGCACTGGAGACTGCTGGTCACTGAGTGGAGTGGGTCTTAGCATTGAGATGTAGATCTCTGGGAGAGCTCTCGCCGATTGATATTATATAGGGTCAGTAGGTCTCTGGTGGACCAATGTCCTGAACTCGGTTCTCCCACCTCAGAGGCTCAGGCCTGACACCTGGCCAGAGCACCAAGACCCTGTCACCCACACGGCTCAGAAGAAAAGGGAGAAAATAAAAAAATAATAAAGAAAGAAAATAATAAAATAAAGTTATTAACATAAAAAATTTAAAAATACATATTATTAAAATAAAAAATTTATAAAAAAAAAAAGAAGAGAGCAATCAAAACAATAAACAAATCCACCAATGATAACAAGCACTAAAAACGACACTAATAATAAACAGACAGATAGAACCCTAGGACAAATGGTAAAAGTAAACCTATACAGACAAAATCACAAAAAGAAGTATACACATACACACTCCCAAAAAGAGAAAAAGGGAAAAAAATATATATGTATATATATATAAAAAAAAGGAAGAGAGCCACCAAATCAATAAACAAATCTACCAGTGATAATAAGCTCTAAATACTAAACTAGATAAACATAAAACTAGAAACAAATTAGACGCAGAAAGCAAACCCCAAGTCTACAGTTGCTCCCAACGTCCACCGCCTCAGTTTTGGGATGATTCGTTGTCTATTCAGGTATTCCACAGACGCAGGGTACATCAAGTTGACTGTGGAGGTTTAATGCGCTGCTCCTGAGGCTGCACAGAGAGATTTCCCTTTCTCATCTTCGTTCGCACAGCTCCTGGGGTTCAGCTTTGGATTTGGCCTTGCCTCTGCACGAAGGTCACCCTCTGGCATCTGTTCTTCACCCAGACAGGAGCGGGTTAAAGGAGTAGTTGATTCAGGGGCTCCGGCTCACTCAGGCTGGGGGGAGGGAGGGGTATGGAATGCGGGGCGAGCCTGCGGAGGCAGAAGCCAAAATGTTGCAACAGCCTGAGGCACGCCGTGTGTTCTCCCAGGGAAGCTGTCCCTGGATCATGGGACCCTGGCAGTGGCAGGCTGCACAGGCTCCTGGGAGAGGAGGTGTGGATAGTGACCTGTGCTTGCACACAGGATTCTTGGTGGCTGCACCAGCAGCATTAGCATTCCATGCCCGTCTCTGGGGTCCAAGCTGATAGCCACGGCTTGCGCCCATCGCTGGAGCTCATTTAGGCGGTGCTCTGAATCCCCTCTCCTCACGCACCCCAAAACAATGGTCTCTTGCCTCTTTGGCAGGTCCAGACTTTTTCCCGGACTCCCTCCCGGCTAGCTGTGGCGCACTAGCCCCCTTCAGGCTGTGTTCACGCAGCCAACCCCAGTCCTGTCCCTGGAATCTGACCTCCGAAGCCTGAGCCTCAGCTCCCAGCCCCCACCCGCCCCGGCAGGTGAGCAGACAAGCCTCTCAGGCTGGTGAGTGCTGGTCGGCACTGATCCTCTGTGCGGGAATCTCTCCACTTTGCTCTCTGCACCCCTGTTGCTGCACTCTCCTCTGTGGCTCCGAAGCTTCCCTCCACAGCCACCCCCCGTCTCCGCCAGTGAACGGGCTTCCTAGTGTGTGCAAACTTTTCCTCCTTCACAGCTCCCTCCCAGAGGTGCAGGTCCCATCCCTATTCTTTTGTCTCTGTTTTTCCTTTTTTCTTTTGCCCTACCAAGGTACGTGGGGAGTTTCTTGCCTTTTGGGAAGTCTGAGGTTTTCTGCCAGCATTCAGCAGGTGTTCTGTAGGAGTTGTTCCACATGTAGTTATATTTTTGATGTATTTGTGGGGAGGAAAGTGATCTCCATGTCTTACTCCTCTGCCATCTTGAAGGTCCTCCCTGACACATTCCTCATCACTGTTTTATATATCACTTAAAACACACACACACAAAAAAACCTCCTGCTAATTTGAATGATACAATGCTTTCTCATTCCTTTGTTTGTAGTTACTGGAAAAGCCCTTGCAGACACAGATGTATTTGCTTCACTAATATCAGATTTATTCCCTGCTATTGTTTCCATACCATTTTACCTAAACAGCAACTTTTGTTTCAATGTTGAATCATAATACAATCTTTCTGAAGACATTTTAGAAGGCAGTAAAGTTCAACACATGTATTACCAACAAGTGTAGAACTCAACCGAAGTACAGCATGAACGACTTTGACCAGGTTTGGCTAGCACAAATGGTGACAACTACATCCTACCTCTCGTTGGGCCTACAGCAATTATAAGATGCTATCAATTGGAGAAGCAACCCTATTTCCAAAATGTCAAAATACAAAAAAATGTGTATCTTTAAATCATTGAAATATGGCAACGTAAAGTCTGTATATATCATCATTCAACTAGTATCAATACATGTTAATACACTGAAAAACTTTTGCACTACTCAATGTAACAACATGTTTGGGTTTTAGGCCCTCCCTAAGTACTGGGGAATAAAAATCTGACTAAATCATAATCTTTGCCCTTTAGTATCATGAAGGCAACCAACACAGAAAGAAATATTTATAATACAAAATAAGAAGAGCCATAATGGAAGTAAGACAAAGTGCTATGGGAAAAGAAGAGGGAATGATTAATGCTGCTTAGGGGAACTGCATTACTATTTTGTAACACAATTTTCATTACTCAATTTTCAAGGATATAAAAACTTCATTTTTATGTGCTCCAACTCTAGGAAATTTCTTGAATTTAACTTGGGTTCTCAGACATTACTACTCTTTGATTTACTATTTAAATATGTAAAAACAAGTACAAAAACTTTTCTAGACAGAAATGTCAAACTCATATCAATTATGGGCAATTTAAAGTTTAGGGTATTTAAGGCAAAGTTTTCTTTAAATTTTAAATAATAAAATTATTTAAGGGAGACAATAATCTTAAATAATATAAAAATCACTAAGTAACTTATTTAAAAAGAAATTTTAACAATAATTAAAAACTCACTCGTCTTTCAACAGTGCTAGAAAAATTGGATGTCTGTATACAAAAAAAATAATAATAAAGAACCTTGATTCATAGCTACACAAATAAACCCAAAATAGATGATTTACCTAAATGTGAAAAACTAAAACTATAAAATTTCTAGAAGAAAACAGAATAAAGTCTTTGTGACCCTGATTAGGTAATTTTTTTAGATATGACACCAAAATCCCAATCTACAAAATAAAAAGTGATAAATGAGACTTCATCAAAATTGAGTGAAAAAATAAATCACAGATTGGGAGAAAATATTTGCAAATCACCTGCCTGATAAAAGACTTTAATATAAAATATATAAAGAACTCTTCAAGAAGATATAAAGATGCTCAACATCATTAGGCATTAGGGAAATGCAAATCAAAACCACAATGAGATACCGTTTCACACCCAGTAGGATGCTAAAACCAGAAAAACTGACAAAACCAAATAATGACAAGGATGTGGAGCAACCAGAACTCTCATACATCCCTGGTGGGAATGCAAAATGGTACAGCCACTTTGAAAACTGGTTTGGAAGTTTCTTATAAAGTTTAAAATATGCTTACCAAATAATCCTGTGATCCCACTCCTAGGTATTTACCCAAGTGAAATGAAAACCTATGTTCCCACAAAAACCTGTATACAAATGTTCATAGTAGCTTTATGCATAATCATCAGAAATTGGAAACAACTCAAATGTAGCTCCAGTGGAGGATGGATAAACAAACTGTGGTACATCCATACAATGCAATACTACTTGGAAATAAAAGGGACAAACTCCACATTCACAATGACATGAATGAATCTCAAATGCATATGTTAAGTGAAAGAAACCAGACTCAAAAGACTACATACTGAATGACTGCATTTATATGACATTCTTGTAAAAAGGATACAAAATAGATCAGTGGGTGCCAGGGGGGTGGGATCTGACCACAAAGAGGTACTGATCAGGGCATAATGGGGTGATGGAACTGTTCTATATCTTAATTATCATAGGAGACACATACATAACTGTATACATTTGTCAAAACCTACAAAAATTTACACTAAAAAGGATGAATTTTAATGTATGTAAGTTACATCTTAATTTTTACAAAATTCATACCAAATTAGAAAAATGACTTAAAATTAAAGGAACAACATATTTTGCCTAGCTCAAACCTAACATAAACAATCAGTGTCCACTTTGGGTTACTTCTACATAAGGAAAGAATTCTAAAAGAATACAATGCAATTTACCAGGAAAGATAAATGTCTAGACTTAAAACAGCAGTATAAATAAAATAAACTGGTAAACCTATTCCTTCAAATTTATTGAAACTTGAGTGGCAGATACCCCTGTTTATGAAAACCCTGCCTTTTGACTAAGAACTACGGACGCAGGGCGGCTGGTGGAAATGGCCACTTTGTTCAAATGGGAAAGGCGGACTCCATGAAACGAAGAGTACAAAGTACGGCGCTAAGTAAATACAGGACAAGCGGTAAACCAACAACAGCAACAAAACAAACAAAAAACTTTTTGTTAGAATTTGAAAATAACAAATTTAGTTAAAGCAATTCCTACTGCTGTTTGTTTCTCAAAAGCAAACCAGTTGCTCAGACACATGCCTCTTTCTAACATGAGACGTGCTGACATTCAGCACATTTTATGAAAAAGGGACAAATGAATGAAATGTTTAGCTAGAAAAACTTGTCATCACCAAGTGGACATGTGACTTTTAAGCTTTAGTAACTGCTTCACTATCCTCTGTAATTATAGAATTGAGTTTCCATCATTTTTTAAATTATTAATGATATTTTGAGGTAAGTTTTGCTTTAAACTTTTATACATTTTTGTCAGTTAAAAAAAAAAACACAAATGGATTATTCTTGAGATGGCATTCAAGTCCACTTTCTGCCCTAAAGTGCTGTATTTATTTTGACATAAAACATTCTGAAGGTAGAGATAGATCCAAAAAAGGAAACACCAAAAAAGTTATATTTTACGACATGGGGTTTTATTAGACAAAGTTAAACTTTTGGGGGTGAGCCTTGAATGAGGAATTTAAAAATCAAGAGCAGCATTTCTACTCTGACACAGCGTAACCACATCAGCTTAGGCCAGTCTGCTAGCTCGCTGAGTCTCAGTTTCTTTAACTGTAAAATGAGGCATTGGATTAGGTTTTTAAAAAAGATTGTCTATGATAAACTGAACACACAAATATTGATCTGACACAGTGCTTCGAGAACCTTTGTGAGGTGTTTATTGATAGTTTCTTGGAAAAAAATCACTATTGCCTTTGTACTCAAGAATTGTTTTTTTTTAAAAGGAAGAAAACAGAAAAGCCTAGGCCTCAGTTGTATGGATATGCTGAAATAGAACTCAAACTCTCTCTTAATTATCATGACACCTTTTCAAATGAACAAGCATTTCTAAAGATGACCATGCTGATTAAAGAGTAGACAAGTTAAGTCAGCCCTGCCCAGGGTACAGTGGCTTTCTTCATCAGCAAACTGGCTTCCTTTAGCATCTTCCTTACTTTCTTTACCAAATTGTTGAAACTGACATTAAGACCAAGAACCATGGAACAAAAGAAAAAATTCCCTTATTTTTCCTCTTGCCTCTTTTCCACCATTTTAATGCATTTGGGAATCTACCCACTAGCCAGCAGTATCATCCATCCTTTAGAACCCTGACGTATATGCTTCTAACTGATCTATTTTCCTGTCATTACTTTTCAGCCCCTGAGTTTTGAAACCAAGAAAAGCTACACCTTAAAAGTGGAGGGAGCCAATCCTCACCTAGAGATGCGTTTTCTGAACCTAGGTCCATTTCAGGACACAACCACAGTGCACATCAGTGTGGAAGATGTGGATGAGCCCCCTGTGTTTGAACCTGGCTTTTATTTTGTGGAGGTACCTGAAGATGTGGCAATTGGAACAACCATACAGATCATTTCTGCCAAGGATCCAGATGTGACCAACAACTCAATCAGGTTTTTCTACACATTTCACCTTATCCTTATATCCTGGAATCTTCCCTCATCTAATTTTCTAGCACTTTTTCTCTGTTTCTTCCATCTCTGGACACTCTCCTATTTCTTTAAATTCTTTTCTCTTAAATAACATGGACTCTTCATGTTATTTAGAAATGAAGTACCATTATGTCTACAACTCACTGTCAGCTGGTTCAGCAACACACACACACACACACACCTCTCAATTCTCAGTTGTGGCCTTACTGACATTTGGGGGTGGATAATTCTGCGTTGAGGGAGCTGCCTCTTCGATGTATTGTACAATGTTTAGCAGCATCTCTGGCCTCTACCTACAAAATGCTAGTAGCACCCCCTGAGTTGTAACAATCTAAAAAGTCCCCAGATATTGCCAAATAGACAGATATATAGATGTCAAAACATTAAAAATCGTTGAATCTTAGTGGTGAATATAAAGGTGATTACTGTACATTCTTTTAATTTTTATGAACCTTTGACATTTTTACTTTAAAAAATGGAAAAAATAACATATATAAACACGTATTTCCATATACTATACAAAGAACAGACATAGAAACTACTACTGTTGTCAACAGCTTTGATGCCATGTAGACTGGCTTTCTATTGCAAGCCCACATAACAGCCTCTCCAAAGTACATTTGAACATCAAGATTCCAACCTAGATGCTTCCCCCTCAGGAGGGGTAGAGAGCTGCTCTTATAGCCATGGCCATCTCCTGTCGACTATGGAACCAAAGTGCAGACAGCTGGTGGACAGATTGACACTTCAACCTTCCAGAGCAACTGCCAAGCCTCTGAAGCTTGACACAAAAGATCAGGATTCCAAGGCTGTTTGAGACCATCTGTCACATTAATTGTTGAAAGCCACACAAATGGATCTAGGGCTTTAGTGCAGATCGCACATTTTAAACACACCCTGATTCATCAAAGGCCTTTTCTGTCAGCCGGTTACTTTCCTCACCTGGTGCTATTTTGTATTTAATGAAAATGTGCTTTTGCAGTTTAATAAAGATGGTTCTATCCTGAGTTTAACTATACTGGGGGAAATCTGCTTCCTCTAACCAATTAGCAAACATTTTACATTTTCAGGCATTAAAATGGCTAAAATTATTTTGCTTGAATTCTGATATTTGATTTTTAGAAGAAAACTAATCTTTATGAGCTATAACAATTTTATAGAAGTGATATTTCAACCTTAAGCTTTTTAAATGTATAATAGAAGTTAGTGGAATCATATTATCCCCAAAACAACAACACAAATGAAACCAATTCTACTATAAATTTATATTTGTAATATAAATATTATATTTATATCAGAAGCCAAGAATATATATCTATCTTCTGATTAATCTATTCATATCAGAGACACTACTGTGGGAAAAAACTCTAGAGAATAAAACTTTATGGAGGGAAAGTGTTTGAAATAAAACAAGCACAGTTTGAAAAAAATCAGATCTCATTTCTAAAAGAGTCAATCAGAATATCCAGTGGATGCTTCCACATCTTCTTTCCAGATTCTGATTCTGGACTCCTACATGGTAAGCACTGGAAATATGATTTTGTCAGGAGTCACACTACTAAATGACAAGTAAGAGAGACTGAAAGCAGTCAAGAAACAAGGAAATTCACACCCACACACACACACACACACACACACACACACACACACCCCTAGAGTGAATGTGCACTATTCAGGACTAAAGTCGTTATCTCAACACATATCTAGGAAGGAAAGAGAAACACCCGCAGGCCTAGATCCACTGCTGGCATGGAGCAAAATGAGGATACAAAATGAGGGAATCCTGTCTGGCTAACAGAAAATGCTGCTTCAGATGATGTGCCACTGAAAACTGTCAGCTGGCTGGCATGGCACTGATGCAATTAGCATCAGGGAGGTCTATAGTGGGGTGCCTGTGTAGTCCAATACATCCCAGTCAGGGGGAATCCAAGAGTGCACAGGCGGGAGGCATAGAGCAGGGTCCACTGGGCTTATTCCAGGGCAGGGTTCTAGGTCTTGAAAGAGAAACTGGCAAGAACAAGGCAACAGCCACAGGCCTGGAGGTAACAAGATAAGCGTTCAGGCACAGGGGATAGAGCAGAATTCCACTTATCATAACTAGAGATGATCGTCCCTGTGCATTTCGGTTGGAAAGAAGGAACAGAATTCATATTGTGAGACAGGGTCTCTGACCCTTTGTGCTGCCCCACAGGAACGAAGAATGGTCTCTGGAGCCAAGCAGAACACCAGGGGTCCGGATTCTGAGAAGGAAAAGCACCTAGAAGTCAAATCTCTGGCTATTACTTAATAAACCCATTTGGAAAGTACTTTCCTACATTATCTTTCACCAAATTGCTTGTTTTCTCCTTATTTGTCCTATAAAAGTTATTTTCTTTTAAAAATAATTTGAATATGCCATATGCCGCTTGTCTATCTTGTGCATTTTTGGTACAAATAAATGCGGTTCACATTCCTAAAAAGAAAGTGCATATTAAATCACTCAAAAAACAACATACCACCTGAGGTTCAAATGCTATGGATAAAAAGGTCACTGAACTTTTTAAAAAGATTATCAGGACTTTTATAATCTCATTTCTGGAAAGTTTATGGTGTGTTCAGGCATATAAGCTGGTCATCATTTATTAGTAAAGCCCAAAACTAAGTCTCCAGATTTAGTTACATGTACATGAAAAATACAGTGTTTGGATCACCTAAATTTTTAATAAATGCTCAAGGAATTTCTAGCAAGCAGGAAACTGAACCATTAGGCAACTGAAATAGGCTCCTGCTCGTATGGAAACAGCCTGTCCCCCTGTGCCTTCCTAGAGTGTGTGTGGATTTAGGGAGCCTGTCCATGACACCCTACCTCCAAAATCACTCCTAAATTCAGAGAATGTCCTCAGCCAAGTAAACAAGCAGGGAGTTCAACGAACACCAGCTATTGTTCGCTGAAGGCAGTTTTGTATGTGAATGTTATGCCTATTCTGCCCACAGTAGGTGAGAATATTATGGTTAGAGAAAGGAAAACCACCTACGTAATTCACTAGTATGTCCCAGCTTCCTCATTTTCTATCTGTATCTACGCCTTTAAATTTGTTCTCTTGACTCCTGAAAATTGGCCCAGGGTCCCATTCAGAGTAATGAATGCTATTATTGCCTCAATTCAGGCCCCGCTTGGGAAATGGAAGAGGAATTCCACTTGAGGGAGGCTTCTCTGAGGCAGGCTCGCAGCGGTTCCTCGCAGTGTGTCAGCGGGCAGTACTGTCATGGGTTCTGTCAGTTATTTCCATCACTCCATCTCCCCTACCATCTGTGACATTTGCTATGGCGTTGTAGGTTTGAATGCAGGAAGCTGGTTCATCATAGGCTGCCTCTCCCCTCAGCATTATGCCTACAGCTTGGAGAGCTGCCAACAGGGTTACGGCTCTGTGGGCTGAATGGCTGGCTTTTCTCCTGTTTGGGGAGCTGAAAGAAAAGACTGTCAGGAGCCAACCAGTATTTTTTTTCTAAGATAAATTCAAATCTTAAAATAGCCTGTAAACTTTAAAACTAAATCACTAATTATACCTAAAAAAACCCGCTCCAGTTAATTTTAAATTAACTTTGTAGGCATGTATTTATTCTTTATTAAATAGTCAACTGTTGGCTATCATGGCTTAATCTATCTTCAAAAAAGAGTTAAGGCTTTGTTTCCTGAAACAATCTCATACATTCCATATGCCTAGGTTTGATTCCCAGACGTGCAACCTTGGGCAAATGTCTTAACCTTTCCATGCTCCAGTTTTCTCACCTGTAAAATGGGGATGATAACAGTACCTACCTCATAGGTTTATTGTGGGGATTATATGAGTCAATACAGGTAAGATGTTTAGAGCAGTGCCTGGCTACAGTAACAGTGTCAGAAGCAGAGAGAAGCATTACTTTACTTATTTAAATTTCCCAACACTTGGAGAGTTAGAACTGAAATGTTTCCAACTTCTCCTGCCTTTAGTGGTCACCTTTCCCTTTAATTCCTAATTCTCTGAACAGTCATCCTGAATTTCTGTAGGAAAAAATACATACTCGAAACAAAATACTTTACCAAATAATACATATACTGGTATATACTGTATATATATATCTATTTATATGTATTGAAACAAAAGTTTTACCATCAATATTTACCCTTACTGGAATACAGTCTGGCATACATATACATGTTCTTTCTACACTAGTCATAACCCACCATATTTATTTCAGATTGAAAAACAATACACTAAAGTAAAGAAACGACTTACTCCCATCAAATGGGCAGTATTTCCCAGTTTCAACAACTTCAAGATAGAGACTGCAATTGCCGGCAACTTTTTTTGGCCATGCTGTGCAGCTTGTGGGATCTTAGTTCCCTGACCAGGGACTGAACCCGGACCCTCAGCAGTGAAAGCCCAGAGTCCTAACCACTGGACCACCAGGGAATTCCGCTGGCAACTTTTTTTAAAATTAATTTTTACTGGATTATAGTTGATTTACAATGTTGTGTTAGTTTCAGGTTTACAGCAAAGTGAATCAGTTATACATATACATATATCCACTCTTTCAGATTCTATTCCCATATAGGAGAGTTCCCTGTGCTATACAGTAGGTTCTTATTAGTTATCTATTTTATATATAGTAGTGTGTATATGTCAATCCCAAACTCCCCCCCCGCTTCCTCCTTGATAACCGTAAGTTTGTTTTCTACATCTGTGACTCTATTTCTGTTTTGAAAATAGGTTCGTTTGCACCCGCTGGCAACTTTAAATGGAATTTTGAACCCAATATGTTACAATAGCTTATATATATATATATATATATATATAATATATAAGAAATAGAATCATTTATATATAATTTACAGTATATTACATATTATATATATACAATAGTTTATATATAAACAAATGTTTGTTTCAAATCTTACTGTTAGCTGCAAATTATTAGCTGTGTAACTGTATGAAAGTGACTTAACTTCTCTAAGTCCTAGTTTCCTGTTAGGTGAGATAATACCTACGTCCTAGAGATGCTGTAGAACTTAAAAAGAAGCTATAGATAAATACAGCCCATCCTGAGCTCTCCACAGACTGGCCTGTAACTTGCAACACTGTGCCTTCTAGAATTGCAGTTCCTCTGCTATCGCCGAGTAAACGCAAGTTCAGAAACCCCATTAAAGGCTCTGGCCGAGTTTCCTCTTGCTCCTGTCTTTGCCCCCCGACCAAAACCTGGAGCCTCCTCTGTGGCCCTGCATGGCATGCAGCGACTCCCCTCTGCGACCCAGCACCTGTACGTGATTACAAGCTTAAACCCAAGAGGGCCTGCAAGATGGCTGAGCGTAAGACGCGGAGACCACCTTCCTCCCCACACATACATCAGAATACACCTACATGTGGAACAGCTTCTACAGAACATCTCCTGAATGCTGGCAGAAGACCTCAGACTTCCCAAAAGGCAAGAAACTCCCCACGTACCCGGCTGTGTGGCTGACAGGGTCTTGGTGCTCTGGCCGGGTGTCAGGCCTGAGCCTCTGAGGTGGGAGAGCCGAGTTCAGGATACTGGAGCACCAGAAACCTCCCGGCCCCATGTAATATCAATCGGCGAGAGATCTCCATCTCAATGCTAAGACCCAGCTCCACTCAACAACCAGCAAGCTCCAGTGCTGGACACCCTATGCCAAACAACTAGCAAGACAGGAACACAACCCCACCCATTAGCAGAGAGGCTGTCTAAAATCATAATAAGTTCACAGACACCCCAAAACATACCACCGGACACGGTCCTGCCCCCCAGAAAGACAAGACCCAGCCTCATCCACCAGAACACAGGTACCAGTCCCCTCCACCAGGAAGCCTACACAACCACTGAACCAACCTGACCCACTGGGGGCAGACACCAAAAAAACGGGAACTACAAAACTGGAGACCCCAAACACAGTAAGTTAAGCAAAATGAGAAGACAGAGGAATACACAGCAGATGAAGGAGCAAAGTAAAAACCCACCAGACCAAACAAATGAAGAGGAAATAGGCAGTATAACTGAAAAAGAATTCAGAGTAATGAGAGTAAAGGTGATCCAAAATCGTGGCAACAGAATGGAGAAAATACAAGAAACGTTTAACAAGGACCTAGAAGAACTACAGAGTAAACACACAATGATGAATGACACAATGAATGAAATTAAAAACTCTCCAGAAGGAATCAATAGCAGAATAACTGAGGCAGAAGAACAGATAAGTGAACTGAAGATAAAATAGTGGAAATAACTATCACAGAGCAGAATAAAGAAAAAAGAATAAAAAGAATTGAGGACGGTCTCAGAGACCTCTGGGACAACATTAAACACACCAACATTCGAATTATAGGGGTCCCAGAAGAAGAAGACAAAAAGAAAGGGTCTGAGAAAATATCTGAAGAGATTATAGTTGAAAACTTCCCTAATATGGGAAAGGAAATAGTCAATCAAGTCCAGGAAGCGCAGAGTCCCATACAGGATAAATCCAAGGAGAACCACGCCAAGACACATATTAATCAAACTATCAAACATTAAATACAAAGAAAAAATATTAAAAGCAGCAAGGGAAAAGCAACAAATAACATACAAGGGAATCCCCATGAGGTTAACAGCTGATCTTTCAGCAGAAACTCTGCAAGCCAGAAAGGAGTGGCAGGACATATTTAAAGTGATGAAAGGGAAAAACCTACAACCAGGATTACTCTACCCAGCAAGGATCTCATTCAGATCTGACGGAGAAATTAAAACCTTTACAGACAAGCAAAAGCTAAGAGAATTCAGCACCACCAAACCAGCTTCACAACAAATGCTAAAGGAACTTCTCTAGGCAGGAAACACGAGAGAAGGAAAAGACCTACAACAAACCCAAAACAATTAAGAAAATGGTAATAGGAACAAACATATCGATAATTACCTTGAATGTAAATGGATTAAATGCTCCCACCAAAAGACATAGACTGGCTGAATGGATACAAAAACAAGACCCGTATATATGCTGTCTACAAGAGACCCACTTCAGACCCAGGGACACATACAGACTGAAAGTGAGGGGATGGAAAAAGATATTCCATACAAGTGGAAGTCAAAAGAAAGCTGGAGTAGCAATTCTCATATCAGACAATAGTCTTTAAAATAAAGACTGTTTGTTACAAGAGACAAAGAAGGACACTACATAATGATCAAGGGATCAATCCAAGAAGAAGATATAACAATTGTACATATTTATGCACCCAACATAGGAGCACCTCAATACATAAGGCAAATCCTAACAGCCATAAAAGGGGAAATCGACAGTAACACAATCATAGTAGGGGACTTTAATACCTCACTTTCACCAACGGACAGATCATCCAAAATGAAAATAAATACGGAAACACAAGCTTTAAATAACACATTAAACAAGATGGACTTAATTGATATTTATAGGACATTCCATCCAAAAACAACAGAAAACACTTTCTTCTGAAGTGCTCATGGAACATTCTCCAGGTTAGATCGTATCTTGGGTCACAAATCAAGCCTTGGTAAATTTAAGAAAATTGAAATCGTATCAAGTATCTTTTATGACCACAACACTATGAGACTAGATATCAATTACAGGAAAATATACGAACACATGGAGGCTAAAGAATACGCTACTAAATAACCAAGAGATCACTGAAGAAATCAAAGAGGAAATCAAAAAATACCTAGAAACAAATGACAATGAAAACACAATGACCCAAAACCTATGGGATGCAATAAAAGCAGTTCTAAGAGGGAAGTTTATAGCAATACAATCCTATCTGAAGAAACAAGAAAAATCTCAAATAAACAACCTAACCTTACACCTAAAGCAATTAGAGGAAGAAGAACAAAGAAACCCCAAAGTAGCAGAGGGAAAGAAATCCTAAAAATCAGATCAGAAATAAAAGAAAAAGAAATGAAGGAAACCATGGCAAAGATCAATAAAACTAAAAGCTGGTTCTTGAAGAAGATAAACAAAATTGATAAACCATTAGCCAGACTCATCAAGAAAAAAAGGGAAAAGACTCAAATCAACACAATTAGAAATGAAAAAGGAGAAGTAACAACGGACCCTGCAGAAATAAAAAGGATAATGAGAGATTACTACAAGCAACTGTATGCCAATAAAACAGACAACCTGGAAGAAATGGACAAATTCTTAGTAAAGTGCAACCTTCCGAGACTAAACCAGGAAGAAATAGAAAATATAAACAGACCAATCAGAAGCACTGAAATTGAAACTGTGATTAAAAATCTTCCAACAAAAGCCCAGAACCAGATGGCTTCACAGGCAAATTCTATCAAACATTTAGAGAAGAGCTAACACCTATCCCTCTTAAACTCTTCCAAAATATAGCAGAGGGAGGAACACTCTCAAACTCATTCTACGAGGCCACCATCACCCTGATACCAAAACCAGACAAGGATGTCACAAAAAAAGAAAACTACAGGCCAATATCACCGATGAACACAGATGCAAAAATCCTCAACAAAATACTAGTAAACAGAATCCAACAGCACATTAAAAGGATTATACACCATGATCAAGTGGGGTTTATCCCAGGAATGCAAGGATTCTACAGTATACACCAATCAGTCAATGTGATACACCATATTAACAAACTGAAGGATAAAAACCATATGATCATCTCAATAGATGCAGAAAAAGCTTTCGACAAAATTCAACACCCATTTATGATAAAAACCCTCCAGAAAGTAGGTATAGAGGGAACTTACCTCAACATAATAAAGGCCATACGTGACAAACCCACAGCCAACATCGTTCTCAATGGTGAAAAACTGAAACCATTTCCACTAAGATCAGGAACAAGACAAGGTTGCCCCCTCTCATCACTATTATTCCACACAGTTCTGGAATTTTTAGCCACAGAAATCAGAGAAGAAAAAGAAATAAGAAGAATCCAAATCAGAAAAGAAGCAGTAAAACTGTCACTGTTTGCAGATGACATCATACTATACAGAGAGAATCCTAAAGATGTTACCAGAAAACTACTAGAGCTAATCAATGAATTTGGTAAAGTAGCAGGATACAAAATTAAGGCAGAGAAGTCTCTTGCATTCCTATATACTAATGATGAAAAATCTCAAAGAGAAATGGGAGTGTTTCCCATTTACCACTGCAACAAAAAGAATAAAATACCTAGGAATAAACCTACCTAAGGAGACAAAAGACCTGTATGCAGAAAGTATAAGACACTGATGAAAGAAAGTAAAGATGATACAGACAGATGGAGAGATATACCATGTTCTTGGACTGGAAGAATCAACATTGTGAAAATGACTATACTACCCAAAGCAATCTACAGATTCAATGCAATACCTATCCAACTACCAATGGCATTTATCACAGAACTAGAACAAAAAATTGCACAATTTGTATGGAAACACAAAAGACCCCGAATAGCCAAAGCAATTTTGAGAAGAAAAACGGAGCTGGAGGAATCAGACTCCTGGACTTCAGACTGTACTACAAAGCTACAGTAATCAAGACAGTATGGCACTGGCACAAAAACAGAAATATAGATCAATGGAACAGTATAGAAAGGCCAGAGATAAACCCACACACATATGGTCCCCTTACCTTTGATAAAGGACGCAAGAATATACAATGGAGAAAAGACCACCTCTTCAATAAGTGGTGCTGGGAAAACTGGACAGCTACATGTAAAAGAATGAAATTAGAACACTCCCTAACACCATACACAAAAATAAACTCAAAATGTATTAAAGATCTAAATGTAAGGCCAGACACTATAAAACTCTTTAGAGGAAAACACAGGCAGAACACTCTATGACATAAATCACAGCAAGATCCTTTTTGACCCACCTCCTAGAGAAATGGAAATAAAAACAAAAATAAACAAATGGGACCTAACGAAACTTAAAAGCTTTTGCACAGCAAAGGAAAGCATAAACAAGACGAAAAGACAACCCTCTTAATGGGAGAAAATATTTGCAAATGAAGCAACCGACAAAGGATTAATCTCCAAAATATACAGGCAGCTCATGCAGCTCAATATCAAAAAAACAAACAACCCAATCCAAAAATGGGCAGAAGACCTAAATAGACATTTGTCCAAAGAAGATACACACATTGCCAACAAACACATGAAAGGATGCTCAACATCACTAATCATTAGAGAAATGCAAATCAAAACTACAATGAGGTATCACCTCACACCAGTCAGAATGGCCAGCATCAAAAAATCTACAAACAATAAATGCTGGAGAGGGTGTGGAGAAAAGGGAACCCTCTTGCACTGTTGGTGGGAATGTAAATTGATACAGCCACTGTGGAGAACAGTATGGTGGTTCCTTAAAAAACTAAAAATAGAACTACCCTACGACCCAGCAATCCTACCACTGGGTATATACCTGGAGAAAAGCATAATTCAAAAAGAGTCATGTACCACAGTGTTCACTGCAGCACTATTTACAATAACCAGGACGTGGAAGCAACCTAAGTGTCCATCAACAGATGAATGGATAAAGAAGATGTGGCACATATATACAATGGAATATTACTCAGCCATAGAAAGCAACGAAACTGAGTTATCTGTAGTGAGGTGGATGGACCTAGAGTCTGTCACACAGAGTGAAGTAAGTCAGAAAGAGAAAAACAAATACCATACACTAACACATATACATGGAATCTAAAAAAAAAAAAAAAAAGGTTCTGAAGAACCTAGGAGCAGGACAGGAATAAAGATACAGACGTAGAGAATGAACTTGAGGACATGGGGAGGGGGAAGGGTAAGCTGGGACGAAGTGAGAGAGGGGCATGGACATATATACACTGCCAAATGTAAAATAGATAGCTAGTGGGAAGCAGCCGCATAGCACAGAGAGTCAGCTCGGTGCTTTGTGACCACCTAGAGGGGTGAGATAGGGAGGGTGGAAGGGAGACACAAGAGGGAGGGGATATGGGGATATATGTATGCATATGGCTGATTCACTTTGTTGTACAGCAGAGGCTGGCACAGCATTGTGAAGCAACTGTACTCCAATAAAGATGTTAAAAACATATGTATGTGTTTTAAAAAGAAGCTATAAAATGCCTGGTATTCAATAAACGGCAGCGATCATAACTACTGGCCATTACCAAGGACTACGTAAGATTCTAAAGGATGGTTCTCAATCATGGCTACATATCAAAATCCCTTATGAAGGTTTTTAAACATACAGATGCCTGAAACTCCCTCCATACTTAGTGAATCTCCTAATATGGGCACCAGGTAAGACAACTTCGGTGAGATAATACAAACGGTCAGACTGCCAAATCAGATTCAACAGGAATTACAGATCTTACCCAGTATCAAGGTAAATAAGGACTCAAAGGATATAAACAACAGCAAAATATGAGCTAAGCATCCTTTCCTTAGAGAGGTCTGAACCTGTCAGTTGTAGGTGCCTGTAACTATCCTTCTTTTTCCTGTATAAGGATGCATGTTGGTCCACACTGAATATGAAAAGTGTAAGCAAAGGATGAAGTGCAATGCTTCAACAGAAGGAGCCATTTTGATTATGGAACATCTGCTTTTTATACCCCATTAATTACATAGCTCACATGACATTTTCCAGCACGCTGTGCCCAATAAATTCATAAATTCCAGGCTTCCTTACAATAAGCAACCTAGACAGACCTGGTCCATCTTGCTAGTAACATTCCACAGGTAAGGACATCCCATTTAGCAAATACCGTTAATGTGTTTGACAGCAGGTCAGTCATTAGTATGTTTACAAAAGACCTGATTCAAATCTTTCCTTCTCAATAGGTGATACAACTTACAGGAACCGGAACCACGTAACTATACCTTTTCCAGTTCCAATTTATCGTTTCTGGACTTATGTGAATAAAATTTGTTTTGAACAAAGATATGTAGGGGCTGACATTCAGAGTGTCCCAAAAGTCTTAGGGCAGTTTTAAGCTTTAAATAACTGAAATTGATCTTTAAAAAGTGTAAAACTACCCTAAGTCTTTGGCACCCTGTTTTATTTCATTTTATGAATGAGGAAATTAAAGCAGTAATAGTTTGTTGTTGTTTTGTGTTTGGGGTTTTCTTTTGGGGGAGCGGGGAGGGTTTTTGGACAGATAAAACAGCAATGCAGTCTTCCAAGTGCCCTTAACCGAGAACTATCCTGTTCCACAGGGCATGCACTCAGTTCTCTCATGTAATATGCCACAGTATGCTTATCCAAATAAAACGATGTGTGTAATCTGTTTTTGCAGATATTCCATTGACAGAAGCAGTGACCCTGGAAGGTTCTTCTATGTTGACATTACAACAGGTGCCCTAATGACTGCGAGACCCCTTGACCGGGAAGAGTTTTCTTGGCATAATATCACTGTCCTTGCTATGGAAATGAGTAAGTAAAACAAAAAAACTGCTCTCCATACAGTGACAAAACAGAAGCACTGGAGAAAGTGGAAGTTTCTAGAGTTTGTTGAAACAAAAATTATCTTCTTTATGGAAAGGAATGGAAATCCTGGTTTATGCAAGTGAATGAATGTATTTAGTTCAAATACTTATTGAGGATCTTCTATATACCTAATCCTGTGCTAGAGGTAAAAACACACAAACAAAACATGCAAAAGCAGCACAAAAAATAGCATCCTTAAACCAAAGAGCTAGACCTCTATATGAAGAAAAGGGACAACTCCTGAGAACTCTAAGAGGCTTTCAATCTTTAATAAGATTAGGAATGCTCAAATAGTATAAAATATTATTATTGGATGAAAGGAAACGTATCACCCTTATTACACACATACATATACACACACATGCATTTAAGAATTTCAGACATTTTACAACAAAAGACAGACTAACATAAACTTAAAAATAAAATTAAAACTAACATAAACTAAATTAACATATTTATTATAATCTCAACACAAATTAGATTATATACTACTACATTCCATATTTTTCATAACACCAAGTGATGAGAAAGATTAAGGGAAATGACAAATACTAACATATTGGCAGAAGTATGTACAGCCATTCATGAGAGCAATTTGGTAACTAATCTTTGTATTAAGATCCCCCAATATATTCATACTCTTTTTCTCAAGAATTCTCCTTTAATAATTATCTTAAGGAAATAATCATAAATATTAACAAAGATTTATGTACCCAAATGTCCACTGCATTGTTATTTTAAAATAGGGAATTACCTAAATGTCTAATAATAGGAGTTTGATTAAGTAAATTATGGTACAGCCACACAGTAAAATGAGACTATCATGTTGATATTAATACCCATGCTTTCAAAGTATATTTCAATGACAAGGATAATCTTGCCCTAAAATATTAAAGCTCTAAATTCAACTTTATTTTTTTTTAATTTCAGTGCATGTGTGTGTATATGTGTGTGTGTGTGTGTGTGTGTGTGTGTGTGTGTATTGGAGAGTTTGGACACATGTAATATACATAACGTACAATGGAGCTCTCTGGTGGTAGGACTATGGATCACATTTATTCTGATGTTTTTCTGAATTTTTCATTATTCCTTGTATAAACAAGCACCACCAAGTTACAATGAAAAAAATGTAAATATGGCAGCACTTTTGGTAACCAAGCAATAGAAATATACAGGAGAAAAACACAGTATAGACATTTGAAAGAAAAAAAATGAACCAAAAGAACAGGGCATTCTGAGGTTTAATACAATTATTTACTAAGCATAATTTCTGTGTCTTACGATTTCTATTTTGTCTTCCTGGGATGGTGGCCAAAACAGAAAAAGGCAGGAGGGGCACTAGTGGGGCTGTGAAATTATTTTTGTGTGGTAATGCCAAGCAAAAGACGACCAAAAGGACATATTTCCCCATAAGTGACTACGAGTAACTTCTCCTACCCCAGATTTGGTGTGTGTTTGATCCTATAATATCTCCCTTAGTCCACAGGTGGAAATAAATGTGCAGTGTTATCTATAATCCCATGAATAACTTGAAACCTTCTGAAACAGTAATTCAAAGAACTGATTACAGGTTTTCCCACTATCCAAAAGTAAAGTGTTCCTATGAAACCTTTTGTAAGCCAAAATGCTGTAAAACGAAGAAGCAATTAACATTAGGACACATCTTGCTAACGGATGAGCAAAATAAAAAGCACAAATGCTCACAGACACAGTTCAAAGATATGGCAGCTTGATGCCGAGTATAGTTCCCGGGGAAAGAGCTTGTTGGTGCCACTCTCACTGCTCAGGGTGCGACCTGCCTTCAATTCTAGAATCTGAAGCATGAGCCAAGTGAGAGATTCGAAACCTCTTTTTAAGATTCATTTTGTGATACCTGCTCCCCCCGAGTTTCATCCCTCCCCTCAACCTCCTGATATCACACACACTCTCCAACACAAAACTCGTCCTGCCCATGCTTATGTTCTGGCCACACTCTTAATAGGCAACCCTTGCATCCTTGTGTTGCTATTTCCATGTACTTTACCCATTCCTTTAAAAACCAGAATGAGGAGGTAAATACCTATTCCAACAAAGAGCTGCTTTCTTGCATTTCTGAACCCTCCTCACCTTTGGTTTTTGTTTGTTTGTTTTGTGTGTGCTTTTAGACAATCCTTCCCAGGTTGGAAGCGTTCCTGTCACAATCAAAGTCTTAGATGTGAATGACAATGCTCCAAAGTTCCCCAGATTCTATGAAGCTTTTGTCTGTGAGAATGCCAAAGCAGGGCAGGTAAGGCAGCCTGTGAGGGTGCACCTTGGTGAACCCCCAACATGTGGAAACGACTGTTTCAGATAACCAGATTTGCCATCAAAGAAATTTAGACTCCAGAAACTAAGTTTACAAAAGAGAGTCCCCAACTTCTGTATATCATGTTGCAACAGTTTATTTGTTAAGACAACTATTTCGAGCCTCCATTACATTTTATAGTCTAAACAAGGTTGTGAATCAAGGGGGCTTACTCACCTGTGAAGCCAGGTAGTTAGTTACCCACCCTGTAACTGAACTGTATGGAACCAACTGCAGTAACATGTGCTCTGGGTCCTGGAAATGAGGGACCATGGAGATGAAGATCGGCAGAAAAAAGGAGTCTTTTTCTCATTTTAGCACTCATCCTTGAAAGTGTTTGTAGTAAGGAAAGTTTAGTTTTTATATCTTCCTACCTCCCTTCCTTCTGGCAGCAAGTTTACAGACTGCCTGCCCTATTCTGAGAACACTTCGTTACCTAGAATTACCTACTCTCTCCCCTCCCTCAATTAAAACATCCATTTTCTTAGTACCACTCATGTCATGTAAAGTTTTGAAAGGAAAGGCATCTGAAGGAACAAACTTCTACTTATTTGAAACAGCTTTAGTTTCATAATCTTCAGATATATTTGTGTATTTTTTTTAAGTCTGCTTTTAAACCTAAATGAATATTGGGTTGACTAAATCCCAAGTGGTGTAACTGAAAAACATCCAAACTGTGCTTGGAATGGCCACGTTATTAATGTACGTGTCAGGCTGCTGCCCACCCTTCCATACCTCAGATCACAGGCAATCTCTCCTCTTCTGCTCCTGCTTTTGTAAGACTCTTCAATCCTCCCTAATGTATTTCCCCCGAGCATATTTTGTGGTCCTGTGGATTCCGGTTTGGGGGCGTTGGGTGCACATGGCAAGGACACACGCTTTGGTAATTCAGGCTTTCCGACTGTAACACAGCTTTTGCTTCCACTTCTCTCACTCTCCTGCAACATCCCACTGCACAGACTCTGTCTATACAACCAAAACTTTTATTAGCTTCCTGAACTCACCAAAGATTGACTCAATGCATCTTTACCATTCTACTCAGTCAAAGAAAAAGTGACTCCCTTGTTCCAGAGGGAAAAAAATGTGTCCTGTAGTCCTTCTCATCTAAATTATCTCATCCATTGATTCTTGAAACCCACTGCAATAGTCTATAGCATGCCTAAACTTTTTATCAACAAGTCTAAGATAATTCTACTTCCATATCTATTGAATTTCTAGTCTAGAAAGACCTGAAATATTATGCAGCTAATAAAGTTACAATGAAGACTTTCCAGCATAAGAAATTATCTGTGTTATTATAAGAAAGGAGGTATAGAAACTACATGTACATGCTTGAAGTTATGTAAAACTGTATCTGCATGTGAACAAAAATTGGGAGGCAGGACGCAAAAATAGCAATAGTTACTGTGCTAAGGTAGTTGAGATTTGAGTGAAGGGATTTGGGACTTTATTTTAATAATTTTTTTATTGTAACGTGACAAATTTACTTATATATTATAGAAACAGCATACATAAATTTTTGTTTTATGTAAGATTATCATTATAATATGACAAACATAATACTTTATATTTTAATATGACAAGAAACTAATTTTTAATCTGTAATATAAAGAGTAATAGTAGCACAATAAATTAAACCCCTCATTCCCCAAAAGTGAAACATTTCCTTTCTTAATGGGCTTCAGAATAGAAGGACAGGGTTTTTTTTTATATATAAATTTATTTATTTATTCACTTATTTATTTTTGGCTGCGTTGGGTCTTCATTGCTGCGCATGGGCTTTCTCTAGTTGCGGCGAGCGGGGGCTACTCTTCCTTGCGGTACGCGGGCTTCTCATTGCAGTGGCTTCTCTTGCTGCGGCGCATGGGCTCTAGGCGCACAGGCTTCAGTAGTTGTGGCACATGGGCTCGGTGGTTGTGGCTCACGGGCTCTAGAGCACCGGCTCAGTAGTTGTGGCGCACGGGCTTCCTTGCTCCACAGCATGTGGGGTCTTCCTGGACCAGGGCTCGAACCCGTGTCCCCTGCACTGGCAAGAGGATTGTTAACCACTGCACCACCAGGGAAGTCCAGAAGGACAGGTTAATAGCATGTTACCACCTCTCTTGTTTTTGCAGCACACAAGAACACCTCCCATTTCTACATTTCTATATACATCTTCTAATTGTCTATTATACAGTCCTTTGAAGCACGGTTTATCTGTGACTTCCAAGTTCAGACCGTGAGCCACAAGTTTATCATAGTCTGTCATATTTGTCATCTTTAGCCCAAGATACGTAAATCCTACTCTTTGATTTTGGCTCTGGGACATGTTTTGAAGATTTTCAAAAGCATGCAGCTCAGTAGGTACGTCTGGTTTATGAAGAATCAGGCCTCCTTGTGTTAGATTTGTCATACACTGTCGTTAGCTTTGTATCTGCCGAGTTGGGATGTGTGCTTTCCTCTTAGGGAGAAAGGAAGCCCAGAAAGAAATCAGACGACGTCTTTGGTGCAGGCTGAGGGCGGCATGAAACCTGCTAAGCAGAATCTTGAATGGCAAGTGGGGCTGAGGATGAAATCAGACCTGCCAGGAGAGGGGAGGCCAGGAGAGCAGGCTCTGGTGCTCCCGACCTGTATCATCGCTCACCCATTCTTTAAAGCCCTGTAACCAACCCATCATATGCCTCAGGTCCCCACATCACCAATATACATATATACAATTTCATAGGTCAGATGTTCTGAAATGACTTTCTGTTTGCCAAGTTATACATAATCACCTATTTATAACATTCATGAAGAAACATGTCTTCACGTGTTTGGCCCCATGCGCAAGATGGAACGTACAGGATTTGTCTCGGCAGGAATGGGGCAGTGGGGTGACCCTCGTGTACGAGCAGCACTGACACCAGGCTGGACTGTGGGGCAGATTTATCTTCAGTGCTCTCCTGATCCCTCCCCTTTATTGCAACTCCATCCCCCCGACCTTTCGATTCAACAGAGCCCCGCTGCCAGTTGGGTTCACCAGGAGGCATAAATGAGATAGAGCTCTGGTCTAAGATGTTTATTAAGGCATGCCCTTGGGGCCAACGCCCGTGGAAGGGAAGAACTTCTGCAGGACTGGGCAAAAGGAGAAGTCCAGCTGCAGTGCAGACCCACTAACAGCCCTAGATGACTTCACAGAGTTCTAGGACTAGGGTTCTCCTGAGGTGAGATGGGATGGCCAGGCTTTATACTATCGCATCAGTCACTGGATATGGATTGTCCTGGAAGGATGTGGTGACTGTGGGTAGGTGGCTCTCAGCAACTGAGGCAACCGCCAAAGAGACTGACAGGTGAAGGCATCAAGTCCTTCACTGAAGGGGGTCTGAGCAACACCATGCTTACCAGCAGGCCCCTTGCTGGAAGCTTTCCCCTCTGTTATCTAATCTTCCACACACTGTGAGGATAGCATTACCTCCTTAATTTACAGATGAAGAAACAAAGACGAAGCAAGCCCACCTCAGCCCTCCAGCTGACCTTGAATGTTCCATTTTCTACCCTGTTAATAGCCAGCTTTTGACAGCGGGAGTGTGGTGTCTACAGGGCCAGGCCCAAGAGGGGTGGGGGGAGTCTGTGCCGTTGGTTGGCAGGAGAGCAAACACACAGGAGGGAGACCACCCCTTCGACTCCTGTTCTATATCCCACCACTCTGCCTGCCAGTGTTGCAACTGTGTCATTTCTCACTGCTTTCTTTAGGAACTTTTCCATCCTGATCTTCATAACCTTCATGGTAACTTACAACTTTGAAAAACACGTGGAAAAGGCAAAATTTTGGCCAAAGAGCTCAAGAGGAAGCCACCCCACCTCTTGCTCTCCTCAGCCACAAGCCTTGCTTCTGACTCCAGTCTGTTCTACACAGCCCACCCTGGGGGTCTTGCGCTCTACACTTTGCCTAGCTCCCCTTCCTGCCAACAAAGAGCGACTGCTCTGCGACCCATCCCCTCACGTCTGTTTTCCATTAACCTGACACCATCAATGTAGTGTCTGCTTACTTCCCACTAGGTACTGGTCATTTTTAAACAGAGGCCTCTCAAAGACAGCAATCTGACCATGAAATATTAACCCAAATGTGAGGCTAAGAAGGTGAGGCGAGGGCACAAAAGAACTGGGAAACAGGCAGGACCTTGTGGCATCCCAGAATTATTTCAAAGTCTTCTGTTTCAGCTGCCTAAAAAGGGCCAGACCTGGGGTGAGAATAGCGTGTTATGTCGATGTCTAACATCTGAGGCATTCAGGTATCATCTACCCTGTGCCTGTTAACACACTCAGGCCCAACAATAAACCAAAATTCAATTCTGCACCGTGTGATGGCACAGAGACTGCCGAGGGAAGTTTCAGGATGTCCTCGTTGGGTAAAACAATCTACTACTGGATTTCAGGGTTTGGGACACCCCCTTGCCCTTGAAGCTTTTCTTTTGACTCTGACTCGCCTGATTTCGTGTCCCTCCCTCAGCTGATCCAGACAGTGAGCGCAGTGGACCAAGATGACCCACGCGACGGCCAGCACTTCTACTACAGCTTGGCTCCCGAGGCTGCTAACAACCCCAACTTCACCGTAAGGGACAACCAAGGTAACCAGCTGCCTGCCGGCGCTCTTCTACAGCGTGGGCTGGAAGCTCTGGGCTCCTGGACCATGCAAACAGTGTCAGAGGTCACCTGCTCTTGAACAGCACGAAAGACACTCATGTTAATTTGTACGGTCTTTCAAAGTTTTGTTTCAGAACATCAAAGACAAAGAACGTCCTCTGCTGATTCTGAAACTTTTACTCAGTCAGTCAGTTCACTCAAACATTGGAGCACGGGCTCTGGGCCAGACACTGTGCGAGGCACACAGGCTTCCTTCATCCCCACAGAGAGCAGCCATGTTTGTATGTTCTTTAACTACAGGAAGAATCTGAGAAAGCTGACAGGAAGAGGCCCAAGGAGAAAAACCTGAGTGAACACTTCTAAGCAAGGATCAAAGGGGGAAACAGTGAGAGCTCCCAGAACAAAAGGGAGACAAAGGCTAAGTAACCTTTGAGTTACTTAAGAGCAAAGGACAAATACAGGAATACAATGGGTAGTTCTGGCACCGAAACCACTTTATTATTTTGGAATGATTCAGAAAGAACAGTCAGGTGGGGTTCCCTATTCCAGAAAGTGCTTCCCTCTACATCTTTGCTGGAATGGAATTCTAGACCCCTCTACTCCAAAAAGCATTCAGACCAGCTAAGGAGTTCACAGACCTAGCACACTCTTCACTGGGCACAGATGGGAAAAGGAGGGGCTTCTGTACTCTGGCCAGAAGATTTTCAGAGAAAGGTCAGACCAAGTGAAAAAATAATTTAAATCTGTCAAGTGAACCCCTTATGTTGCTAACTGCTACCAACTAGCTGTTTGACCTTGGAGAGGGAGGGCATCACTTCTCTGGGCTGTGGTGGCCTCATTTTTATTCCAATTCTAAAGTGCTGTCACTTTATAACAATCTAAACAAAGGGTAACAAAAAGTCATGATTTAGGCATACCTAGTCTTAGTCCAAAAATCAATTGTTTGGGACTTAAAGTATTAAATCCACCCCACACGATATTCTGCTATTAAAACTAGAGAATATCAAACCTGTTTTCTTCTAAATGGAAAGCATCCTTCCAAGTCATCCCTTTAATCATCTACATAAAATCATCAAACCACTATGATAATTCTGAAAGGAAGAGTAATATAAATTACAACAACAGGAGTGCTACAATTAAATATCTTGATATTTTTTACTGGGTCAAATTTTGAATTATTCATTTATCTGCTTCACTTGGAAACCCTTCCTGCAAAAACTTGTTTCAGACCCTTCAGGATAGGTTTTTTTTTTGGCTGTGCCACAAGGCTTGCAGGATCTTAGTTTCCAGACCAGGGATCAAACCCAGGGCCCCTGCCCCTGCAGTGGAAGCATGGAGTCCTAACCATTGGACCACCAAGGAATAAGGAATTCCCTAGCATAGGTTTCATAGTAGAAACGCTGGGGAAAAAAATAATACATTATACTGTTTCTTCAAATTTTCAGCTAAGTGTCACTCTATTCCTCCACTCTGATATTTGTCTGAATCAATACAGAAACAATACGCAGCAAAATGCTGCAAATTTCTTAACAATGACTTTGGGCACCAATTCATGGAGCCAATACCTGAAAAAGATGGGCCCCTGGAACCTGATGACTGTAAAAAGAAATGGCTCATCTCTTGGAAGGTTTTTTTCAAAATGGAAGTCGGAACATCTTCAATAGAAAGAATGAACTCTTAATCTCCTCATGACAATTTATCCCTCGAGTATCCTTTACTGAGACTCATTAAAAAATTGACCAACATCTGATGTGGTGGATCTACTGTCAAGCCCTCCAACTCCCGTGCCCAAAACATGATATTCATTTATGAACACAACAGTGCACTATTTCAAGTAAAGCCTTTCTTAATCCCCAAAGCATTGTGAAAAGGATTGTCCATATACTTCACAGTTTCACACACATTTTCCCATACTTTGCTTTATTTGATATTTATAATAATCCTATAAGGTCTTAAGAAAGTTACTAATGCCTCTGATGATTCTCATTGTCTCACCTGATAGATAAGGAAAGAAAGTAAATGGCCCATGGAATAGAGAGTGAGTAAGCATTAAAATTGGGACTGGAAGTTGAGACCTCCTGTTTTCGCCACACACACAAAATTTTTGTGTCACCTTGGATACTATTTCCAAATGGGTTACTCAAGCTCCAGTTATAATATTCAACAAAATTTTGCAAGTGGCTACATTTTGCCAGCTCCTTTGTAGGACTAGTCTCAGCAATGTGATGCTCTGATCTTTTTTCCTTCATCTTAAATAATTCTGAGATCAAGAAATCTATGATGCATAGTAGGCATAATGTAACACTTATATGAAATTCAGCTCTTCTCCGGCTTTCTAAAAGTCTGATGAACTACCCTTGATGAAAATGAAAAATAAAAAAGATTTCTGTTCGAGAAAAACTTTACTTCGGACAAAAACAAAATGAAACTGAAACTGTGAAGCAAAATTACTAGTACTTAGCTATTAAATCTGGAAAACAGAAAAGAAGATGGATTGTGTGGTAGGTGGAAATATGAATATAATCTTCAGGTTGGTAACCAACTGCTATCTTTCTCCACTGAGAAGGAAATAAGAGGGAAAAGGCCTGTACCAAAGTAGGAAGAGATTTCAATTAGCTGAATAATTTTCAACATTAATGTTACAAAACTAAGTAAGCGGTTACACAGCACAATGGAAGGAGTATGTATTTGGAGTCAAGAGACCAGAGTTCAAATCCCAGCTGTCCTACTAAATTCGTGACTTTGAACCAATTACATAATCTCTCTAGGCCTTAACTCTCACTGTAAAAGGGTGAGATTATCACTATCTCACCAAATGGTGGTAAAGATTAAATGAGATACTGCATGTAAACTCTAAATACCTTGCACATAAGCTCTCAAAAAACAACTGCTCTCATGATAAAACAGGGGGAGGAGGAGATGGAAAAGTTAATTAAGGAATTACGTATTAGTCAGAATAGGCTAGGTTAGGCTGCAGGAACAAACACCACCAAAATCTCAGTGGCTTAACACAACTAAAGTTAATTTCTTGCTCACATAAAGCTGACTGTGGGTCTGGTGCCCAAGGGCAGCTGTCCAGGTGTAGGCTGCCTGGCTCTCCATCTCAAATGTTCTTTCATCTATTACAACAAGGCAAGAGAGCACAAGAATCACATACCAGCTACTATTGATACATGCTGCTGCCCGGAAGAGACACAAATCAGTTTTGCTCATTTTCATCATCTAAAGCAAATGATACAGACATGCCCAAATTCAAGAGGGTAGAAAAGTATAATCCTTTATTATGTCCAGAAATATTGATATTGGTATGATATCAATAATGTTTACTTTGGTTAGACTCTGAGAATTTTTTGTGAAGTTCTAGACTCTTCCTTGTGAAATGTGAAACACATCCAGAGGACGTTCCATATTGATGATGTTAGCTTTAAGAGTCACTGATTATATGTCCTACCACATCTCTCAAACTTTTCCTCTGCTGAATAAGATACCAGCTTTCCAGAAAATATATCTGATTTATAAGTCAAACCCACTCAAGAAAACTTGAGAACATAGATTAAAAAAGATCCCAAAACATTACATTAGGCAAATATAAATACAGACAGATAGACAAACACACACACACACACACACACACACACACACACACACACACACATCAGCTTTGTGGAAACATACCAAACAATTTTGCTAATCCCCTTTAAAACTGGGGGAAAAAACTAGTATTGAATTTTCACCAAATTCATATTAATTGCTTAAACTCAGACCACCAATTAGCGGGAAATAACAGGGTGTGTCATATGATTAGGGGATTTCAAATAAGCTTCTGCTAAACGAGCAGGTTCATCAGAAAGCACAGGAGTTGGTGACTGCATTTCAAAGGCATAAAAGAAAACAGAAGACTTGAACGCCAGCCGAAGTGGCAAAAATAAGCAATGTGCCACAGCCGCGTGGGCTCCGCAGCATTCTTTTCCTGGGGGCACAAAGCAGCACAGGGCCTTGGAAAGCTGCTGAGCTAGAACAAACAGGGACCACAAGTCGCCAGTGACTGTTCATTTCTGTCAAGTTCCCCCAGGGACATTTCAGTCAGATCTGAAGTCTGACAGTTCGCCCTGGGCACTTTGTCACAAAGGGTAAGACAGACTCTCAAAAAAGGTCTCTCTCCTAGGCCTCAGGGTTTTCCCTAGAAGCAAGCAAAAATCTTGGTTTCTGAATCCAACTGCTGATCCCAACAAACCCAACGGCGGCTGTAGCTAACCGCCTCCAGGGCGTGCTGTCCCTTCTCTCTCCTTCCCCACCCAGTTCCTGCCCCCTTGCTTTCCTCAATCCAAAAAATTAATTCTCTTGTTGGTTCTTTCATTCTCCTCTTCCCTCTCCTTTTTCGATCCTGGAACCCCTGTCTTCTTCAGATAACACTGCCCGGATTCTAACTAGGAGGTCTGGCTTCCGGCAGCAGGAGCAGAGTGTCTTTTACCTGCCCATCCTGATATCGGACAATGGGCAGCCGGCGCTGAGCAGCACGGGCACGCTGACTGTCCAGGTGTGCAGCTGTGACGACGACGGCCACGTCCTGTCCTGCAGCCCCGAGGCCTACATGCTCCCAGTCAGGCTGAGCCGCGGCGCCCTCATCGCCATCCTGGCCTGCATCTTTGTCCTCTTAGGTGAGTAAGTGGCTCCTCTCCATTCTGTGGGGTCCTGCAAGTGCTTACTTAGATACCATTCCGTTATCACCCTGACACAGCTGGCCAGAACTGGTTTTCCACACTGCGCTTATTGAAAAGGTGGGAGAGTAAGGCTGGGAAAAAGTGAAGAACTTGGAGACAGTCCCTTCCTTCAAGGAACTCATGGCCTCTGTGGCCAAATCAAAGCACATATATTTATCAAGCATCTACTGTAGGCCAGGCTGCCGTTCTAGGTGCTGGGATTAATAAGACAGAAATGCCCCAGCCTTCACAGAGCTTACTTCAAAATAAAGCAAGTTCATTTTGACATCATAGAACCTATATAATAATTTTGGACAGGATATGATGATCACCTCTTCTAACCCCCTCATTTCAGATAAGTAGTAGCTAAATCACAAAGAGGTAGTGACGAGCCCAAGGCCAAATCTCAGTGGCAGAGCCAGGGCTGAAACACAGGCAGGCCCCGCATTGCGCATCCCTGTATCTGAGCAGTACGGCCTTTCTCCCAAATGTTCATCCCCAGATTCAGGAGGTGGTAAGTGTTACAGAGAAGGGAAGAGGGACAGGGAGTCCTGAGAGGACAGGAGACCGGGGTGGGTGCCATTTTAACTAGGGTGGTCGGGGAGGACCTCACTGATAAGACGACCTCTGAGCAGAGATCTGAAAAAAGGGGCAGAGTGAACCACATGGATATCTGGGAGGGTAAGCTGTTTGGGGGCGTTAGCACCCCCCCCTCCCTGGGTACCGTGGCCTCTAACCAGGGCCAGTTTGCCTCTACTGGTGAAATAAAGATGTGATGACAGGCCAGTGGGAGAGCACTACTGGGATAGGGGATCCTTTCTTCTTCATCTAAAGTCATACTGCAAAGCAGCTCCCTACTCCCTTGTACCAAGGCCATTCATGCTATTATCCTCAAAATCCACACTCAAAACAAACACATCTAAACCAATTCCTGAAACCAAAAAAATATCTGTACATATCTCCCAACTCTTCTGACTGAAATAATTCACAGCATACTTATTTTGCTTAGAGAAAAGCAGACTTAGTAGATAGTAATATTATTCAATATGGAAAAAATTCTGGTAAGGGAAAAGAGTAAAGCATTGAGGATTAAAATTAGAATTTAAGCCCTGATCCCAGGTTTACCTCCAAACCAAGAGACTGAGTCAGACCAAAGAAAGGTCTAACTAAAATGTCAGTTGCTTGATTGAATTTCTAGTAGGTCTGTGGAACATGCTTCATGTAGGTCAGTGCTACATGAAGGGAAAAGCAGTATAAAGAAGTAACCTTTCAAAGTCCTTGGATCCCTGGATCAAAGAGGATTGTTATGGCTTCTGGTCCCTTTCTGTACTGACAAATAAAACCCTCCTGCAATTCCCTGAGTGTCCATAAGGTGGCACTGGGAGCCCTTGAGTGCATAACAGGACAACCTGCAAGAGGCCTTTGAAGAAACTTGCTCCTAGGAGAAATTTCCAGTCTGGCTGTCCTTACTTCTATCTTAGGAAAATGTCTACATTATAAGTTCACCCTAGCCCACAAACAGTAAAAGAAGCCACCATTTCAGGGGGACTGATTTAAAGGGGCTGGCACAAAGAGGCTCTCAAGTTAGAAGTGGTGTGCAAGGGGCGATTTATTTTGTGCCTCCCAAACCCATTACGTCTTGCCTTTGGAATTGCGCAGAATAAACAGACAGTTTTCAGGACCTAAACCAAGCAAAGCTGTCATAAAATCCTCAGAGTTTTAGGCACTTGCACTTCTAAGAGCGTACATCCCACATTAAATATAATTCATAAAACTGAGTAAGACTGAACTGCAGTTGATTTGTCAAAGAAATACTACATTTTGTGGATAATTATATTAACACATTAATTTTGACTATGGATTTTTTCCATGTTTCAAATATGTTTCTAGTTCCCAGAAAATCTCATAGGCCCTATGCACTGTGCCTATAGATCCTAAAGAATAAACATCCCTAGAACTGATTCTCTTCTGTCAGGGAAGCCCTTCAGCTGAATAGGATCATTTTCCCAAAATTTGATTTTCAGGGGGTTATATAATACTTGTTATTTAAATAAATTACCTAAAAATAAGTTACGTAGCAATCTTTATTTTTTTCAGATTTCTATAAACTGCCTAATTCTATATCATCAGAATTCTTTCCAGTACAAAGACTTTTCTAATCTTGCTTCCCAGCATTTTCTGAAATACCACACCTAGCACTCCAGTGTCACCTGTGTGGAGGTTTTCCCAGGTCCCCAGGAAGAATTAACTGGCCCTGCTTCTGTATTCTCTGCAAAACTCTTGCAGCTCTATGATAGTCCTATCACCACCTGTTTCATATTAATCATTAATGTCTATTATCTCCTTAGATTGCACGCCTGTAAAAACAGAAATCATGTCATATTCTACTTTGTTTCCGTTTTGCTTCAGATAATGTCTAAAACATATTTGAGTTTAGTAACTCCTTACTGAATCCCTCAAACACAGCAAGTTCACTCAGAATCCCATTTCTCCACCCTGCATCCATCCAAATCACACCCCAACCTCCAATGCCCAGTTCAAGCCCCCACTTCCTTAAAGTCCTATTAGTCCATTTCTCTGAAATCCCACAGTCCTCTAGTCTATGAGTTACATTTTTGCACAGAGATAAAATACAAGAGTATATAACTGTTTCCTGTGTGTGCATTTTGTCACCCGAGCTATTCAGGAATATATCATGTATTAACATCATTAACTGCAATTTACAAAAAGCACATTCCACATTCAAGTTTAAAAAACCATTGTTGTTATTTTTTTAAGTCAGTCCATAATCTTACTGGGCATATGACTGTACTCCATTCCCCCCCACCCCTTGGATAAACTGGGCTCTTATTTTGCAGTGTTGTCAAGCTGTCACTGTTCACCAGCTGTAACAAAGCATGCTAGAAAAAAAAAAAAATCAATAGCAGTTCTACAGCCAAAACCTCAACACACTTCCTGGAAAACATTTTTACTCACAGAGATAAACGGTTCAATGGGATTACCTCCATCTCTCCTTTAAACCCCAGCGAACACATCCTGCGGAAAAAAAAAAAAACCGTTATGTTGGGATAAAATTTCATCCAAACCTGCAAGGGCACATCTAACAGTGTGGTGCGTCTTTGATAACATGATGAATTATATAAAATGTCACTGCTCATTCCCTCTCTTCCATGAACATCCTTAGATCTAGAAAGTCACAACCATCTCTCTAATGGAAGGCTTTTCTGAGGAATCTGAGTTAACTGGACAAAGACGGTCATTTATGCTCTCTTATTTTTTGGAGAAAACATAAAAAGACTAAGACTTTGGCTCATATTTAACACATGTGTCTATACTCATATGAATTAATATATGATCACAACTGACCCTTGAACAATGGTGGGGTGGGGTTAGGGGCCCAGACCTGCCTTGAAGTCATGTATAACTTATAGTCGGCCCTCAGTATCCACGGTTCAGCCTTTGCAGCAACCAACTACAGTAGTGCTGCAGTATGTATTTATTTTTAAAAATCCACAGCTAAGTGGACCCCAGTAATTCAAACCCATGTTGTTCCAGGGTCCACTGTATATTTACAAAGTAGGATCCTATTGAGAGCCTGATGTAAAAAAGCAGGATTCCACCTACAGAGTAAGGTTTTCACATTATAATAGAGAAACACGTATTCGTCCTTACGTAGTCAGAAAACATGATCTGATCCTTAGCATATACTCCACGGCGGGCCACAGGGCTTCGTGCTTTGTTAATGAGATGTTACACTGGGTGGCTGGGTGTACAAACGCACACACATTTCAAAGCGATAAGGTGTGTGCAGAGCCTCTACACGCAACTTCTACTTAAACCACGTGGAAACATGTCACGTAGGGTTCACTCGCCCACAGACTCTCCATCCAGCAGTGCAGGAAGAGTGAGAACAGGGTAGACCCTGTGAGGTCACATAGCCAAACACTGCCCCTGCGCTCCCCACCCAGACAGCCCTTCCCCTACCTGTGCTACTCAAGAGCTCCGGTCTCGGCCCACACGGCCGGGGCTCTTCCGCCAACACCCGGTCCTCTGTGTTCCCGGCAGTGCTGGTGCTGCTCATCCTGTCCATGCGGAGGCACCGGAAGCAGCCGTACATCATCGACGACGAGGAGAACATCCACGAGAACATCGTCCGCTACGACGACGAGGGCGGCGGCGAGGAGGACACCGAGGCCTTCGACATCGCGGCCATGTGGAACCCCCGGGAGGCGCAGGTGGGCGGCGCCTCCAAGACGCGGCAGGACATGCTGCCCGAGATCGAGAGCCTCTCCCGCTACGTGCCTCAGACGTGCGCCGTCAACAGCACCGTCCACAGCTACGTCCTGGCCAAACTCTACGAGGCCGACATGGACCTGTGGGCCGCGCCCTTCGACTCCCTGCAGACGTACATGTTCGAGGGGGACGGCTCGGTCGCCGGGTCTCTGAGCTCCCTGCAGTCGGCCGCTTCAGACTCGGAGCAGAGCTTCGACTTCCTGACGGACTGGGGGCCCCGCTTCCGGAAGCTGGCGGAGCTCTACGGGGCGTCGGAGGGGCCCACGCCCCTGTGGTGACGGAAGCCGGGAGGCCGGCGCGCGGCCAAACCCGGCCGTTCTGGGGCGGAGGCTTCGCGGAAGAGGCGCCGCCAACCGCAAGAGCAAGACTGTGCTGGAGAGTGAGGTTGCGGGGGGAGCGGGCGAGCAGAGCTCTCTCTGGATCAGCTTTACTTGGTTAGATTAAGTTAAATAATCAAAAGGAAACACAGGAAGAGGGGGGCAGAATCTCCAATGACCTTTTCTTCTTTTTTAATTTTTGTGATACTGTATTCAAAGGTGTGGATTCCACGGTTAAGTATGGCGGGCTTGACTTTTCTCCGCTGTTCACTTGGTCATTTTGCCACCTCAGAGAGGCTGTGCTTTTCAGTGCAGAGGTGGCAGTTGAAAGCAAATAGAAAGTTCTACTCTCCTATCCGTTTTTTGTTTTGTTTTATTTTTAATCATGTTTATTCGCCACTTAAAAGTTTTGCTGGCTCATCACACTGCACAAACCAACCCCCATAAAAGAACACTGAAAAATTATTCCTCGGTGAAATTAACCTACTTGTTCTGGGATGGATGCAATTTCTTTTAATCCTTTTAAAACAAGGTTAAGGCCTAATTGACCTTGCATGGGGGGTGGGCAGGGGGGTGGGAGAAGGAAGAGGCATTGACTTTAAGCTCAAGTTTAATGGCTGAACCAAGAGTTGTTGGCATTACAACAAATCCACCTCCATGGAGTTAGAGTGCTCTTTAACTGTGCCCCTGCAAAATTATTCAGAAGGAAACCAGAAAACCTGCCTCTTTTGCACTGTAGACGTCTCTTCCATGTGCCAAATGTGAAGATTAGATTCTACAAATGAAAGCCAAATAAAAAGAAGTATCTGATAAAAGCATGGGTTAGAGGGCTTTCCTAATCTGTGTGAGGTCAATTCAAGGGATGTTTACATACTGTAGATAACCTACTTGAACACAAATCAGTATTATAGAGAATAAATGGATGTAAGAAAATTACATATATAAGTTTTGTATATTTGTTAATAATTTTGGTAATAAATATGATGTACTGCATCTCAGTACCTTAGCACCTCTTTTAATAAAAGTTAAATAGAAGGGAAAGTCTATTGCACATGTGTTTAATTGCTGAGCAGGTAAGAGATGGTTTTGTGATCCTGACCTAGTCTCAGGTTCTTGGGGCTGGGGCTCATTCATCAAACAAAGACAACAGCACAGAAGTATGAGGCTGTGCATTCTATTTCGGTCACTGATCAGATGAACGTATGGTTTAAACTGTAAAGCTGTAAAGCTTTTCATAAATATTCTTCATTTCCCCATCCCTTAAAAGAGCAAAGGATGGTTTGATAACATCAGCAATACAATAGTGAGTTTAGCCGATATTTTTTTTTTGTTTTGTGAGAGTGTATTGCACACAGCCACCAATGAAGCAGGCCACTGTGCTACTTTCATCTCTGTTCTGTTGGCAAATCAAATATGTACCAAAAATATGTACAAATATGTACATCTTGTCAATATTGGATGAGCTCACAGAACACTGGGGCCATATTTTATTCATGTTTCCTTTCCCCACAGTAGCTAAGAGTGGGTACTTAATAAGTGCTTAATGGGTACATGATGGAAGGGATCTCTTTCTTTGACATCGTATTATTAAAGGATATTTTACACAGTTATCCTCACCATTGGGAACAAATTGTGAACAAAATAGTTTTCTGAGTGTCTTGGTTAAAGGTTCTCAAATTTTAATGTGTGTCAGAATCACTTGGAACAGAATCACTTGTTAAACTATAGCTTGTTGGGCCTTTACCCACAAAGTTTCTACTTCAGTTGATCTGGGGCAATTTGCATTTCTAACAGGTTCCTGGGTGACGCTGATGCTGCTGGTCCAGGGACCACACTTTGAGAACCTTTGGCATATGGTCACGCTTTCTCAAATATAGAAAGATTAGATTGCATTGGGGCCTACCCCGTCAGTAGAATAGTATTGTGAATCTCTTTTCCAGTAAAAAGGAGAGTTTGGCAGAAATATGTGAGAAGGCTAATGGATGTCTGGGAACCAGCAGGATGTGCTTCACGCTTTATTACATGGTACACTAACAGCCAGGCAAGTTCTCATCTTCAACCTTCAGCATACTAACCCTTTCCTCCATGAAAGGCAGCTCTCATACATGCTCTTTGAGGGTAAAGTGTGATGTAAAAATAAATAAACTTAGCAAAGAAAAACGTGAACTTGAGTCCAAACTAGGCTTTACAACATACCAGTTATGTGAATGTGGGCAAATTAACCATTATAACATTCTTCTTTTCTATCACTAGCCCTGAGGATAATTTTTTGACTAGCTCACTCTGTGTTGCTTGTTTTAAAAACTGGGAACAGCTGTTATCCTAACCACAGGGGATTATCATGCCCCACATCCTGCAAATGTGGTCCCCCATGATACTGGGCATGAAGTGATTAAGCAGAATCTCCTGGAGCTTCTGCTCCCTGGGAAGATGTTTAATGGTGTGATACAGGAAGTGTGAGAGAAGCACAGAATAGGAGATCCATTTCAACTCACACTCTAAGCTTAATAGAGACTCTTCCCTCCAAATGAGTTTTAGAATTCCCTTTCCACCGCCACAGTTTACCACAAATGCTGGTTCATTTGAAAATAAAACATCATTACCACCAGACAGAATGCAGTGTGATCAGGTTAAAAAAGAGAGCTGTAAAATTATCCAGCCATTTATTTGTAAACAGGTAAAGCAGCTAGCCTTTAATTTATATGTTAGAGGGAAAAGGAACATCTGTGGAAATCAATTGATAAGACTCTGTCTGGAACTGTATTCTGAACAAGAACACAAGCAAAGATAAAGATTAGCAATGAATTTTCTAAATCATAAAAGCAGAATATCCCAACATGGCAGATAGCAAAGGCAAAGAAGGGAGTAGTTTGCACAAGAAAGAATCTATAAATCCTGAAAACAAATTCAAACAAGCCAAAATCACTACAGGCACATTGACTATGCATTGTTACTAGTTTACTAGTGATCGAGAGCTAAACCTTGATGTCAGAATTCCCAGTATTTCCTTTCTAACGCTGGAAATACATGAGCACAGGATACACTTTGCAAGCAGTTCTTTTCGCAGATGGACTCATTCTCAAATCCATTTGTCATCTTCATAATAAGGAACTTTCAAGATATTTTTATGTGTAAATACCTGGATTTGGGAGGCTTCTGCTTGATCCTGAGGGTCAAGGTTCTGGTACAGGGAATGGACAAAATTAGATCAAGGAAACTTCTTTTTAAAATGACCTACTAATGAGACATATCTGTTTCTTATGATTTATGTTGTGCAAAAATTGTGAGTACTAATTTATAGTATCTGTAATTAACTACAACATCAACCAAAAACACAATTTTTCCTAAATCTTTTCTCCTGGGACGGGAAGCTGGCAAATCCTACCCCATGTGTTTGTCCATACTCCTGGTTTGTAAGGATTCCAGATGACTGATGACGAGGCTGTTTCTTCCACTCCAACATTTTAGCCACTGAGGCCACCTTCCTGGTACCCATGATGACAAGGGCTACTTTCCATCCCAGAAAACCTTAGACCACTTCTCTGAGAGGACACACTTCCAAAAGCTAGTAAAACTACCTATGAGTCTTTTCTTATTTTTCAGGAAGTTTGGATACTAGCTTTTCTTTTATTATTTCCACTTCTTCCCCTTCTTCATATCAACTGTTTTACCACCATTGCTGCATAAGAAGACACTAAACTTAGTGGTGTAAAACGACAATCTTTTTTTTATTTTTCTGTTTTTTGTTTTGTTTTGTTTTGGCTGCTTTGGGTCTTCATTGTTGCACGCAGGCTTTCTCTAGTTGCGGCGAGTGGGGGCTGCTCTTCATTGCGGTGCGCGGGCTTCTCACTGTGGTGGCTTCTCTTGTTGCGGAGCATGGGCTCTAGGCACACAGGCTTCAGTAGTTGTGGCTCGTGGGCTCTAGAGCGCAGGCTCAGTAGTTGTCGCGCACGGGCTTAGTTGTTCTGCAGCATGTGGGATCTTCCCAGACCAGGGCTCGAACCCGTGTCCCCTGCATTGGCAGGCGGATTCTTAACCACTGCAGCACCAGGGAAGTCCCCAATCAGCTATATTGTCTTTCCCTTTTTTCTACTCTGCCTCCTTCTTCTATTCCAGGAATCACTTTGGATTCCATTCACCATTTCTTTTCTCTCTTCCATTCCCCCTCCTCTCTATAGAATACATTCTTGTTTATAGGTATATTATTCTCCAAAATTCAGTTTTATCCCTACCATGCAGTACTTTCAGAAATAAATGAATATTTTATGAGAATACTTAGCAAAATATCTGATATATAAAAGGCACACAATATATTTTTATTGAAGTATAATTAATACACAATAAACTGCAGGTAAAGCATATTATTTAATGTTTTGACATATGTATACACCCATGAAGCCATCATCCCAATCAAGATAGTAAATATATCTGTTACCCTCAAGAGTTTTCTCATACCCTACTGTAATACCTCTCTCCCATCCCTGCCAACCACCTCCCCCAACTGCAAGCAACCACCAATGTGCCTTCTATCACTGTAGATTTGTTTACATTTTCTAGAGTTTTATATAAATGTAATCATACAGAGTCTACTCTTTTGTGTGTGTGGAGGATGGGGTCTGGCTTCTTTCACTCAGCATTATTAGTTTGAGTATCATACATGCCACTGTGTATATCAACAGTTCATTGCTTTTTGTTGATAAGCAGTATTCCATTGTGTAGATAAACCACAATTTGTTTATTCATTCATGTATTAGTTTGCTCATGCTGCCAAAATAAAATACCATAAATTGGGCAGCTTAAATAACAAAAATTTATTTTCTTTTAGTTCTGGAAGCTGGAAGCCCAAGATCAGGATACCAGTATGGTCAGATTCCAGTGAGGACTCGCTTCCTGGTTTTCAAATGGCCACTTTCTCATTGTATCCTCACATGGTGGCAGGAGCAAGTGAGCTCTCTGGTGTCTGTTCTTATAAGGACACTAATCATATCAGATTAGTGCCCCAGCCATGTAACCTCATTGAACCTTAGTTAATTACTTCCTTACTCCAAATACAGTCACATTAGAGGTTAGGGCTTCAGCATATGAATTTGGGGCATGGAGGGGGACACAATTCAGTCCATAACAATTCATATGTTGATGGACATTTTGATTGTTTGCAGCTTTTGGCTGTTACAAGTTAGGCTGCTAAGAACACTTGCATGTGAGTCTTTGTATGGACATATATTTTCTTTTCCCTTGGATAAATGCTTAGGAGTGGAATGGCTGGAGTCATATGGTAGGTATATGTTTTCAGTTCTTGTTTTGGTTTTCTTAAACTGCTAAACTATTTTCCAAAGTCTTTTTACCATTTCTAATTCCCACCGGCAGTATATGAGGGTTCCATTTCCTCTTCACCTTCACCAATACTTGGTATGGGCTGGGTTTTTTTCATTTTTGTCATTGTAATAGGAATGTTGTAGTATCTCGCTGTGGTTTTAGTTTGTAATATCCTAATGACTAATAATGCTGAGCATCTTTTCACATGCTTATTTGCTATCCACATATCTTCTTTGGTGGAGTACCCAGAGGTATTTGCCCATTTTTAATTGCTTCATTATTGTTGAGTTTTGAGATTTCTTTTTATTTCCTGGATATGAGTCTTTATCAGGTACAGACTTTGTAAAGATTTTTATTCCAGTCTGTGGCTTGTCTTTTCATTCCCTTAACAATGTCTTTTGAAGGGCAGGAGTTTTTTTATTTTGATGAAATCCCAATTCATCAATTTGTTCTCTTGTAGATTGTGCTTTCAGTGTCATTTCTAAAAAAATCTTTGCCTACCCAAGGTCACAAATGTTTTCTTCCATGTTTTTTTTCTAGAACTTTTGTGGTTTTAGGTTTTACATTAGGTCTATAATTCATTTGGGATTTATCTTTGTAGATTTTTAGGTATGAACTGAAGCTCTGTTTTTCTTTTCCCTTTTGGCATATGGATATCCAATTGTTCTAGAACCATTTAGTGAAAAAAGCTGTCAATTTTTTTACTGCATTGCCTTTGTTGTGAGTTGAATTGTGTCTGCCACAAAGATATGTTCAGGTCCTAACCCCCAGTACCTGTGAATGTGACCTTATTTGGAAATAGGATCTTTGTTTACAGATGTAATCAAATGGACTTGAGGTCATACTGGACCAATGATTGGTGTCTTTATAAGAAGAGAGAAATTTAGACACAGAAGCAGAGACACAGAGTGGAGAATGCCATGTGACAACTGAGGCAGACAATTGAAGAGATGCATCTACGAGCCAAGGAGTATTAAGGATTGTCAGCGACCACCAAAAGTTAGGGAGAGGCATGGGACAAATTCTCCCTCCAGAAGGTACCAACCCTGCCCACACTTTGAGTTCAGACTTCTAGCCTCCAGAAGTGTGAGAGAATACCTTTCTGTTGTTTAAACCACCCAATTTGTGATAATTTGTTCTGGCTGCCCTAGGAAACCAATAGAAGCCTTATATAATACATTTTTTAAGATCTATTTTAACATAAAAAATAACTCAGTATGAACCCTTTACGTGTCCTTGTCACTTTGGCTGGATCTACAACACATCCACACACCAGGTTGCTTATTAATTAATTAACTAATTAGTGTGTTCGTTTTGCAGGATCTTTTTTTATTTCGACTCAGCCTTTGCACATGGTTGGAGTGTATGGAGAGGGCTCTGAAGATGCCCTGCTCTCTGGCAGGTCTCAGGCAGCAGCAGAACTCTCCAGCTGACTTGGCAGCCTGCGAGCAGCTCTCACAGTTGCAGACAAGGGGGAGGGAAGAATGAACCACCAGATGGCTGAGAAGAGACACTTCCATTCATATGACCCCACTGATGTGGGCGGTGCAGAGAGGTTACAGAGAAAGCAGAGAAGGCAGGAGCTGCTGAAAACGGTGCTAAGTGCCCATTGGTCCTCAGGCAGCACAGCAAAAGGACAGCATTCAGAGAGGTGTCCCCCACTCGGCCGCAATACGGAGCATATGTACCCTTGGCATGACTCTGCAAGTGAAGAGCTGCACAGCAGAGTGAAAGAATTAACCTTCAAAGAGCAGGCTGCGTGGTTTCCTTCTGTCTCTTGTACTTGATATTCCCCTGCTGCCCCAGGAAACTGATGTAATCCTCTGTGTTTCCCTGCCAGGCCCATATGCAGTGAAATTCACTCATCCTAATTGCTAGTCTTCACTAGCCTCCTGGGGGAGGGCGGGGCACCAACGGTCTGCCCCCGTGTTTACCTCCAGGACTGGCTTCATCAACCTCAAATTTGTACATTTGCCAATGACTTCTTGGGACTGTGGCTATTGGGCCATATGATGGTTGGTGTGAGATGAGATTCTTAAATGCAGGGCATTACCTGAGGATGAATATTAGTTACACCCAAGAGGGGACTCAGGGCCTCATCAGCATGCTCCAGGCGGACGTCACTGCTGCTGAGCTGAAGCAAAGGGAAGGGGAAGGTCATGGCCGACTATTTAGCACCTACTGTATGCCGGCACAGTGCCAGGTGCTTTTACATTAATGATCATGTTGAAAACATGAGCAAAGCACAGACCTAAAACCAGAAAAGAACACAGAGCCATTTGTGAAACACTCACCTCAGATGTTGATACCATTGGCTCCTCTGGGAGCTATAACATGTAAGGAGCTCTGCACACATCCTTCACCATTGATTGTTGATATCCCGTCTACATCTTAAACCCTAGAGAACTGAATACTGGCCTTCACAGTGGGCAGTGAAACCAGGTAAGGACAGCTGACAAGCATCATCTGAGAAATAGGGAGTGATCATGCTTTTGAAATTCAGTCCTATGTTCTTTCTGGAAACTATGTATATTTCACTATTATGGGAAGATTTTTTAAAAATAGATGTCATTGGAGAGGACTTCATTATCAGGAACCTTACATAACCCAGGTTAATCTCCTCTCAAAGGAGCAGGAGGCTATTTCTGGAGAACACTGGCACACTGCCATATTTACAGTGTGTCCCTTACCTACAAACTGGGTACAAATTCTCTGTAAACTCCAAGCCACTTATCACATCCAGATTCCCACATGGATCTAAGCATATGCCATGTACACCTCAGGCACAATGGGCAAACAGATTATTTATGGGACCTGGCAGAGATATCTTGATCAGGGTTTTTAGTCACAGTCTCGGTGACAGCATCCACTGTGACAGTGAGCAGGTAAAGTGAATAATAATATATCCATCTTGGAAGGTCAGTTCCTGCTCATACTTCTAATTATTAAGTACATGATTGAGAGCCTCTCCGTAGCTTAGTTTCCTACTGTGAAGGTAGGCTGTTCATTATTCAAAGTTGTTCTTTTGTTGCAGATGTAGAATAGAAAAAGTGGCAATTGCTCCAATGCAATCCTTTTATTTTGAAGAAAAAAAAAAAAAGGCACAGATTTTTGACTTCTTGAAATGGAAGGCTAGAGCTTATTTTTTCTCCTTCCGTTTCAGTGCCTTCCTCACTGAGTCCATCAGTAAATCTTAAGGCTCCATTAAAATATAACTTGATTAGGGATCATCCTTTAGCATCATCCTAGTTGGTTTGTTTCCCTCCTGACTAAACACCTTCCTTTGAAGGAAAAGGAAATGATGCAACCTTCTCATTTTATCTCAAAGAGAAAAAACAAAAAGACACTTGAAGCTGCAGAAATAGGAACTTAACAGCGTAGACAGAAATCTCTTCTATAGGGTCCCTCTAGCCAAAAGTAGACTAGATTTAAAAATGCCAAAACAGGAGAAATGTGATCATCTAAATGAGGTTCACATTAATTCTATTACTTGGTCATCTTTGGCCAAGTTTTCTAATAAAGCCTAAATAGATAAACTAGATAAATAGCAAGCTTAAGTAGATAGGTTATTTTTATAACTTCTATATTAACTAGCACACTTGGGAGCCTAAATTATTGAATACTGATCATAAGACTATTCAAGGATGACCATACATCCTTTATCGTTCTGTTCTAAGTCTTTGCTTATAAATGGCATTATTACACATGGCCGCATTCTAAGAGTTTGCTCAGCATTGTATTCAGTTGTTTGGCCAAAGTTCCATCCTGCAGGGGAGAATTCCCCCTCTCCCAAACTGAAAAGAATGGTAATATCAATGGGTAATAACTCTGGAGCTGAAGAAATGTGCATCTCAATGTGGTAGACGTTGGGGCAGGTCACAAATATTCCAACTACCCTCCATCTAGGTACACATGGGTCCGAACTTCTCCATCAGGTTATCGTTGTGTCCGACCATGTGACTGCACTGAGCTAAGGAAACATGAGCAGGAGCCTTGACAGCCAATGTGAGATTTGCTGGTTCCTTGCCCCTTCCTGCTGCAGTGATCTTTGAAGTCTGTGCCAAAAGGAACCTCTTTCTGCCTAGGTCTGAGTGACCGTATTAAGTAGGGTCCTCCTGCTGGCCTGTAGCCTGAGCTGAAATGAGAGCTGTCACAGGACAGACACACCAACTTTCACAGTGTTAAGTCACTGAGATTTTGGAGTTACTTATTACCCCAGTATAATTTTGCCTATCCAGGCTAATACGACAATGACGAAAACTGTTAACTTCCCTTAAGAAGAGGAATTAACCAACTGGTATGACTGGTATGCATGATGACTACTGATGCCTCCTCCAAAATACATGTGCCCTGGTTGTTTTTTACCGTGAGTAAGAGTGGATTTTGTTGACCAATTCATCTTTTTTCCATCTCTTCTCAAAATTAACAGCACACATTTTCAAGATTAAAGAATAAAACAGCACTGTGCCCATAGATGGACACGCACAGAGGGAATGTAGCCATGTGACAATGGACACAGAGATCGGATCACGCAGCTACAGGCCAAGGAACGCCAAGTGATGTCGGCAACCCCTGGAAGCTGGGAGACGAGCATGAGTAGATACTGCCTCTGGACCCCCAAGAAGGAGCCAGCCCTGCTGCCACCTTGATTTGGGACTTCCGGCCTCCAGAACCATGAAAGGTTAAAGTCCTGATGTTTTATGTCACCCAGTTTTTGGTACTTTGTTACGGCAACACTAGGAAACTACTACAGTGACTTTTAACTATACTTTCTACCATTCCTCAGCCTGCCTGACGTTTTTACCATGAGTCTTCACATGATGACCTGCACATTCCTGCATTTTAAACCTCCATGCTTTCTGAGACTCTTTCTGAGTTGAGTAAAATAGGTACAGGGCCTAAACTCTTCTTTAGCCAAATAATCCCTACCAAGATCAGAAGCAATATCTTGTTAATCTTCTCCCTCTCTCTTTTTTTTTTCTCATATTCACTTGTTTGTTTTATTTTTCCTATTCCACATATAAGTGAAAACATACAGTATTTGTCCTTCTCTGTCTGACTTACTTCACTAAGCGTAATACCCTCCAGGTCCATCCATGTTGTTGCAAATGGCAAAATTTCATTATTTTTTTATGGCTGAGTAATATTCCATTATATATATCACATCTCTTTATCCATTCATCTGTTGATGAACACTTAGGTTGCTTCCAGGTCTTGACTATTATAAATAACGCTCCTATGAATATTGGGGTGCAGGTATCTTTTCAAATTAGTGTTTTTGTTTTCTTCAGATATATACCCAGGAGTGGAATTCCTGTATCCTATGGTAGATTTATTTTTAATGTTTTGAGGAAGCTCCATACTCTTCTGCATAGTGGCTGTACCAGTTTACATTCCCACCAACAGTGCATGAAGGTTTCCTTTTCTCCACATCCTCGCCAACATTTATTATTTGTTGTCTTTTTGATGATAACCATTGTGACAGGTGTGAGGTGATGTCTCATTGTGGGTTTGATTTGCATTTCCCTGATGATTAGCCATGTTGAGCATCTTTTCATTTGCCTGTTGGCCATCTGTATATCTTCTTAGGAAAAATGTCCATTCAGGTCTTCTGCCCATTTTTAAATCAGGCCGTTTGTGTTTTTGATATTGAGTTGTATGAGCTGTGAATGAGCTGCCTATATATGTTGAATATTAGCCACTTATCAGACATATTATTTGCAAACATCTTCTCCCATTCAGTAAGTTGTCTTTCCGTTTTGTTGATGTTTTCCTTCGATGTGCAAAAGCTTTTAATTTTAATTCGGTCCCATTTGTTTATTTTTGCTTTTGTTCTTTTTTATCGTTTTTTTTTTTAAACAACTTTATTGGAGTATAATTGCTTTACAATGTTGTATTACTTTATGCTGTATAATGAAGTGAATCAGTTATATGTATACGTATATCCCCGTATCCCTTCCCTCTTGTATCTCCCTCCCACCCTCCCTGTACCACCCCTCTAGGTGGTCACAAAGCACCCAGCTGATCTCCCTGTGCTATGCGGCTGCTTCCCACTAGCTATCTATTTTACATTTGGTAGTGTATATATGTCCATGCCACTCTCTCACTTTGTCCCAGCTTACACTTCCCCCTCTCCGTGTCCTCAAGTCCATTCTCTACATCTGCTTCTTTATTCCTGTCCTGCCCCTAGGTTCATCAGAACCTTTTTTTTCTTTTAGATTCCATATATATGTGTTGGAATACGATATTTGTTTTTCTCTTTCTGACTTACTTCACTCTGTGTGACAGACTCTAGGTCCATCCACGTCACTACAAATAACTCAATTTCGTTTCTTTTTATAGCTGAGTAATATTCCATTGTATATATGTGCCACATCTTTATCTATTCATCTGTCGATGGACACGTAGGTTGCTTCCATGTCCTGGCTATTGTAAATAGTGCTGCAATGAACACTGTGGTACATGACTCTTTTTGAATTATGGTTTTCGCAGGGTATATGCCCAGTAGTGGGATTGCTGGGTCTTTATGGTAGTTCTAGTTTTAGTTTTTTAAGGAACCTCCATACTGTTCTCCATAGTGGCTGTATCAATTTACATTCCCACCAACAGTGCAAGAGGGTTCCCTTTTCTCCACACCCTCTCCAGCATTTATTGTTTGTACATTTTTTAATGATTGATAGCCATTCTGACTGGTGTGAGGTGGTACCTCATTGTAGTTTTGATTTGATTTTCTCTAATGATTAGTGATGTTGAACATTCTTTCATGTGTTTGTTGGCGATCTGTATAACTTCCTTGGAGAAATCTCTATTTAGGTTTTCTGCCCATTTTTGGATTGGGTTGTTTGTGTTTTTGATATTGAGCTGCATAAGCTGCTTGTATATTTTGGAGATTAATCCTTTGTCAGTTGCTTCATTTGCAAATATTTTCTCCATTCTGAGGGTTGTCTTTTCGTCTTGTTTATGCTTTCCTTTGCTATGCAAAGGCTTTTAAGTTTCATTAGGTCCCATTTGTTTATTTTTGTTTTTATTTCCATTTCTCTAGGAGGTGGGTCAAAAAGGATCTTGTTGTGATTTATGTCATAGAGTGTTCTGCCTATATTTTCCTCTAACAGTTTGATAGTGTCTGGCCTTACATACAGGTCTTTAATCCATTTTGAGTTTATTTTTGTGTATGGTGTTAGGGAGTCTTCTAATATCATTCTTTTACATGTAGCTGTCCAGTTTTCCCAGCACCATTTATTGAAGAGGCTGTCTTTTCTCCATTGTACATTCTTGCCTCCTTTACCAAAGATAAGGTGACCACATGAGCGTGGGATTATCTCTGGGCTTTCTATCCTGTTTCATTGATCTATACTTCTGGTTTTGTGCCAGTACCATACTGTCTTGATTACTGTAGCTTTGTAACATAGAGTGAAGTCAGGGAGCCTGATTCTTCCAGCTCCGTTTTTCGTTCTCAAGATTGCTTTGGCTACTCAGGGTCTTTTGTGTCTCCATACAAATTTTAAGATTTTTTTTTCTAGTTTTGTGAAAAATGCCATTGGTTGTTTGATAGGAATTGTATTGAATCTGTAGATTGCTTTGGGTAGTATAGTCATTTTCACAATGTTGATTCTTCCAATCCAAGGACATGGTATATCTCTCCATCTGTTTGTATCAGCTTTAATTTCTTTCATCGGTGTCTTATAGTTTTCTGCATACAGGTCTTTTGTCTCCTTAGGTAGGCTTATTTCTAGGTATTTTATTCTTTTTGTTGCAATGGTAAATGGGAGTGTTTCCTTAATTTCACCTTCAGATTTTTCATCATTAGTGTATAGGAATGCAAGAGATTTCTGTGCATTAATTTTGTATCCTGGTACTTTACCAAATTCATTGATTAGTTCTAGTAGTTTTCTGGTAGCATCATTAGGATTCTCGATGTATAGTATCATGTCATATGCAAACAGTGACAGCTTTACTTCTTTTCTGATTTGGATTCCTTTTATTTCTTTTTCTTCTCTGATTACTGTGGCTAAAGCTTCCAAAACTATGTTGAATAATAGTGGTGAGAGTGGACAACCTTGTCTTGTTCCTGATCTTAGAGGAAATGGTTTCAGTTTTTCACCATTGAGGACGATGTTGGCTGTGGGTTTGTCATATATGGCCTTTATTATGTTGAGGTAAGTTCTCTCTATGCCTACTTTCTGGAGGGTTTTTATCATAAATGGGTGGTGAATTTTGTCGAAAGCTTTCTCTGCATCTATTGAGATGATCATATGGTTTTTCTCCTTCTATTTGTTAACATGGTGTATCACATTGATTGATTTGTGTATATTGAAGAATCCTTGCATTCCTGGATAAACCCCACTTGATCATGGCGTATGATCCTTTTAATGTGCTGTTGGATTCTGTTTGCTAGTATTTTGTTGAGGATTTTTGCATCTCTGTTCATCAGTGATATTGGCCTGTAGTTTTCTTTCTTTGTGACATCTTTGTCTGGTTTTGGTATCAGGGTGATGGTGCCCTCATAGAATGAGTTTGGGAGTGTTCCTCCATCTGCTATATTTTGGAAGAGTTTGAGAAGGATAGGTGTTACCTCTTCTCTAAATGTTTGATCGAATTCGCCTGTGAAGCCATCTGGTCCTGGGCTTTTTTTTGTTGGAAGATTTTTAATCACGGTTTCAATTTCAGTGCTTCTGATTGGTGTGTTCATATTTTCTATTTCTTCCTGGTTCAGTCTCAGTAGGTTATGCGTTTCTAAGTATTTGTCCATTTCTTCCAGGTTGTCCATTTTATTGGCAGATAGTTGCTTGTAGTAATCTCTCATGATCCTTTGTATTTCTGCAGTGTCAGTTGTTACTTCTCCTTTTTCATTTCTAATTCTGTTGATTTCAATCTTTTCCTTATTTTCTTGATGAGTCTGGCTAATGGTTTATCAATTTTGTTTATCTTCTCAAACAACCAGCTTTTGGTTTTATTGATCCTTGCTATTGTTTCCTTCATTTCTTTTTCATTTATTTCTGATCTGATTTTTATGATTTCTTTCCTTCTGCTAACTTTGGGGGTTTTTTGTTCTTCTTTCTCTAATTGCTTTAGGTGTAAGGTTAGGTTGTTTATTTGAGATTTTTCTTGTTCCTTGTGGTAGGATTGTATTGCTATAAACTTCCCTCTTAGAACTGCTTTTACTGCATCCCATAGGTTTTGCGTCATCGTGTTTTCATTGTCATTTGTTTCTAGGTATTTTTTGATTTCTTCTTTGATTTCTTCAGTGATCTCTTGGTTATTTAGTAGTGTACTGTTTAGCCTCCACGTGTTTGTATTTTTTACAGGTTTTTTTTTCCTCTAACTGATATCTAGTCTCATAGCGTTGTGGTCGGAAAAGATACTTGATACAATTTCAATTTTCTTAAATTTAGCAAGGCTTGATTTGTGACCCAAGATATGATCTATACTGGAGAATGTTCCATGAGCACTTGAGAAGAAAGTGTATTCTGTTGTTTTTGGATGGAATGTCTTATAAATATTAATTAAGTCCATCTTGTTTAATGTGTCATTTAAAGCTTGTGTTTCCTTATTTATTTTCATTTTGGATGATCTGTCCATTGGTGAAAGTGGGGTGTTAAAATCCCCTACTATGATTGTGTTACTGTCGATTTCCCCTTTTATGGCTGTTAGCATTTGCCGTATGTATTGAGGTGCTCCTATGTTGGGTGCATAAATATTTACAATTGTTATATATCCTTCTTGGATTGATCCCTTCGTCATTATGTAGTGTCCTTCTTTGTCTCTTGTAACAGTCTTTATTTTAAATATTTTGTCTGATATGAGAATTGCTACTCCAGCTTTCTTTTAATATTTTTTTTCTTTTTCTAAATTTTTTTTAAATTAATTTATTATTTATTTATTTATGTCTGTGTTGGTCTTCGTTTCTGTGCGAGGGCTTTCTCTAGTTGCGGCAAGTGGGGGCCACTCTTCATCACGGTGTGCGGGCCTCTCATTATCGCGGCCTCTCTTGTTGCGGAGCACAGGCTCCAAATACGCAGGCTCAGCAATTGTGGCTCATGGGCCCAGTTGCTCTGCGGTATGTGGGATCTTCCCAGACCAGGGCTCGAACCCGTGTCCCCTGCATTGGCAGGCAGACTCTCAACCACTGCGCCACCAGGGAAGCCCCTCCAGCTTTCTTTTGAGTTCCACTTATATGGAATATCTTTTTCCATCCCCTCACTTTCAGTCTGTATGTGTCCCTGGGTCTGAAGTGGGTCTCTTGTAGACAGCATATATGTGGGTCTTGTTTTTATATCCATTCAGCCACTCTATGTCTTTTGGTTGGAGCATTTAATCCATTTACATTTAAGGTAATTATCGATATGTATGTTCCTATTACCATTTTCTTAATTGTTTTGGGTTTGTTATTGTAGGTCTTTTCCTTCTCTTGTGTTTCCTGCCTAGAGAAGTTCCTTTAGTATTTGTTGTAAAGCTGGTTTGGTGGTGCTGAATTCTCTTAGCTTTTGCTTGTCTGTAAAGGTTTTAATTTCTCCGTCAAATCTGAATGAGAGCCTTGTTGGGTAGAGTAATCCTGGTTGTAGGTTTTTCCCTTTCATCACTTTAAATATGTCCTGCCATTCCCTTCTTGCTTGCAGAGTTTCTGCTGAAATATCAGCTGTTAACCTCATGGGGATTCCCTTTTGTGTTATTTGTTGCTTTTCCTTTGCTGCTTTTAATATTTTTTTCTTTGTATTTAATGTTTGATAGTTTGATTAATATGTGTCTTGGCGTGTTTCTCCTTGGATTTATCCTCTATGGGACGCTCTGTGTTTCCTGGACTTGATTGACTATTTCCTTTCCCATGTTAGGGGAGTTTTTGACTATAATCTCTTCAAATATTTTCTCAGACCCTTTCTTTTTGTCTTCTTCTTCTGGGACACCTATAATTCGAATGTTGGTGTGTTTAATGTTACCCCAGAGGTCTCGGAGACTGTCCTCAATTCTTTCCATTCTTTTTTCTTTATTCTGCTCTGCAGTAGTTATTTCCACTATTTTATCTTCCAGGTCACTTATCCATTCTTCTCCCTCAGTTATTCTGCTATTGATTCATTCTAGGGAATTTTTAATTTCATTAATGTGTTGTTCATCAGTTTGTTTGCTCTTTAGTTCTTCTAGGTCCTTGTTAAACATTTCTTGTATTTTCTCCATTCTATTTCCAAGATTTTGGATCATCTTTACTATCATTACTCTGAATTCTTTTTCAGGTAGACTGCCTATTTCCTCTTCATTTGTTTGGTCTGGTGGGTTTTTACTTTGCTCCTTCATCTGCTGCATATTTCTCTGTCTTCTCATTTTGCTTAACTTACTGTGTTTAGGGTCTCCTTTTTGCAGATGGCAGGTTCATAGTTCCTGTTGTTTTTGGTGTCTGCCCCCAGTGGGTAAGGTTGGTTCAGTGGCTTCTGCAGGCTTCCTGGTGGAGGGGACTGTTGCCTGTGTTCTGGTGGATGAGGCTGGATCTTGTCTTTCTGGTGGGCAGTGTCACGTCCAGTGGTGTGTTTTGGGGTATCTGTGAACTTAATATGATTTTAGGCAGCCTCTCTGCTAATAGGTGGGGTTGTGTTCCTGTCTTGCTAGTTGTTTGGCATGGGATGTCCAGCACTGTAGGTTGCTGGCCATTGGGTGGAGCTGAGTCTTAGCATTGAGACGGAGATCCCTGGGAGAGCTCTCACCAATTGATTTTCCACAGGGCCAGGACGTCTGTGGTGCTCCAATGTCCTGTACTCAGCTCTCCCGCTTCAGAGGCTCAGGCCTGATAGCAGGCCAGAGCACCAGGACCCTGTCAGCCACACGGCTCAGAAGAAAAGGGAGAACAAAAGAATGAAAATAAATAAATAAAAATATTAAAATAAAAAAGTAATAATAATAAAAAAAGAAGAGAGCAACCAAAGCAATAAACAAATCCACCAATGATAACAAGCGCTACAAACTATACTAAGATAAACGTAAAAATCAGAAACAAGTCAGTCACAGACAGCAAACTCCAAGTGTACAGTTGCTCCCAAAGTCCACTGCCTCAATTGTGGTATGACTCATGTATTCAGGTATTCCACAGATGCAGGGTACATCAAGTTGCTTGTGGGGATTTAATCTGCTGCTCCTGAGGCTGCAGGGAGAGATTTCCCTTTCTCTTCTTTGTTCGCACAGCTCCTGGGGTTCAGCTTTGGATTTGGCCCCGCCTCTGCATGTAGGTCGCCCACAGGCCTCTGTTCCCACCCAGACAGGACAGGGTTAAAGCCGTGGCTGATTAGGGGGCTCTTGCTCATTCAGGCCGGGGGGAGGGAGGGGTACGGTAGTTATAATTGGAATGCGGGGTGAGCCTGCGGCGGCAGAGACCAGCATAACATTGCACCAGCCTGGGGCGTGCCATGTGTTCTCCTGGGGAAGTTGTCCCTGGATCACTGGACCCTGGCAGTGGCGGGCTGCACAGGTTCCCGGGAGGGGAGGTGTGGAGAGTGACTTGTGCTTGCACATAGGATTCTTGGTGGCTGCAGTAGCAGCCTTAGCATTTCATGCCCGTCTCTGGTGTCCGCGCTGATAGACGTGGCTCACGCCCATCTCTGGAGCTCGTTTAGGCAGTGCTCTGAATCCCCTCTCCTTGCGCACCCCGAAACAGTGGTCTCTTGCCTCTTCAGCAGGTCCAGACTTTTTCCCGGACTCCCTCTCGGCTCGCTGTGGTGCACTAACCCCTTCAGGCTGTGTTCACGCAGCCAACCCCAGTCCTCTCCCTGGGATCCGACCTCCGAAGCCCGAACCTCAGCTCCCAGCCCCCGCCCGCCCCGGCGGGGGAGCAGACAAGCCTCTCGGGCTGGTGAGTGCTGGTCGGCACAGACCCTCTGTGCGGGAATCTCTCCGCTTTGCCCTCCGCACCCCTGTGGCTGCGCTCTCCTCCGTGGCTCCAAAGCTGCCCCCCTCTGCCACCCGCAGTCTCCGCCCGCGAAGGGGCTTCCTAGTGTGTGGAAACCTTTCCTCCTTCACAGCTCCCTCCCATTGGTGCAGGTCCCGTCCCTATTCTTTTGTCTCTGTTTTTTCTTTTTTCTTTTACCCTACCCAGGTACCTGGGGATTTTCTTGCCTTTTGGGAAGTCTGAGGTCTTCTGCCAGCATTCAGTAGGTGTTCTGTAGAAGTTGTTCCACATGTAGATGTATTTTTGATGTATTTATGGGGAGGAAGGTGATCTCCACGTCTTATTCCTCCGCCACCTTGAAGATCCCCTGTCTTATTTATCTTCTAATCCCTCCTCTGACACCTTCTCAGAACTTGGCACAGCACCTGGCCCACAACAAGGCCTCCACAATATTTGTTTAAAAATGTATAGAGCAAACATTGGCTATTACTCCTTTTCTTTTTGCACCTCTCATCTCATACTAAGCAGTGATTTAGGAAAACTGAATTACTAAGTATGTGAGTGTTGGCTCACTTCATGGCCAATTACCTGACAATAAACTGGGTCACTCTGGTCGCCAATCAGTCCATCCATACATTGGTGCCAACTATGCCATGGTCCATTAATGTGATTCCCATCGATGATTACATCAGAGCAACCAAAGGAACAGTCAGCGACCAGAGCCAGACTTGGGGTGTTTGAAGTAATAGACCATCATTAATCAATGAAGACAAAACAAGAAACTTAAGACTTAAGTGGCAAAAATAAAAGTTAATCTGCAAAAGTGAGACTCCATGTGCATATAGCTGTGTCATCAATGACTGTGTACACATACCACATCCCTCAACAGAATTTCTATTTATTCATTTGCTATTCATCTCAATGAGTTGGCACCCAGGTAAGGTATCTGCTGGTTTCCACATATACTCGACTTTCTTTCCAAGCTTATGGCAAAGCCAATTTGCTCATTTTGGCTGGGAAAAAGTCCTAATTACCTAAGAACTAGCACATTTCAATCTCGTGAGGACTAAGTTTCACTGTATTAAAATGCAACCAAAACACAGATTTCTGTCTCACACACAGAGAAACCCAACTGAAGGTCTTCTCCCAAAATACTTAATGCCTGGGAGGTTCTCCAGTCAACTGTATCATTTGAAATCATATCCCTTACAGACAAATTAATCTTCCCGAGTTGTGGTGTTTGGGGGATGTTTTAATTAGCTCAGCTGCTTTATCATTCCTTTAAGTATCTGAAAGTATCTGTTAGCTTCCTACAGGTCTCAGGAAGATGGCCCCTTCCCTAGAGGTGGCTAGGAAATGTGTATTTGCTTTCAAAGTTCTATGGCTTTCTGAGACGAGCATTTCATCTTGTTATTTCCTTTCCACCACTAATCATTAAATGTTGAAGGCCTTAGCTAATTCTGGGTGCCCTAATCCACCGTAAATCTGAAACAAGGGAAAATCAACTGAAAGCTAGCCCGTGGATTTTCCTATACCCGGAACAGGAAGAGACTGGTCATAAAGATAAAGTAGTTGACTGTTCACATTGGGTTCCAGAAAAGGTCTCTAACTTCTCAGCATTTCCCCTACAGGTCCTTTCTCAAAATGCAAATAACCTGAGGGAGATAAACCCTCTTTATCAAGACATTTTTTTTTTCCATTGCAGCATTGATCAGGGCACAGAAGTGATGGAAATTTTTGTAGAGCCAGGAAGAAAAGGGCTCTGATGGTGCCTGGGTCACATATCCAGAATATAGAGCCAGAGAGCACCCAAAGAGAGTAAAGACTCCTCAATCTCTGATGAGACAGAACACTGTGGTCCCTATTTCAGAAATAAGACAACTGAGTTCCTTAGAGTTAAGAGCGGTACCCCACTGAACAGCAAGAAAGCACTAGATGCTTGAAAAGTTTTATGAGTAGAGAACAGAAGAGAACAGAAAAGGGCAGTGGGAGGGTCAACTGTGCCTAGAATCGTCTCCACTATGTGAAAATGTTGGTGCCACGGGTGAAGGTGACACACTACGCCACCCCCAATTATGTCTCTGAAGAACTAGGACATGAAAGAGAGGGATTTGGAGAATTCCCTGGTGGTCCACTGGTTAGGACTCTGTGCTTTCACTGTCAAGGGCCCAGGTTCGATCCCTGGTTGGGGAACAAAGATCCCAGAAGCCACTCGGTGCAGCCAAAAAAAAAAAAGAGAGAGAGAGGGGTTTGCATGAGGGAGGGCATGCCTGGACCAGGAGGCATAGACGCAGGTGAGAACAGGGTAGGGAGTCAGGGCCGTGAGGGGCTCTGGATATCTGGCTGGGAAAGAGCAGAGACAAAGCTCACCTCCCCACTCTTTGGAAGCTGGCTCTCATGCTGATTTTATTTCCGCATTCAGGATAGAGCATTTGAGAGGAGTTGGGGGAGAGAATGGCCAGCAGGAAGTCAAAACAGGGTATAAAGTGAGCAAAGCCAAAGATTATCCATGTAAAATCCAGTGTTCCAAAGCCTCCACAGTAACGTTTCAGGTCAGAGATCCACAACTACCCCCTCATCCTGGTCCACATCGTGGTGGATATGGCCACGTGTCATTTAGGAGTCTATGTCCCTAAGTAACAGAAATGTGTACTAACAGTGACCTAAGCAAAGATTTCTTCTTCTCACAAACAAGAACTCCCATGTTGCCTCAGTGACTCAGTGCTGCCAAGGTCAATATTGCTACAATTATCAGGTTGCAAGATGGCAGCAGTAGCTCCAAGGATCAGATCTTGCACTGGTTCAAGGGCAGGAAGCCGAAGACAGGGCTAGGACAGGTTCTCTTCTGGACCTTCCTCTTACCAGGAAGGAAAAACCTTTCCTGGAATGTCCCAGCAGACTTCTTATAGTCTTGTTGATCTATACTAACTACATGCCTTCCCTTAGACTAAGGACTATGTCCGGATTACTTAAAGTTAAAGATGCCCATCTGATGTATAGATTTCTCCTGTTCCTTCCTATGGGCATGGAAGATGGGGGCAGTGCCTTTGGAGGCCTCTAGCATCCATTGTTGATGAGATCCAAGGGTAGACCTTGGATCAAGGGTAGACCTTGGATCAAGGGTAGAGCTGCTGGATCAGAGCAGAGCCCTCAAGACCAGCACAAGCAGGAGACGGCTGGGACTACAAGTGGAGGGCATCCACCCCACAAAGGCATCCTCTCTAAATTTAGAAGCAAGAACTAGCCTTCCCAGAGGCTCCTTTGAAACTGTTAAGAAATCATAATTAGACTTTGTACCTCTGCTAAGCCTTTCATCCCAGGAGCTTAGGGCACTTCCCTGCATGGTCTCATTAATCTTCACACCATTCAAGGCAGCCAGAATCTATTGTCATCTTTATTTTCAGGATGAAGGAACTGAAATGTAGGTACAGGTTAATGACTTGCCCGATGTCATATGTTCAATGAGTCACCACCAGCCCACTGGGGATAGGACCAAATTTGATGGGGAAAGATAGCTACCCCCAACTCACTGAGGACCCTGGGTGAGAACGTGGAGGTCATTTACTTACCCAGATGGCATGAGCCCTGAAAGGTAGCCTGATGAAGAATGTCAGAGCTCTGGGCAAAGAGGCAAGAGGAGCAAGTCTGAGCTGTGACTCACTGTCAGGCAACCTTGGGCAAGTCACTTGCACTTTCTGAACATTTTTCTTATTTAAAAATAAGGATTGTACCCTGGTGGTCCAGTGGTTAGGACTCCGTGGTCTCACTGCCGAAGGCCTGGGTTCAATCCCTGGTCGGGGAACCAAGATCCCACAAGCCACATGGTGCAGCCAATAAATAAATAAAATTTTAAAAACTAAAAATAAGGATAGTAACATTCACCCCATCTAATTCACTCAGCTGTTTCGAAGGCAAAAGGAATGTTTCAGATGAAACCACGTGAGCTAGGACATTGTGTAAAATCTAAGTCCACTGAGGGAGTTGGTAGAACCAACATTTAAAATCAGCCTGTGCTCTTGGCTCACCACGACCGACAATCCTAACTTGCAATCAGACAATTATACAGGACTCTCCCCAGATAACCAAGAAATTCCTTTCTGCCATTCGATGTGCTACGAGCCTATTTTCAGCACATACTGTATGGAGTATGCAATGCCCCACGCATGCCTAACTAGGATGTGACCTGTGTCCTCTAGGAAATACCGTCTGGAAGAGGAGGCAGGCAAATGAACCACTTACTTCACTGAGAGGCAAAATGAAATAACACTTATGACAGACAAGGAGGCGAAACAGGGGAGGGTGGTATCCAGAGAAGGTCTGGGTCAGCCAGTGGGCTGGGAGGAGGTAGAGTGGGGAGAAGGGGGACAAAAGCCGAAACAGGAAAAATCCTTAGCTTTTCTTTTCCTTCCCCAGCGTCCATCATTCTCCCGTCTGAGAAAGAGGAAGTCAAAGTGGTAGAGCAGCAGAGGTTGAAGGCTGGGTTTGCCTTGTTTCCATCCGCAGGAAAGGGCATTTGCAGAGAAAACATTTCCTCCCCGCGCCCTGGGCGCGTCTCTTTCTGCGGGAAGTCTTACTTTCGGCCACAGGAGGGCGCTTCTCCTCCTCCGTGGTCTCTTCACTGCGGTCGGCGCCGCCCCGCCTCCCAGCTACGTCCAGAGGACGCGGGCTGTGCTTCCAACACCTGCAGCCTAGAAGCACTGCACCGGCAGGTGGGGAGCCTGGAAGACGGGGTCACAGCACGCCCAACTTCCAACATTTTATCTCTTTCAGACAAGCCAGGATAGATGTTCAAAAACAATTAGTCTCCCATCAGCAATGCATACTATGCGGACAATAATGCCTAGAAAATTCTCAGGGAGTATTTTTGGAAGATTTTCTATTGAAGAGACAGAGGCTCAGATTCATCAGGAGGTGGAAATAGTGTCTCTGGCCCTGTCAGCAGCGTCTCCCCCATTCCAGGCTTAAAATAGGGTGATAGGGAATTCCCTGGCCGTCCAGTGGTTAGGGCTCCGTGCTTTCGCTGGGGAGGGCGCGGGTTCAATCCCTGGTTGGGGAAATAAGATCCCTCAGGCCTGTGCAGCGCGGCCAAAAAATGAATGAACGAATGAATTTTAAAATTAAAAATAGAAAAATAAAATAAGGTGATTGGTAACCAATTGACATAGCAGGACCTTGTCCCTTCCCAGGGAGACATCCAGTGCGGTGCTAAGGGAGAAGAAAGGGGCTTCCAGATCTGAGACACGACCAGAGAGGGAAAACAGTCACTTTATTTATTTTTGTTTTAACAATTAATTGTTAAAATACCTGTAGGAAGGAAACTATTAGGGCTGGCTCTGCACCAGGCAAGAATTCCCAAATTGCACTAACTTGGCTGCTCCCCAAAGTCCCTTTGTTCTCTCCACACCCTCCTGTAAACATACCCACGCACCACCACCCTGTATTATTTGTCTCCAATGAATTAGAATGAAAGTTCTAAGATAAGGCAGGATGAAGCACTGACAGCCAATCAGGAGCCTCTCACTCAAAACTTCCCATTAGAATTAACGGAGGACTGGTTTTTTGGTTTGTTTGTTTTCACCTCCTAAGAGTACTAACTAATTCCATGATTTCTGGTTAAGCCACTGGATTGGAGTGGTTCTTTGGGTAGAAACAGCCTAAACTTTCCTAAACTCTGAGATGAACAAGAACTATCACAGCATGGAAAAACAAGAATTACCAGCATGTTAAAATTATCCCCTTCTCAGAAAGGAAGGGAAATCTCTGATTATGAAAAAGATTTTTAAAACAATCTAATAACTACACAGTAACACTCAAAATAGATCTTGAATAGTCTGAGAGATGCTTGGGCTAAAATCCCATAACTTGCTCCAGAAGATTTGTTTAGCCGCATGCCCAAAAAGTACTGTACATAGTCACAGGAGCTGTCAAAGCAGTGGGTCACCATCACCACCACCATCATCATCGGATGAGTGGTTTATTAGATAGAACATATAGTTAAATGTTTCTAATCCTGATTTCTTTTCCCTTATCTTGCTGACCCAGGGTCCTGATGTTTGGTGCTCTTGCTGGGTCATGGATTGCGTTAGTATTACTGCAGACGCGAAAGAAAACCTCCCTCCAGTCCCCTCCACACAGCAGAACACTAGAGGAGAAATCTGAATCAGAGTGTAAGTGGGACATTGTTCTCATTTGTAAAATTGGACGGAGTCCATCTATTTGGGGGGATATATCCACAGGTGCTGTGGGCTAGTATGAAAAACAATGATTCCTGTAGTTTCTACAGTGGCCACACCTTTGCTGTAAGGTTTATGTCTCTGAAATCATATCAACATCACTCACTCCAAGGAGATTTGAGCTAAAATCGTTGAGGAAAACAAGATTGGAGAATAAAGATTATGTGATAGTTTATTTTATGTGTCAGCTTTGCTAAGCTATGGTGCCCAGGAGTTTGGTCAAACACTAGCCTAGATGCTGCTGTGAAGATATTTTGTAGATGTAATTAAGATTTACAATCAGTTGACTTTGAGTAAAGGGGATTACCCTCGATAATGTGAGTGTGCCTCATCCAATCAGTTGAAGGTCTCAAGAACAAATACTGAGGTTTATTGGTGAAGGAATTCTGTCTCAAGACAGAAATACCAACTCTTACCTTTGTTTCCAGCATGCTGGTCTGCCCTACAGATTTCAGTCTTGCTGAGTGTCACAGTGGAGCCAATTTCTTAAAATAATTCCTTTTGTGTGTGTGTGTCTATGTGGGTGTGTGGTATGTGTGTTTGTACACACCTTTGATTCTGTTTCTCTGGAGAACACTGACATACAGATTTCAAGTGAATATTGTGTGTGTGTGTGTGTGTGTGTGTGTGTGTGCTATCTATAAATTAAAACAACGATGAGACATTCAGTAATGTAATGCCATTTTACATGACATTACACATAACTTGGACTCCTGATTTGGTTTGGGCACCCAGTCCCTCCCTAACAGCCCACCCACCTCACTGGAAACTGACCTGACCCCCCCCCCCACCCTCCACCCCACCCCACCCCGACCCCCCCTCAGTAGTCCTGATTGGTCCAAGGCTGAGAGATCACCTTGCCAATGATTGGTTCAGTGGGATCATGTGACTTAGAAAGGGCCAATGATATATGAGAAGAAGTTTGCTGTGGACTTCCTGTAAGGTTTGTTCTCGTTCTTCTGAGAGACTTTACAGAAGCAGCCGTTCTCTCTGCTGTTGGAGGAGAATGAAAGAGTTGCTATTGGCAATAACCCTTTGATGGGAAATAACCTGAGTCCCTGGTGATGCTGTTGAGCTGGATGGGTCAGTCATCCCTAAAGCCTGCACTGACTCTGGTCTTCCTTTAAAATGAGCCAATACGTTTTCTACTGTGCAAGTGAGTTTGAGGTTTCTTGAGGCTTCTTGTTAGTTGCAGCCAAAGGACCAAGTTTTCTTGCCTTTCGTTTTTTTACCTATAAACTGGGAGGACAGAACTAGATAATCTAAGATCTCCTTGAACACTCAGTATTTGTGAATTGCACGTTTAGGCACTAGCACTAACCGTATTTATCAATTACTGTTTAGAGAATCTGAATATTACTGTAGGTTTCTAAATACGTCTTCACTGTTAGAAATAAGTATGTTTCTAAATACATCTTCATTTTAGAAACAAGAAAATGACATGAATTTTAAGTTCTTATAGTGTAATTTGATGAATTTTTTCAGCAGCCTTAACTCTAGTCAGCCACTGTCAGCAATAATAATTTTCACTAATTTTTTTTAATATGTAAAAACTCTAACAAATGAACAATAACTAGAAAAAGAGCCTAATAGGGAAACGGGGAAAGGATAAGAGCAAACAGTTCCCAGCAAAAGAAATGCAAATGAATCTTAAACCTATGAAGAGATGTTAAACCTCCCCCATAGAGAGAGAAATGCAAATTAAAATGACAGTGAGATTGTTTTATTCACCTAAAAGATTGGCAAATTATAAAAAGTTTAATAACACACTATTGGAGAAGCTCTAAGAAGATAGCAACATTCATACCAATAATGGGAATTATCACTGAAGGCCAGCAATTACAGGCAAGGGTGGAAATGGTACAACTTTCAAGAAAGGCAATTTGGCATTATCTGTCAAAATTACAAATCCATATACTCTTTTTTTTAAATAAATTTATTTATTTTTATTTTATTATTTATTTATGGCTGTGTTGGGTCTTCGTCTCTGTGCAAGGGCTTTCTCCAGTTGCGGCGAGCGGGGGCCACTCCTCATCGCGGTGTGCGGGCCTCTCACTGTCGCGGCCTCTCCCGTTGCGGAGCACAGGCTCCAGACGCGCAGGCTCAGCAGTTGTGGCTCACGGGCCCAGTTGCTCCGTGGCATGTGGGACCTTCCCGGACCGGGGCACGAACCCGTGTCCCCTGAATTGGCAGGTGGATTCCTAACCACTGCGCCACCAGGGAAGCCCATATACTCTTTGATATAACCATTCCCCTTCTAGATCTTTATCCTACAGTTATACTTTCCCATGTATAAAATGATATTATTTGTAATTGCAATAATTGGAAACTACTTAAATATGTATCAATAGAGAAAAGATCAAACTATCATAGGTGTTACAATAGAATAATTCCCAGCTGTTAAAGAAATGGGGCAGCTCTGTATGCAGTAAAATGGAATAATCTCTAAATTGTATTTTAAATAAAAAGAGTAAGATGAAGAACAATGAGAATTATATGCTGCCATTTGTATTTTTAAAAAAGAATAACTACATATGTTTTTGTGTAGGGATAAACTAGGAGACTGCATAGGAAACTGGGAATTGTGGTTATATCTAGGGATTCCAACGTGGGAACTAGAACACGGGGGTGAGAGCCAGGTTAACTTTTCCCTGGATATCTTTTTTAAAAAATGTTAACATATGAATGTATATCAGTTATTTTAAAATTAATGAACTTGGAAGGAAAGTAAAGTTATTATTATAAATACATTTCCTGATTTGCTATTATGATAGTCATTCTGAAGCTAAATTACAGTGCTAATGTTTTGGATAAATGATAATTAATGATCAGATACGAAACAATGATTTGGTACATTTGTTCTCATTTCACTTTCTGTCTAAATAAAGGTAGTAGAAAAAGGATCAGGAATTACGGAGAGGAAATTAATCTTATCCATAATATTTTAAAAACTGGTTTGCTAAGGCATTTACTTTTCCGTGCCTTCTACCCCTAAAGTGCCTAAACTAGATTTCTTCTAACCCAGTGTCCTATTGTTCACTCACATCCAGTCATTCGACAAATATTTACTAAATATTGGTGTGCAGTCACTGGAGCCTCAAATGAGAATACGACCCAGACAACTGCTATCTTTAGGAGCTCAGTCTTTTCACTATTGTCTTCCTTCCAGATGGGTAGAAAGACAGATGGTGTAATCAATAAACTGAGGGCTGCAGGTCCTAAAGTGTGGAGAACCCACAAGCAGAAAAACCCACCAACTGGGAAAGAAGACAGTGAGAGTTCACGGATAACACTATTGGTCCACAGAAAACCATTCCAAAATAAACCTTTTCCACTCCGGGGTTTCAATGCCCCAATAAATGCTTATTTTAGAGAGAAGAATAAGAAGGAAGGGAGGATGGGAATGACAAAGAAAAGAATGAGCCCAGTTGACAAAATAATCCAGGAGAAATAACCTCTGAACCTGGGATTAATACCTTCATTAATTCATCCACTTGTCTACAAATGTTTACTGAGAGCCTTCCACGTGCCAGGCAGTGATCTAAGAGTCAGAGATGAACCAAAAGCATCCCCCAGCTTGAGAAGCTAACATGCAAGAGGTAATAAATCACTAAATGTATACTGTACTGGCAGGAGGTGATAAATGCTAGGAGTGAAGTAAAGCAGGGTCGGGAGCTGGAGTAACAGGGCCGCCATGTTGGATGGCTGGTGAGGGAAGTTCTCTCTGAGGAGATGCTGTTCGAGCAGAGAATTGAAGGAAGTGAGGAGCCACGTGGGGACCTGGGTGAAGTGTTTTCCAGGCAGAGGAAGGAGCCCTGGCATAGAAATGTTCTGAGGAAGTGGAAGACTCCGCAAGCAAGATGAGTGAATGTCCTCGTGGAGTTTAGAAAAACACAGCTGAGGAACAATGTTGGTGCTTCTTCCAGAAAACACACCCAACAGTTATGTAACTCCACACAGACAGCCCTGGATCTTTAAAGCACAAACCAAATCTTATTTAGAGACGGGGTAGGAATCTGCTCATGTGGGATGTTCTGACCGAGAAATGCTTCCCCCCACGCTCACGGATCCGCGGTTTCCTTCTCAAAGAAGCAGGACACCAGGCTCCGTATCTTGAGGTGAACTTCAAAATATAAAATGTCTTGGAAAGATAAGACACAGATTTGAATTCATACCAAAGTAAAAATAACATTATCTGATACTTCTGTGAGTAGCACAGGCTTTCTGAATTCAGGGGAGGATGGGAGGGTGTTGAAAACATTAAACACATACAACGTGAAAGCTGGAAGCCCTCAAATCAAGCTTCAGCGGCTGTGCTATTTTCTCTCAGACAATCACCAAACAGAAATATTCTTTCTCCCTAGAGAGAAAAAAGGTATTTCTGTTAAGCATCCATAGCTTGTTAGAAATATCCCTTAGGGACATACAACTCCATCTGGAGTCTAATTATATATTCACCCAGTGGTGAATTTAGCTACCTGGGAAATACCCAGGAAGAGAATGCCATTTGCAGACAGCTGCATGAGAAGATGACACATTGTAAATTAATAACTGTATTCTGTTCTATACAATTCCAACTCTGATAAATTTTGCAGGTATGATAGAACCAAAGCCCCAAATCTGAAACAACCTAAGGAACAGATGGAAGAGTGACTGGAATTTGAAGCATCACTGTGAACCCCTTGGTTAGACTTCACTGTGCTAAAACCTTCCCACAGTTGGTACCTAAGGGGATTCATTTCCTGGTTGTAGACCGTGGAAGGAAGCCTCCATTTATTCCACAAAAGATGCAGGTGAGTAGATACTCTGTGCTAGGTACAGGACTTCTAAGGAGAAGTAGGACCTGCCTCTTCCCAGGTGAGCCCACCCACTTGCGGCCATTAAGCAGAGTGGGACCAAGGCTAACTTCATACTCACATTCAAGGTCCTCTACTACCTTTGTTTTATTTTCACAAAGAAACTGCCATTTGGGGGTTACTGGTCAATTTTGGACTCGGGAGAATTGGAGCCGACCTCTGTGTTCTAAATAAGTCTCTGGAGTGGCCCATTAAGTGACTTAAATGTTAAGCGGTACCACCACTTCTGTTCGAGTGAGGGTATGAGCTTCGCACAAGGAGGACAGGGCCTCCTGGGAGGAAAGAAATTGAGACCTTCTTGTTAAGATTTGAACTGGTGTTTTGCACTCAGGCTTCCCCAGCTGAGACCAGATGCCAGAGGGGAAGAAAAGCGTTCAGGAAGAGATGTTCCACAATAGAAGGGAAGAAGAGAGTTCTGGATATGTGGACTGGATCCAAATATCCAGGCCTAGTTGTTCATATCAGAAGGCAGGCTTTAAACGTGTCTGGTTGATACCAATAGCCACGCTGACCCAGCTGATGTTCCAACACAGTCATGACTTAGTACTCAATAAGGAAGCAGGAAAGAGAGAGAGAGAAAGAGAACCCTGAAAGAGCTCTCCACGAAGAACTGTGGGACCTCAGGTTCTCTGGCAAAGCAGAACATGAGGATGCTCCCACAAAAGATGCCCAAAGTTACCACTGCAAGAATGGCAGCCACGTGTGAAAAGCAAACACCTGAGAATCACGTCAACCTCTCAGCATCATTCACCTGCTGCACTCCTCATGCAGACATTTGCCACTACCTGCATCCGGCTTCACCTGCCAATACTCCTTGCACAAAGATAGCTGCAAGCCACAGAAGCCAGTTCAGAATGAGCTCAAGGTTGTTGGAAGCATGCCAGGTAGCACGCGGCCTCCACAGGATGACTGAAGAACGGGGCTTGGACAATAATCAGGAACCCAGCAAAGCTGGGCAGCAGAAGCAATGGCTCCAGGGCAGAGCTGCTGGCACTGCCTCCGGGGATGTTCAAGGCCAAAGTGCCATGGACTCTAAACACCGGAGGGCAAATTTCTCAGCTGCCCTGCATCTTCCCATCACTCCCCAGAGATTCAGTCCCAGGCTTGGAGGGTCAGCCTGGCAGAGCCTGAGTCCTGACCCTCAAGCTGAAGGCCAAGGGGCAGGGAGGGGATTCTCCCAAACTCAGGCTCGGTGGAGAGAGAAGGACCCTGCTTCTCTCCCCTTGCGCACCCATCTCCCACCCCATAACACACAGCCTGGAAAGGGGTCCCGGAAATAGGCAGTGGGTATGGTTTGGGGCAGTCAAAAAATGACGCTTGGATGACAGTTGAGGTTGGAAGCCAGAGAGGCAACAAAGAACCAGAATAGACTCAACAGGCGGCTCATCTCAAAATCCACGCAATTCATACAGTCTGTCTTGAAATATGTAAAGATGCTGCAGGGAAAAGAACGATTCCAACTTTAAGAGTAACCCTGAGATTAATCCCTTCTTGGTTAACTATAAAGAGATACCCGCATAGAAAAAAACAAAAAGTGACTGTTCTACCTGCCCTGGACACTATTATTGAGAGATTTTGAGAAATAAGCTATCCAAAGTACATCTCAAAGTCACCTCAAAGTTATAAGTCAAACAAATTTAATGTTAATTATATACTTAGTACAGCTAGAATATTAGAAATGAGTCCAATTTATGATATAGTAAAGCTATATTTTAATATAACATAGGTATATTCTGTAATACATTAGTCATTAGTGACTATTTTATAACCAGTATACACAGTACATTTATGTCTATTTTATGACCTTGAACATAATTTTACTACTTATATGATTATAAAGGTTTATAAATGTTGTGGTTTTACATGTATTATGTATTCTTAGTCTGGTCCATAATTTCTTTGAAACAAGAATATAATCTCCAAAGCATTTAAGATTGACCTTGCCTTCCACAATAATCTGCTTTATAGCATGGTTTCCAGGGACACAGCAAAAACTGAGGCCTGGCCATTTGCTGTACTTTTGTATAAAATTTGATTTATTATTATAATAAAATGGTTAGGCTTTTTGGCTGGGTTTTCCTTGAACCTATAACTTTACAAAATCACACACATCTATAAACGCTTTTCGAAGTTTTCATTTTCCAAAATAATATGTTCTATTAGTGTTTTGGGGCTATGATGGACATTTCTACTGACCAGTATAAGAAGAGGCTATACCAAATGTGTACAGGAAAAAAAGGCAAGTAGAGAACATACCTGAAGCTCCACTACTCACCTGGGTCATTCGCTTACACCAAAGCTGATGGAGGATTTTGTAATTGGCCTTTTCCCAACATTGCTCACTCATTGGGCTGCCCCTGATGCCTGCCTCCTGACAGCTCTCTACAAGCCTGAGGCTCTGCTCAACCCGTGCTATGCTTTTGGCATGAGTTGATGATATATGTGAGTTGAGGATAGAAATTATTCTGAAATACATATCAAATTCATTGATGAAAAACATGATTTGCATTTGCATGATTGCAACCATCTAAAACTCTACATCCTGGTGTTATGGGCTGAATTATGTTCCCCCCAAATTCATATGTTGAAGTCCTAACCACCTCAGAAAGTGACTGTGTTTGGAGATAGAGTGTTTAAAGTCTTTAAAGGGGAGTAGTCTTGTAGGACTGGACTGAATCTGATGCTATCTCCAAGTACACAGTGTCAGAAATGAGTTAAGTTGTAGGACACCCAGCTGGTGTCAGAGCATTGCTTCATGGTATGGGAGGAACCCCTACACATACATTGGAATTGGGTGTCTGAAGTCCTTCACCAGCCCAATCAGAGTCCCAGCCAATCTTATGGGGAGCTCTGGAGCTAATTATCTCATTAGAGTTATTCTAACTTGGGCCAAGATAGCCAGACCTTATATTTCCACATAAATCAGATTGGTCATTGGCTGTTGGCCACCCAAAGCAAAGGCATGATCTTGGGTTTTCTTGGATGTGTAACAAATTACCACAAACCTGTCAGCTTAAAACACCACAAATTTATCACCTCACAGTTTCCATAGGTCAGGAGTCCAGGAGCAACCTGACTGGATCCTCTGCTTAGGGGCTCACCAAGCTGAAGTCAGGGTGTTATGCAGGGCTGCAGTTCTCATCTGGACTTGGGGTCTTCCAAGCTCCATCAAGCTGATGGCAGAGTTCATCTCCTTACAGGTGCATGAGTGAGATTCCTCTTTACTTGCTAGCTGGCAGCCGAGGGCTGTGCTCAGCTCCTGAAGGCCGCCTTCAGTTCCTCGCCACCTGGCCCCCACCTGCCGTTCACAGCGTGGATGTTTGTTTTCTTCCCAACCAGCCAGGACATGTCTCTATGACTTCCCTCTGTGACTCCCCATTCTCCTCCAGACAGCTACAGCATCCATCACCACCTGCCCTATAATGTAACCTACTCAAGGGAGAGATTATCCCATCAAATTCACAGGTTCTGCCCACACCAGGGGAGCGGCAGTCTTGAGGGTCATCTTAGAATTCTGCCTACTGCATGGTGCAAGGTGGCTCTCTGCAGCTGCGACAGTCTCTGGAGGGGCTGACGGCTGAAGTCTGGGCACCAAGTCCTTCACTGAAGAGGGATCTGGGAAGCGAATCACAGTGGCCACTCATCACGGGCTACCTCTCTATCATCAGGTATTCTGTACTTTGGAGGCTGTCTGCCGCCAACAGCTTGCCTGGACTGGTTGTCTTCCACAGTTTCCCTATATTATCTGGGTGACACTAGCTCCTGTAACATATGAACCCTGAAACCTCAGTGGCTTAATACAGTAAATGTTAATTTCTCTCTGATGTGAAGTCAGCTTGGGTGTCTGGCAGGGAGTCTTCCACGTATAATGATTTCGAGTATCTTATGGACCCATCATCCTCTAGACCTTGGAGTTCTTGCTTCCAGCAAGTAAAACAGAAAGAGAAAGTGAAGAAAGAGAAAACAGAAAGAGAAAATGACTTGTGTCAGTGTGGAAGTGACACCCGTCACTTCCATTCACATCCCATTGGTGAGAACTAGTCCTCTGGTCCCACTTGGATGCAATGGGAGCTGGCCATGCAGACTCTGGCTGGGCAATCTCCTCCCAATGACTCTACACTGTGGAGGGGAAGAGCGACTCTTTGCTGGACAGCTGGCTGCCTCTCTTACATTCCCTTTATGCCTGACTACACTGTCACCAGCAGCTTTGTCCATTGTACTCCACCACCTCCCCTCTCCACCTGCCCAACCCTGCCTGGTCCAGTGGGCATGTCCAGTTCTGATACGACCCCTTCTAGGATTCTCCAGTCTTCAGGATTCACCCTCCTGCCACCATACTTTGGGTATTATCAAGGTCTTCTTCTTCCTTCCCTTCTTATAAATTCCACTGCTGAATTCTGAAAACCCCAGGAGTTTGTCACAGTGAATCCACAAAAGAAGCCTCATGGTGTGGTCAGTACTGGGAATGATGGAGACAGGGGCAGAACAGGCCACTGGTCTACATGTATCATTCTTGCAGGGGGCTTCCCTCAGGAGGAGCGTGCGGCTCCAGATAGGCTTGGCTCGTTCGACACACCCTGATTGACAGCCACTCCCTGAGGGCTGGGTGGTGAAACCGCAAAGGAGAGTAAGACACTCCAGAGCTTCGATGAGCTCAGTCCAATGAGGGAGGTGAACTGTTAAACACACTTACAAGGCAGTGTGAAACACACCCAAACAGAGGTTTGTAAAGGTCTGGAAGGACATCGGAGAGGCAGGATCTAACTTTGCCCAGAGTGGTGCAAGACTTCTTCTAGGAGGCGACATTCAAGTTGAAGTTGAATAGATGAGAAAAGGGGAAGGGTATGCATTGCAGACCAAGGGTAAAACACCTGTCAAAATATGATTGTGGGAACAGCCAAAAGCTGCAAAAAACCCAAGCGTCCATCAACAGATGAATGGATAAACAAAATATGGTATATGCATCCGATGGAATAGCGTTCAGCCTAAAGAGGAGGGAAGTTCTGACGCATGCCACAACATGGAGGAACGTTTAAAATATTACGCTAAGTGAAATAAGCCCGAGACAGGAGGACAAATATTGCATGATTTCACTCACGTGAAATATCTAAAACAGGCAAATTCATAGAGACAGAAAGTAGATTAGAGGTTACCAGGGGCTGGGGAAGGGAGAATGGGAAGTTCCTGTCTAATGGACACAGAGTTGCTGTTTGGGATGATGAAAAAGTTTTGAGGATAGCTAGTGGTCATGGTTACACAACACTGTGAATGTAATTAATGCCACTAACTTGTACACTTTAAAATGACTAAAATGGCAAGTTATTCATATATTTTACCACGATTTTTAAAAAAGATATGGTTGTGTAGAGGAGTATAGGCAAAGGGAAGAGATTTCTTGATTATCTCTATTTTAAACATCAAAAATCAAAGATCAACTTGAGAACTTCCCTGGAGGCCCGCTGGTTAAGACTCTGGCCACGGGTTTGATCCCTGGTCAGGGAATTAAGATCCACAAGCCGCAAAGAGCGGCCAAAAAAAACACAAAACAATCAACTTTGTCCCTGTCTATAGCCTGCAGTTTTCATTTTCTACACTAAAAGGGGAAGAATTGAGCAAAAACATCAGAAAAAGAGCCACTGTCAGAATTTCATTGGCCAGGAGAATCTACAGGCCAGCTCCAGTGAATTAGCTATTTGTGGTAAAAGAAAAACTCTGTGTGCTTCAACTATGACTTTCTTTTAAATGTTCATTCTATTAGGCAGTAGTCCATTAAATGAGATTTAATTAAAGTTGATTTGATTGATAGTCTAAGATCTCATGGTCTTTCCAAAGGCTACATAGGTTTGTGTCATTGATCAAAAACAACCCTTGCCTTTTGGCCACCTTGTGGTAAAATGATTTATTTCCTTGGTAAAACCAGCAATACTATTGATCTCAGGAAATATCACTTCAGTCATTCCTGTGTAGTGGAGGTTCTTAACTGTTATTAAATCAGCTGTTCATTGGCTGACACGTCACAAATTGCAACTACACACACAAATCACACAGCTGAACTTGAAAAGCCAAACCTGTTTTTATTGCACTGTGGAAACTAGAAATGGGATTTCATTCTGCCGAGGTTATCACATGGAAGTTAAAAAATGCAAAACATCCCTCCTTTTAAAAATAATAAATGACATAAATCATCTCGACAGCTGACCATTACATTGTAACATTTCAGTGAGTTTTGCATTAATAGGAAGCTGAATTAGATTAATAACTATGCATTCTCCTAGGCGTTTCAAGGAAATTAATTTAGCTCTTCACATGTCTGAGCAAAATGCTTTGAAAATATTAACTGCCCGATTCTTATCACCAAAAAACATTTCCTTTACACCTATTTGCACATGGGGCTTTGCTAAGCACTTTTAAGCAATTCAAACTGGTGGATTATATAATCTAAAACTGCAGTTTTCCTATTAAAAAGACAACCTGGAACTTGTTTATTTAAGTGCCAGCAGCACTTTTTTTTAAAAGTTGGATTATTTCTGGTTATAAAAGTGTGAGGAGGTCTTATTTCATACAAAGGATGCATCTTACAAGACCTTGTATAATTCAAGAAAGATTTTCTCAAGGGAATAAACATAAAATAAGACAGATGTATTCTCAGAGCACATTTACAAGTTGTAATGTATTTGTGCTTTAAAGCCGCTTTTCCTGTCCCCAGCATTATATCTACTATTCCGCAGAGTTGTCTGCCATAACAACCGCACCATGTTTCATCGTAGTTGTTTGCTCTTCCTCTTGGCATCTTATCACATATAAATTTCCCTCAAAAGTTATTGACCTGGGGGCGCATTGTTCAGCATGAGCACTTACATCATTATTTTATGAATACTTGAACGACATTGTTAAAGGTCGTAAAAATAGTTTACATGATAATAACAGCGAATGCTAAAATAATAGCATAATAGTAAAAAGAAAAAAAAATCACTTGCAGGAGTCCCATCGCATGTAAACAACAGCATGGTTTAGAGACCCTTGCAAAGCCAGGTTGACATTTCTGTTTACCAGCTAAAGTGGCAAGCCATGTTATAAAACTGTAGACAGGTTTACAATATTCCTTTTGCCCATCAGCAATTAAATTACATGATTCTTGACAATTTTTTTTAATTTGGCATGATCGATGTATTTTTATCTTTGTACCTGAATTAAGATTTTATTGGGATTTTTACATTGATGTTCTCAAGTGTGCATACCCCATAGGGCTGCCTCCCCAGGGGGTAGTAGAGGGAACTGGGAAAAGGATGTTTCATCAAAGTCCATGGTGGCCAATGTACAGACTCAAGAGATGGAAGAGACCCACCGTCATTTAGGAAGGATTTCATCTCCTATCGCGTCTACAAGGCAGGAATTGCAGGGCTCATGCTCGCCACATAATAAAGATCACTCAAAATGCAGGTTCACTCCTAGCACCTTTCTCCTCCCACGTCTCTCAAAAGGGGTATGGATTTACGGTAAAGCATAGTCTGTGTTTGATTCTGCCTTGGTCTGTGTTTCAGTTGCTGCTGTCCAACTGAGGGGGTTTAGGTCCCTCCCTCTGAGCCCAAGTTTCAGTATCAGCTAGCGATGGCTTTAATCTCCATCGGGCTCCTCTCCTTGGGTGGTTGTAAATAGCAAGTGAGCTAATTACAGTCATTCTCAACAGAGGGAAGCATGCCAATCTAGGTATTAGGGGCCTTACATGGTTTGGAAAAAACTTAGCATTCTTTCTTAAATGAAAGAGCAAAGATATAGTTACCACTAGAACTGGAAATATACTAGCTTATTTTAAAACAAACTTATAGAAAATGTGAAAAATTCCAAAGAGCATGAAGAAAAAGATAAATAATTTCATTATTCCACTGCTAAGAAATAAGCTTTCTAAAATTGTGGCATGTTTTTTTCCCTCCTTTTTCTGTTGCTTTTATATTTTCCATTACTAATATCACATGTACCATTTTTTATTCCACTTCAAAAAAAACATTCCAGAGCATATTTACATATCATTATATCATATCATGCTCAAAAAGCAGTTGTAATTGCTGCTTTCCAACCCAACATTTGGATGTTCTACACTATTACTGAACATTTGAACTGTTCCAGAAAATTAACATTTTAAACATATTATTCTCCAAGTGTAGAGAACATTCAGAATTTTTCTATTTATCTAAAATTACAATATTGATTTTAAAATTCTAAAATTAAGTCATTTGCTATATACTGATTAATACTCCATCTTGATTTGCCTCATTTTCAAGCCCTGAAGGTCCAACAGTAACAAAGTAACATCCTTGCCCTTAAGAAATGGACATTTTCGATCATCAATGTATATACAGTCTCATTATACAATGTATAGTGAGACAATGTATATACAATGTATATACAGACTCATTGACTTATACCGTTTAAATATAGGTAATTTTGGGACTTCCCTGGTGGCACAGTGGTTAAGAATCCACCAGCCAATGCAGGGGACACAGGTTCGAGACCTGGTCCAGGAAGATCCCACATGCCACGGAGCAATTAAGTCCATGCGCCGCAACTACTGAGCCTGCGTGACACAACTACTGAAGCCTGAGCACCTAGAGCCCATCCTCTGCAAGAAGAGAAGCCACCGCAATGAGAAGCCCGTGCACTGCAATGAAGAGTAGCCCCTGCTCTCCACAAATAGAGAAAGCCCACACACAGCAACAAAGACCCAACACAGCCAAAACTAAAATAAATAAATAAAATTTAAAAACCAGATGAGGAAACTGAGGCCCAGCATGAATAAATTACTTGTTCAAAACAAAAAAAAAATAGGCAATTTTACTACACAAATTATATCTAAAATTAATTTTTTTAAAAACCTCAGTGGATTAAAGTCATTTATTATAGTACTGGTGGTTAATGAGGATTAGCTGCTTTAGGCTGCACAGATCTAATGTCAGCTGGGTTCACTCATTACCTGTCTGCAAGTTTCCTGTCTACAGGTAAGCTGGGGATCTGCTCTTGTCTGACTTGGTTGAGGCCTCTTAGCTGGGAAGCTATGCTCTAAGTCCTTCATCCTCCTCTTGGGACCAGAGGGCTAACCTGGCCTTGTACTTCTCATGGCAGTGGCGAAGCCCAAGAGACACAAGTGGAAATGCACACGTACTCTTGAGGGGTAGGCTTGGAACTTACACACCATGAATTCTGCCTCATTCATCTGGCAAAGCAACTGACATGGCTAAGCCCAGATTCAGCAGGGGGTGGCAGGAAGAATAGACCTTGACTTTTTTTTTTTTTTTTTTTGAATTTTTGAATTTTATTTTATTTATTTTTTTATACAGCAGGTTCTTATTAGTTATCCATTTTATACATATTAGTGTATGGACCTTGCCTCTTAAGTGAGAGAAAATGTAAAGTCACATGACAAAGGGTATAGATATTAATGCAATCAACCTCAAGCTCCAAGTGGAGACATCAGAGGGGTATTTGGAAATACATGTATGGAATTCAAAGGTCTGGGCTGAAGATATAAAACTGAGGGTTGTTGAAATAGGAAAGTATTTGAGGTTATATGACTAGATGAATCACCTGAAAATGAATGTTGATAGAGAAGAGATTCAAGTCTGGAGAGATGAAGAAAATCAGCAGAGGATACCGAAATGGGGTGCTGGCAAGGTATGTAGAGTCAAGAGAGAACAGTATTCTAGAAGAGGAGATCAGAACATGTTTTTTTTTGTTTTTTTGTTTTTTTTGGCTGCATTGGGTCTTTGTTGTTGTGCGTGGGTTTTCTCTAGCTGCAGCAAGCGGGGGCTACTCTTCGTTGCGGTGTGCAGGCTTCTCATTGCGGTGGCTTCTCTTGTTGCGGAGCACGGGCCCTAGAGGGCATGGGCTTCAGTAGTTGCGGTGCATGGGCTCAGTAGTTGTGGCTCGCGGGCTCTAGAGCGCAGGCTCAGTAGTTGTGGTGCACGGGCTTAGTTGCTCCGCGGCATGTGGGATCCTCCCGGACCAGGGCTCGAACCCGTGTGCCCTGCATTCCCTGCCACCAGGGAAGTCCCAGAAGATGTTTTAATAGGGAGGAATGATCAGTGTGTCAATCGCTGCTCTATGAGATAAATAAAACTTTTAAACTGCTGCCTGGTTCTTTCTGGAGAGTCATGTCACAGTCATGTCACTCTGCTAAGCTAGGGTGCAGTTAGCATCTAATAAAAACTGCCTTACCACACCCACTCCACCTGCAGACACATAAACAAACCAGTTTAAGATTAGCTAAGCCCAGCCTAAACCGGATCTTTTGCTACATTCATTCACTGATAGTTGCCAGGATGATTTCTAACATTTTAGTGAGATCTGTAGCCTAACTACTGTATTTGTGTAACAAATATTTATTGGGCGCCTAGTTTTGTCACACACTGCTCCAAGCAATCAGGCTATAACAGAAAGTAAGATAAGTAGGTTTCTAGCTGTCATAGAGTTAACATTTCAGTGGAGGAAATAAACAAAAAACATAGACAGATGGGTAAACATATAAATTAGCAAGTAATTTCAGATAGTGGTGAGTGTTGTGATGATGATAAAGCAGAATGATGACTAGAGAGTGACTGAGGAAATTACTTTTGATCATATGATCAGGTAAGGTGTCTCTGAGGAAGTGAGAGTTGGCTGAAATCTGAATTATTCAAATCAGACAACTCCTCAGTGAGTTTCATTATAGCTCTTTGACCTTCCACCACTCCTGGGCTGCTGCACAGAAAGGAGAATCCCAGCATTATCTTCTGTTCTCCCTCTTGCCTTTCCCAGAGCCCCTGGAAAGCTAAAATAAAAGAGGAGAGTAAGGATGCCAGGGGAGGTATACCAGATGTCTGCTGAACCATGTGACCACAAATCCAGTTTCCTATGGCCAGAGAAGATTCCTTTTAAGGAACTGAACCCAGTTAAAGCTTTTCAAAAAACAGAAAGGTCTCATTTGATTCAGAAACTTTATCTTCTTTGTGTCAGGAAAAGAAGAAGATATTAACTCTGCAGAAGAGAATGTCATAATTGACCTAAAGCCCCCTTGACTGCCATATCCTTCCAGCATTCTGCTATCAAAGAAGTGAAAGGAGGTGCTGGATGATATATGTGCCATGTCTCCCTGAGACCCATCAGCAAACTCAGATGGTGGAAATCATTACTGGAATGAAGACACTGGCTCAGAAGGACTAAAGAACTTATCCAAGGTCATCCAGTCAATAAGAAACAAAACCAGAATATGAACCAAGGGCTGGCTGTTTCCAAAGCCCATGTTCTTTCAGCTAAATGACCCTGCCTGGCTGCCAAACTGGACGTCAGAAAACATAAACCGTTAAAAGAAACAGGGCAGAACCAATTCATTTGTAAAATTCTTCTAAGAGGAAACAAAAGAGAGAGAGAGTGAGATCAATAACGCCATGTTGTATTTTTAGTGATGGGTAGTAAGAACAGCACACAACAATTTATAGAAAAGGAAAGGAATTCGTATTCCCTGGGGCTGGAAAGTTGTTGGACATTAATAGCAAGAAAATAGTTAGGAAGCTGACAAGAGGTAAAGGAAATGTCCTTGCTTTCTCCCCTGCAGAAACCTCACTGTAGGAAAAGTGGAAAGAACACAGGATTGAAAATCGAAGCAGGTTTGGGATAGAAAAAAAACACAGGAGGGAAGTATGAGAATCTTTGAAAGAAAACAATATGAAATGAAAGAATTTCAGAGTAAAAAGAAAAATAAGAGTAGCTGTTGTCGAAGAGCAGGATGGTTAATTAACAAGGGGGATAAAAATGGGCTGCAGATAATATTTATCATCCTTCCCAGTTCTCCCGTGGCTTTATTTGTGCCCATCTGTCAGCTCGATCTTTTCCAAGTGTCTGCTGCCACAAACACAAGCCATTAATTTACTGAAAATATTACTGAAATTAGATTGCTTCTGGCCTTCCTGTTGTTTTCCTTTTAACTTTTTAAAAAATGGTGTTTATCTGTGTGCCTGTTTGTATTTTCATTTGGCAAGTGGAGGTTTGCCCAGGCTCAGAAACATAGCCTTCCCAATTTACAACAAGAAAAAACATGGGAAACTTTCCCGTGTTCAGAAGCACACCCATCTAATTTTGCAAAACAATTTTGTCAAATGTCCCTGTACACACACCCCTGTTCCCCTGGGGTGAGAAAACTAAACCTGAAACATTCTGACAAAAAAAAAAACAAAGAAAACAATGGCAATGTTACATTTATTTGCTTTAGCAAAAAACATACATAAACAAGTGGCTCTTATTATAAACACATCCAGTTTACGTTAAAAAAAAATTCATTAGACTAAGAAACAAGTAGGTGGTACATTTAGATTATACCCATTTTTATTTCAAAAACAGGGACAAAATCCTTCCTATCTACTCTGTCACAGGTTGATATGTCACCCCAATTGAAGCTGTTATCAAAGGAAGATAATTGTGACATTTTTAATGTTACATAATCGAATTTTTAAATCAGCATTTGGGTGTATATTATGAGAGTTGTGAAGAAGCAACTCTTCAAAGGGTCTGAGGCCTTGATTTGATTTCTTCAGCTTCCCAAGGTTGCCCCCAAAGAGCAGACAGGCCACCCAAATCTCCAGTTTGTCAAACCGGTCTGGCCCCAGGAGGGATTTTTGAGTGCTTTCCTTCAAAGAATACCACCCAGGCTGGTTGGCTGCAAATGTGAGCTGCCTATTATTTCTCCTTCATTTCCCAGGAAATCTGGGTGCTAGAGCTCCCAGCCTCCTGGTGGGCACGGTGCCCTGCCTCCTCACAGCCCCTTCTCATGCTCAGTAACTCTTTAACTGGAGAATCGCAGCTGCTTCACCTCCCGGCTCACTTACTGGCAGTCTGGTGTGCAAGACAGAGGGGAGAGAGGTGGAGAGAGTGAAGAACCAAGCAGCTTTTGGTGGTTTTGTGGGGAAGGAAAAAATCTTATTTTTTCTCTCTACCCATCTTAGGTTCATAGGCTGGGACCAAACTGATAAAAGACAGATTGGAAATTCCCTGGCGGTCCAGTGGTTAGCACTCTGTGCTTTCGTTGTCGAGGGTGTGGGTTCAATCCCTGGTCGGGGAACTAAGAACCCGCAAGCCCTGCAACTTGGCCAAAATAATAATAATAATAATAGTAAAATAAAAGACAGATTAACAAGAGAAAAAAAACAAACAACACATTTAACTATGTGTATACATTTGCATGGGATTTCACAAAGAAATGGGACAGCCAGATGATTGAGGTTTATATACCATCCTAGGCTAAACAAAGGAAAAGGGGTTTGGGACTTCTGGGTGGGAGAAGCAAGCTATGGGAAGGTGACAAGTAAAAGTACTGTCAGCAAGGGTTGTTTAGTGGGATGTGTTATGCAGACGAGATGTTAAAAGTCCTTCTCCCCCGGTGCAGGATGGGGAGCCTTTACAAAAGGATAAGTAAATTATGCCTGTTTTTAGAGCTTTCCCTGCATCTACTGTTTCTTAATGGCCTTTAACTCAAAATAGTCCAAATGTCAAAGGGAGCTATCTGGGGTGCCATATTCTTGAGGGAGAAAAACATGTTTTAAAGGCTGAAGGACAGGAGATTAAGCAATTAGCTTCCTCAAAATAAAGTATGTATTTCAGTTATGGAAGTCAAAAAAAAAAAAAAAAAAAAATGAAGTGGCAGAAAGTACTGCAGGGGAGGAAAAATAATTTCCCCTCTACCCTTCTAGGTTTTTGGCTGAGATGCCCCTGCAATAAAAGAAAGATTAACAGGAGAAAAACAAACATAAGTTTATCATACCTTCTGTATGCCTGTATATAAAACTGAGTGTGTCCCTGAAATGGCCCAGGCCAGGAGCTTAAATACCATCCTTAGCAAATGACAAAAAAAGATGTTGAGGGGTAGAGGAAGGCCTGTTAATGGGAGGTGACCAGGAATAGCATGGTAACAAGTAACAAGGTCATGGTTGTCATGCAAATCAAAGTCTTTGCCTTCTCAGTGGGTAAGAGTTGCTAGGGATTTGGTCATCCTTCTCTTCGTGGTATGGAGAGACACCCCTACATATGGAGATTTTCTTGTAAATGTAAATGTCTCCCACAAAAGGGTAATTTCTACTCAATTTTCAGAGCTTTTCCTGAGTCTGCTGTTTTTTAAAAAATAACAGCCCCAAATAATCTTTATGCCAAAGAGGCATATTTTGGGGTGGCAAATCCTGTTCCCCTTCAGTACCCTTGTTACCAAACACAAGTTCCTGTGCCCGATGCACCGGGAGGCCAAACAAACTGAAACGTTTCTAGAGGCAAAATTTGGGGTGAGGGCTGCAGGGTGTGTGACTTTCTTCTGATTGGTTGGTAGGGAACAGGGTGGTGTTTCTGGAATCCTGTGCTCAGCCTGAAGTTACCAGCCTCCACCTGGGTGAGGGCCTTAGTTCCTGCAGAAGAGCTCAAAGGTATTGTTATGTATATTCCTTCAGGAGGAATCGGAACCCTGCCACAAGGCTGCACTATTGTTTCTGAAGTCCCTCCCTTCCCTGATTAGCAACCATTTTAATCTGCCCTTTGGAACTCAGGGAAAGTCTAAGAGGCTGAAAGAAGCCTGTTTCCTACAAACAGGAAATGGGAGATGGACAGGATTTGTAGCTGAAAGGACCTCACAGAGTCCTGCTCAGTTTCACCCTGGTGGATTAAGGTCAGGATATCCCCAAATATTATGAGTGGACACTCCTGAGCCTACATAAAAGAGGGGGAAATCTGCAAATTGTGGCAGATTTGCCCCAAATGTTAACCAAGCTCACTTCAAATGGTCATTTTCCTTTGTGTTTAAATGTCTGTTGATGCCCTTCTAATCTGAACAATCAAGAACATATTATAGTTGTATCTGGTGGAGCCAATCAATACGTTCAGATGCACAAGGAGAACAGTAGGAGACCAGAACGTGTCACTCTAAAATATGCCTCTTTAGCATAAGGATTATTGTGAGCTGATTATTTAATAATCAATAGACACAAGAGAAGCTCTGAAGACAAAACATACAAATTCACATTTTTAAAGGAAGTCTCCATTTGTAAGGTGTCTCCCTCTATTACCTGAAAACTGGGTTCACCTCTTGATGGGTGTTGAGCCAATAGACACAACCAAGCCAAAGATCAGGAGAAGAAAGGATTTAATACTTGCAGCAAGTAAGGAGAGCTCCAGGGACCTTTCCCAAAACAGTGTCTCCCTGAACAGCAAAATTGGGAAAGTTTTGTTTTTCTTTTTTTTCAAAATAAATTTATTTATTTATTTTTGGCTGCATTGGGTCTTCATTGCTGCACGCGGGCTTTCTCTAGTTGCGGTGAGCAGGGGCTATTCTTTGTTGCGGTGCGCGGGCTTCTTATTGCGGTGGCTCCTCTTGCTGCCGAGCACGGGCTCTAGACGCACAGGCTTCAGTAATTGTGGCGCACGGGCTTAGTTGCTCTGCAGCATGTGGGATCTTCCCAGACCAGGGCTTGAACCCGTGTCCCCTACATTAGCAGGCGGATTCTTAACCACTGTGCCACCAGGGAAGCCCAAAACTGGGGAAGTTTTAAGCTAAGGGTACATGTTTATTCATGAAAGTGCTTGAGCAGAGGAGAATTGAGCATAGAAGTGGGGCAAAGGTCGACAGAGTTCAAGTTTTAGTTGATTGGTCACGAGGATCAACAGCATCATTCCATCCTCCACCTTGGTGGGGTCCTTAGTTCCTGCAGAGCTCAAAGACTATATCAGATTATTATGTATATCCCTTGAGGAGGAACTATGACTTGTTTTATGGCTGAACTATTGTTTCTTGACTGCTTTTCCTTTGTTCCTGTTTTCCCTCACTTCCCTGAAGATCATTAATTACTAAGACCTATTCAAGGGCAAGCATGGTGGCCAGGCTTAGATCACAAAATGACTTAGGCCAAAAATGGCTTCTCTTATGCCAAGAAAACCATGCCTGGTTCTCTTTCTCCAGGGACCCCCTACCCCATCTGAGTACACCTCTTTGTATCAGGAAAAGAAGAATGACTCTTAATCATAAAAGACTCGTCAAGACTTTGACTTAAACCTGTATAACAAAACTGATCTTGTTCATCATGCTTTTCCTGGCCACCTTCCATAACTCGTATCCCCCTGACCGAAAATTCCCCAAACTTTTTTTCCTTTGTTGGTACTTAAACCCAAGTTCTAACCACCCCTTTGAGTTACTCATGTCTGGGTACTCCCACGTGTTACTTGTATAATGCACATGTTGATAAACTATAACTTGTTTTTCTTTTGTTAATTTGTCTTTTGTTGTAGAGCCCCAGTTGAGGGCCTAGAAGGGTATCTCAGAAACCAAACTCTGCTCACTGAGTAAAATGAAGTACACAGAAAGATGAGTTTATTACGAGAGTTTTGACTTACAAGCTGGGAAGCTCAAGGCTATGTACAGGAGCAATGAGCTCCAAGTTACTCGCAGACTAAAGGGTTCTTATGGAGTAAATCAGAAGTCTTCAGCTTTTTTAGCTGATTGGTTGCCTAGTGGTCTTATTTGGATCACGGTCGCTGAGTCCGGGGAACAAGGAAATCCAAAGATGGCATGAACAGACTTGGCATTTGAGGATTGGCTGACTGAATATACCATGTTTCTGGTCCAGCCGAGCCTTTACAGGGGCATGAAAGCTACCTAAGTTTCTGTTTGTTGATGCAGCACCCCAGTAGGAGCAGCTCCGTCTTGGGCCTAGAAATGTATTTCAAAAGTAGAAGGGGGCTTCCCTGGTGGCGCAGTGGTTGAGAATCTGCCTGCCAATGCAGGGAACACGGGTTCGAGCCCTGGTCTGGGAAGATCCCACATGCCACGGAGCAACTGGGCCCGTGAGCCACAATTACTGAGCCTGCGCGTCTGGAGCCTGTGCTCCGCAACAAGAGAGGCCGCGATGGTGAGAGGCCCGCGCACCGCGATGAGGAGTGGTCCCCACTTGCCGCAACTAGAGAAAGCCCTCGCACAGAAACGAAGACTCAACAGTCATAAATAAATAAATAAATAAATAAAAGAACGTGAATTTCTAAAAAAAAAAAAAAAAAATGTAGAAGGAAAAAACAAAAAAAATTTCCCTCCCTTATAGACCGAAAGAAAATAAAATTAATTTCTAAGGTGTGATGGTTCTCCAGGCTCAGTTTTACTGTTGTCTTTATGGAGAAAAATCCCCCCAGATGGCTTCAGTACATCAAAAGCCCTTAGTTCATGATAGTTACTGCCTGATACCTGCCCTGAAGAGGCTTTAGGAATTGGCCAGAAACGACCAGCTTGGGGTCTGCAGGGTGACCCTGGAATCAGCCACAGGTCCGAATTTCAATTTCTGGTGGACTTAGCTAGAGGAAGAATTTTGATTTAAGACAAGAAAAGACATTTATTTATTCAACAGGGAGACCAGGAAGCATTTTTCAGGTTCTGGCCCCAAGTCTTTCTAACAGAACCCAGGTCTCAACATTAGGATCCTCTAGGGAGCTTTTATAAAATGTCAACAACCCACCCAAGAGGAACTAATCGGAACATGTGGGAGAGGGACAAAGGCACTCCAATTTTCTTTTTTTTTTAACTCCCCAGGTGATTCTAATATAGAGCCGCTGTAGAAGAACACTGTGGCATCTAGATTACCCCTAGGAGGGGGATGGGGTGCCCTCATCTGAGCTTTAAGCATTCTCCCTCATGTGGGCTGAGTCAGGGTTATAGACGTGCTGACAGAAGAGGATACAGCTCCTAAGTCTGTGGAATACACAATATCCGCTACACAAGAATTCATTGCTACAAGGGTAAGATGATAACATTTTCTTTGTTTAGTAAAAGGGAAGTAAGCAGCTGCCTCCCCAGCCTTCTTTTTAGGATGTTTCCTTGAAAAGATAATAGCTCCAATAATAGGCCTGACCTTTTGATTTTACAATGCAACAGTCATGGGCCCTCTGACCCTTGGAAATGCAAACACAGACCTCTGAAATGAGCTCAGGAGTCTCTCCTGAGGAGTTCCGGAGACTAACACAAGGTCCATTCATTTGTCTTTGGAGGAGATAAGAGAAGTGTTACTTGTTCTTTCTTCTACTTTACTGTATAAGTTCATGTGAAATTCTGTGCAGACTTAGTCATCTCTTGCAGATTGCCTGCCTGTCTGTAATCTGATACGCATACTCAAGAATAAATCATGTTCTCTGTCTTCTATATTGGTATAGAGGGGTCTTTTTGTTGGCAGGATTTTTTCCCCAGTGCTCAGGATGGCAGATGCAGGTACCGGAGGGGGATAGTACGGATACCATGGAAGCAAAGGATGAAATGAAGGTCAGAGTCCATGGATCAGGCCAAATCCAAAGGCATAGACCTAGTTAGAAATGGTCAGTGACCAGAGCCAGCTGTGCTCTCCCATCCTTGGCTTTCATTCTCTCCCCCTGTGCCCTCGTGTTCTTTGATGTTTAGCAGGCTGCCGCCTCTATCTTGTCCCTGGTCTTTGGAGACAGGTGGCTCCCTGAGCAAGAGACTGGAAACTCCCCTGCCCTCTTAGGGCTGTCAAAACAAGGTTGTAGCATTTGCTGAAGCCCAGTTCAACAGGTATACAAGCAAGAGTAGTGAGTGATAAGACGGAGAAGGAAATTGGGCCTGTGGTCCAGATGAATGACCAGACTGGTGACAGAAGTTAGAAGGAATGTGAGACAAGAGGTAAAAAGCAGTAGGACTTGGCAATTGGTTAGGGATGAGGAGAAGAAAGACTCAAAACAAGGCTCTAAGATTTCAGATATGGATGACTAGACCAGGAGGACCACTGAGCTATGGGCAGATGAGGAAGTCAGGGGAATGAGAAGGGGCCAGGACGGGGGTAGATCTCATGGAAAATTAGCTTAGTTTCAGACATAATAAATTCAAGACAGTGGTAGGACAGCCAGGCTGAATATATTCTGCAGAAAGTAAAAATGTTAGATGTGCTCAGGAGAAGTTAAATTTTGAAATTCATTCCATTTGTGTTGAAGTGGGGGCTGAAGCTTAGAAATGAGTGAGAGGACCCAATATGCAAATAGAGGACCGAAACTCTGAGTACAGAATTCTGGTCAACACTTAGCATTAGGGACCAGGAAGAGGAAGAGGAGCCAGAAAAGGAGTTAGGAGAAACTGTCAGAGAGAGGGATAAACAAGCAGGACCCTGTAAAATTATAATATTTTCAAGATTAGAGTATTAATTTCCTAGGGCTGCCATAACAAAACGTCATAAACAGAATGGCTTGAAACAACAGAAATTGATTGTTTCACAGTTCTGGGGACTAGAAGTCCAAAGTCATGGTGTCGGCAGGGTTACGTGCCCTCTGAAACCTGTAGGAAAGACTCCTTCCTTGCCTCTTGTTGCTTTTGGTGGTTGTCATCAATCCCTGGTATTCCTTGGCTTGCAGCTGCATTAGTCCTATCTTACCTCCATCATCACATAGCTATCTTTTCCCTCTGTGTCTCTGTTTCTTTTCTTGTAAGGACATTAGTCATATTGGATTAGGGTCCAACCTAATGATCTTACCTTAACTTGATTATATCTGCAAAGACCCTATTTCTATATAAGGTCACATTCATAGGTACTGGAGGTTAGGACTTCACATATCATTTGGGGGGACAACATTCAGCCCGTAACAATTAATCTCAAAGGAGTAAGTGATTGGCATTACATGCTTTTAAGGAAGCTGGGACCATTTGTGAAAGCTGATGAGTGAACATCTCAGTAAAGTGGTGGTGATGGAAGCCAGCTTTCAAGAGCTAAACAGTACAGTAAAAGAGGCAGTAAGTATAACCTGCAAGTTAGAATGTGGCTGGTGACAGTAGAGGGATAGGGTGGCAGCATGAAGAAACTAGTCTTTACCTCTTGGTGCTGCTGTGGCCCTGATCACAGAAACTCCCTTACCTGGATCGCTTCCACATTATTCTGTCATTTTCCTGCTTCAGAGTCTGTGCACTCCTCGGGGCCACCCACCAACATCCTGTTTCCTGTCTGAAGGATGCCTTGGCTCATCTGCTGGGCAGAGATAACCGATGTGCCAGTGAATGATGAGCCCAGGGACCCAGCCGCCTCCTCTTTCCTGGTCATCTTTCTGGTGACTCACAGCTGTAGTATTCCCAAAGAAAGTGGGAAGATTTTCCTAAGATCAGTAATTCTGTGATTAAGGTTTGTACGTGAGAACTATGTAACTGAGAGTACACTCTTCTAAACAGTAGAACAATTTAACCCTCACATTTCTATAGAGTATATGAGGAGAGATGATTAGATGTGTAAGTCAAAGAAGAGGCAAGGAACGAATTCTTCCCTGGAGTCTCTAGAAGTAACCAGCCCTGCCAGCACCTTGAATTTAGTCCCACAGGACTCATTTCAAACCTCCATTCTCCAGAACTGTAAAAAGAATAAGACTGTGTTGTTTTAAGCCACTAAGATTATAGTAATTTTTTACAGCAGAAATAGGAAACTAATACACAAATCAGCCTCATATTTAAAGGCCCCCAAAGTCATCCCGAATGCAGCTCAGGCTCTCCTCATATATGACCACTTGACTCTGCCTGTTTAGGTTAAATGCCCACAATTTCTGGTGCTCCCACCCTGGTGGAGTCCTCTCCTTCTCCTTCTTTTTCTTGTCTCTTTTGGGTCCCACCCCACCCAAACTTCATCCCTTCCAAATGCAAGAGAAAAGAAAATCTCTGTCTCACTTAATAGAGAATGAAGATAACAAAACAAGGACAAGAAAGAGGCAGAGCAAGTGGCCTTCAGGATGCTTACAAACCCGGAGGCGTTGTTATTAGTAACTAAGGGGTTGCTGGTAAATGTCCTGCAACTTTGGCAGGTTCACTACATCAGTTAATATATTAAGTGCTGTGTTTTATAATGTTCATAAAGAGGAGTGCCATTTAGACCTTGCCAGGACCTCTCCCAAGGGAACTGTATGTTTTCAGATTTTTGGAAAAGATTCTCCAAAAATATTAAAAAAAAAAAAAAAAAAAGGAAGCAGAAAACAGAACTGCCCATTTACCTGCCTTTTTTGTCTCTATTTATACCTTCCGGTTTTATAGGTCTGTGTAGAGGAGTCAAGACTTAACATCTTAGATCAGTGCCTGGCCCATATTAGCACTGATTAGATGTTAGATATTATTATTCTTACTAGAATTACTTTCTCTGATCATTCTGAATTAGTTAAGTAATTACCTTCTCCTCTTTAAAAGAACCCTCAGGACTGTTAGAAAATAAAAAAGAAATGCACAAAGGTCTAACTGGGCTTTGCTGTTCTTGGGAATCACTTCCTGCTTCAAGTACAACTTTTTACATATGCATCTGCATTAAAATGAGATTTTTTTCCCTTCTTCTCTCATCTACCAGAACAAATGAAATAAATCTGTTGCCCTGACAGAAATACATAGATTGACCTTGATCATGGATTATTCCAGACTTGTCCAAGCAACGTGCCTTGCCCACAGGTAGATTCAAAGGACAGATTCCAGGTGCAGAGACAAATATGATGGAGATCTGCATTTGCCCAAAAATTCTAGAGGGAAAGCTTCAGAAAGAATGTCCTCTTGCTGCACCCAGGATCAAGAGAGATTGGGATATATGAGAACCCAGGTAGCCTGGCCTCATACCTTGAACTTGACCTCACACCTGATCATGCTTTCCCATCTCTTTGCAGCCCACCCCCACTTTCTCCTTGCCCTCTTTATTTCAGGATCTTTCCTCTCTCCTCCCACTCCCTTCCACAGGAACCCTGACTCTCCCACCTGTGCCTCCACAGCAAGGTTCTCTGTGTCTTGTCCATTTTCCTCTAAATGGAAGGGGTCTTGGAAAAAAGAAACCTAAATAGACAGAGCTATAAACATGGGGTTCATTTTTGAAAACTGTACATGCATTTGTACACATAACATCAAAGCAGGGGATAGAGTCACCAAGAATGATCTTCAAAGCAAATTGCAGCATCTTCTATGCCTCACATCAACTTATAAACTGTAAAGAAATACATTAACTTGTGTTTTTCATCCCTTCATCCTTACTCACCTGGGTGTCTAACAGCTAGCAAATGTCTCATGTGGAATTTTAATGTACACAGACCATTTCATGTTATTAAAGGACCTAAAATTTATATGCAAAGGTGAGAGTCTCAGCAGTGAGTTCTTCTGCAGCCTTATTCAATCTCAGGCTCCTTTTCCTCTGAGGCTACCATAAAGGCAAGCACTCCATCCTGGAAATGTAATGTCAGGTCATGATCTTTCAAGCAACTACTGCTGCACTTCCAAGCACACCAAAGGGAGCAATTATCTGTATTTCCAAGAAACCGGATTTGTCTGAGAAATCTTCACATCTATTTTCTCACCTAAAAACAATGAAAATAAATCTTGAGTGGAGAAGTGACCACTAGCTTCCAGTCTGCATCATCCACTTCATATTGCTACATATTTACTCAAGGATGACCCTCACTAGCACTGTTTCCAGTTTTATAGGAAGCAGTGTTGTTTGCTGACCATAAGTTTAATGGGGAAAAGTTAATTCTTATAGTAGTCACAGAAACAACCAATCACTGATCTGGCCAGCTCACTCCTTCAAGACAGAGCTATATTTAAAACTTACTCCATAATTGCTAATGTAAAGTGCTTGCAGTACTCTGTACCCACTAAGATATTAGAAGTCTACCTGGTTTGGGACTTCCCTGGTGGTCCAGTGGTTAAGACTGTGTGCTCCCAATGCAGGGGCGCAGGTTCAATCCCTGGTTGGGAACTAAGATCCCACATGCTGCACAGCCAGAAAAAAAAAAAAAAAGAAATCTGTCTACCCGGTTTGAATCAGCCCTTCCCTGCCCCAGTACCTAAGTCCCTTTTCTGAGTATGTTAGTTATTTATCAGTAATGGAGTAAGCTGAGTAAGCTTTCCTTAAGTCTAATTTAAATAAAGCAGAAGATAAATGAACTATGTCCTTGGATTTTATCCCATGTTGAATAAATAACCATGTGCAAACCTTCAGGAATACAGCTAAAAATAAGAATGAATACACATTCCCCCAAAAGACTCATGGTTGTCCTTGACAATCATCTCAAAAGATTAAGAGCACACATCAAATCCCAAGATCCACCTGTCTGTAATAATTCAACTCAGTAAATCTTTATCAATCATTTACCATGTACAAGTGACTGGGCTTGTCATCTCAGCAGGCATAAAGATGAATAAGACATGGTACCTGCACCAGAAGAACTTATTCATTTCTCATCCATTAAGGTATTGACACCTATTTAGTACCCAACTTTATTTTCTGTTCCCTATAAGACTTGCATTAGACAGAATCAAAGCATGTCCTGCCCCATGTGGCGTGAGTTAAATCTATAGTCAAAACACAAAAAAGGAAGAGAAAAATATAAACAATTTTTCCCTAGAAAATCAATTTGTGTTAATTGGAATCTCTTTTCTCAGAATAGTTTTAGCTCAAAAAACTCTTACATGAATCCTCAAATATTTGTTCTCATAACAATTTTGCTTCTGCTGCTCTAAGACCCACAGGGAAAATCCTAAGCTTTATTACATGAAAGGAGGGGAATCAAGCTTCCTTCTCCTTAGCAAAACACCAAACCAGTGAGAGAAGGCTGTTGAAAGAAGAAACCCCATCAAGTCTGTGCAATTTGGAGAGTTCCTCTTAAGCTGAAATTTTGAACACAGACAAAATGCTGAATGGGTAATGCCCAGAGACAACCAATTCTTTTTTTTTTTTTTTAATATATTTATTTATTTATTTTTGGCTGCGTTGGGTCTTTGTAGCTGCGTGCGGGCTTTCTCTAGTTGCAGCGAGCGGGGTCTACTGTTCGTTGCAGTGCGCGGGCTTCTCACTGCGGTGGCTTCTCTTGTTGCGGAGCACAGGCTCTAGGCGCACGGGATTCAGTAGTTGTGGCTCATGGGCTGTCTTAGAGAACAGGCTCAGTAGTTGTGGCTCACGGGCTTAATTGCTCCGCGGCATGTGGATCTTCTCAGACCAGGGCTCGAACCCATGTCCCCTGCATTGGCAGGCGGATTCTTAACCACTGCGCCACCAGGGAAGTCTGAGACAGCCAATCCTAATGAGCCCTAAGGAGATCGAGTGTTTGAATTCAAATCAGCAGTGTGAGATACAGAAAGTGCCCCCCATGTCAGGAGAGCTGGAGCCAGCTCTAATCTCCAGCAAGTCCAGACTCAGGCTAGAGCATTTTCTCAAATGACAACGCATTAGTCTGACCAGTTGGCTGGGCTGAGCTGGGCAAAGGACTTCAGGTTATCAGAGACATGATGTCAAAATGTTGACAACTACGAGAACCAATCCTGTTACGACAGAAATCCACCCCCCCCCGCCCCGCCCTCACATGCTAATCATTATGCCTGGTGCTAATGTGTGGTAAATTATTTAACGGCCATGAATTCCTTCCAGCCCAGTATGCTCCACACTTTGCAATGTAGCGTTGCTGATCCTCCTATCCAGCAGAATTATTTGTGTTTTTTCTTTCTTTCTTGTTTTTTTTTTTTTTTTTTTTTTTTGGCTGCCCTGCATGGCCTGTGGGATCTTAGTTCCCCAACCAGGGATCAAAGCTGTGCCCCCTGCAGTGGAAGCACAGAGTCTTAACCACTGTACTGCCAGGGAAGTCCCTCTTTGTAATTATTTCTTGATCAACTAAATGTGATGGAGCTGATACTGTATGAGTTCTGGAGTCTAGGCTTTAAGAGACCCTCTTGGAGCCTCCACATTGAAAAGAAAAAAAAAAAAAAAAAGATTTTCCTATTACTCTTAAGCTGCTAAAGTGCAAGTGTGCAATTTTATTGATATTTATGGAGTATTTCTGCGATGCCCAACCCCAGTCCATGGCACTGTGCCAAGTCCATCATAACACAACAGGAGTTCAATTAATGAAAACTAAACCAAGTGAGACCACTAGAAAAGCAGGTCCTACCTGAGACAGCCTAAATAAAATACTCCCTAAACTGATCACCGTAAGAGTTAATCCTTTCAATGAGGCTCTGAATTTGATGCTATTGGATGCAGCCTACTGAATACATCTCTTTTGGGTTTCAGCTAGAAGACCTGACAGCACTGCCTCAATTCTGGGCCTGGCCATTTGACCAATATGGTGACAGACTCACCTCCCACCCATGTTTCTTCTGCCAAGGAAGAGCTTTTTCTCTTTGTTTTCTGTTGTTGCTTTGTTTTGAAATTTAACTTGACTGGGAAAATCAAACTTCATGGATACAAATTATGAAGGCCTGGAGGGGTTTAGAGAGCACTGATTTTGTGGCCTATTGTTTTTCCCAAGTTTACATAGTAGCTTGGCTGGCATAGCTTCAAACATCCTCAGCTCTACCTAGAGGAGGAACACTTCCCCAGATGCCCTTCATTTTGGTCCTTGAACTTTTCTTTTGCTGTTCTCTCCACTGGGTATCCTCTTTACCCCACCTCTCCATTTCAGCTGGACAGGGTAATAAAAAAGCACAGGATTTGGAGATGGTTTCTAGCCAACCCCCTGGAATTCTGTAGGCACATGACAGCTGGTTGCCCAATCCGAACCTCGCACCATACTCTCCTCATAGGGCTCAGAAAGAGGAAGAGGTCATCCACAGAAACAGAAAAAGCATGATAGACATCATTATCTTTCTTTTGTCTCTCTCCATGTATCACAGAGGTAGAGGGAAATAAGAGAAGTAAAAATATTACACAGGTCAGGAATTTGGGGGAATTCCCTCTGCTTAGGAGTTGAAGGTGACAAGAAGGATAGGACTTGAGGGGAAAACAGGGCCTGGGAGCATGAAATGGGCCCAGTATCCCTGCCCTCTCCCCCACCCCACCCCCCCCACCGGCCGTGATGCACAACTCCAGTAGGTCACCATTCACATTGACCTCCAGAGTTAAGCAATGGGGACAGAGTTGTGCTTCCGTGGAGAACTACACAATGTCTAGACTCTAGAGGACTCCTCTCTGGGTTATATGGTGTCATGAGGGCTATTTTACAGCTTTGTGAATTGTACATGACTGATGGCAGTGCAAAATAATTCTTGGCGATAGACATACAAATTTTGTCCTATCCCCAGTGGTTTCATGGACTTCACTTTCCTAAAGTAAAAGCTCGGTTGGGGGTGCTTTTGCATATTAATTTCAACATTCCCATATTCATAGGATGGTTCTTTTCCTACCTTCCATTGAACTGGTTTTAACACCTCACCAGTTTGAGTTAAATAAAATCTTTAGCATGTGTTCATATATCAGTATGAGAGTTGTGATTTTACCTTTTTTTAAAAAAATGATTCTTTAAGAGTCCACAGTAAGAACCTACTTGGGTCCTTCCCTGTGATCCAGCTGTAAGCATCCAAAACTTGCTAGAAAGGAAGCTATAGCTGAGAACCAAACGCTCACTCCGGCTCAGGGCACGTTAGCATAACAATAGACTCTTCACTCCTGGAGGTCCAGGCTCTTTTCCTTTCTTTCTCAGGGCTCCCCTGAGGTGAAACCCTATTACCCCAGGGATGGTGTTTTAATTCACTTCTAAGTGACTGAACCGCAAGCTGGGTTTGCATCTTCAATCCACTGGAGCCTGGATTCATTTGCAAGTAAATAAAATTTAACTCTCCTTTTCTAACAGCCCTTAAGGTCAGCAACAACAAGGAGCTACTATGAAATTTTCATAACTAAAGGGCAAGATTTTACTTCGAATGCTAAGTAAGGCTCTTTAAAGATAAAAATCAAAGCCCTGGCCATTTCCTATAGTATGTAATTCCCCAACTCTTCTTTTTCCCCTGCCTGTCCTCCCTCTATTGGAAGGCACAGTATTCTTTGTATAGTTATCAAAATGTATTTGGTACCAAAACACACCAAAGCTCTGTCAGGAATCTTAGCCTATTGGAGCTACCTGAGGGTTCCTGGGTCTTTTATTTTGCTGAAACTCAGAGACTCAGAAGAGAAGATACAAATGGCAATTGAAGAGCCAGGATCTAAAATTAGTGGTTCCAAATTCATTGCTTTTTTTCCCTATTACAACCTGATGCAGGACAGTGGTCTCCAAAGTAAAGTGTAGGAAGCAATTATTCAAATTTGCTTCAAGTTATTTTTCTTTATTTTTAACTTAAAATTATTTTATTTTTTAATGTATTTTTTTTAACATTTTATGTATGTTTTACAATGTAATACAGCAGAACTACAGTATGTGTATATAATTTATAAATGAATGAATAAATAAATGTCAGGGGTGTGTGCTCAAAAAAATTATGATAAGGACGACAAATCAAAATAATTTAGAGGCCTTTTCTTTATTGCTGATGTTGAACTCTAAACCCTGTGTTTCCTGAAAGCAGGGAAGGTAGAGAAATTCTCCCACCATTTTGTATTCCCAGAAAACACAAAGGACAACTAAAGTAAGATCCACCTCTGGCCTTCTTAAGACCAACTAGAAAGAATTAGAAAAATTAGAACAAGCGAATGTTGGTTCTGAGATGATCAGAGCTGGTTGACCCTAAGAATTGAGTTATTTGTTGTTATTGACAGAATAGTTTCCCCCTAAATTTACACATTAAAGCCCAAGTCCCCAGTGTGACTCTATTTGGAGATAGGGACTTCGGGGAGGTAATTAAGTTAATAGGAGGTTGTAGAGGTGGGACCCTAATCCTATAGGACTGGTGTCCCTATAAGAAGAGACACCAGAGATCTCTCTTCTTCCCCCACCCCAAGTGCAAACACAGAGGAAAGGCCATATGAGCACAGTGAGAAGGTGGCCATCCGCAAGACAGGAAGAGAAGTCTCACCAGAAACCAACCCTGACAACACCTTGATCTTAGACTTGTAGCCTTCAGAACTGTGAAATAATAAATTTCCTTTGTTTAAGCTGCCCAGTCTATGATATTTTGTTTTAGAAGCCCAAATGTCCTAAGACTGCCCAATGCTTAATACAGATGTATGCTATAGGAATTAAGAGAGAGGTCAAGGAAGATCTGATGAAGTGGGATTTGATGTATGGATATTGAAGTGAGATAGTTAGAGATGGTAACGAATGCCGACTTGGCTGGAAAGTCCGTGATCAAGGTGCCAGCATGGTCGTGTTCTGGTAATAGCACTCTTCCTGGTTCGTAGCCATTGCCTTCTCTCTGTGTCCTCACATGGTGAAAGTGGCTAGGGATCTCTCTGGAGGCTCTTTTAAAAGGGCACTAATCCCATACGTGAGGGCTCCACCCTCATGTCTTAAGCACCTCCCAAAAGTCCCCACCTCCTACTGCCAACATCTTTGGAGGTTAGAATTTTAACACATGCATTTTGAGAAGACACAAAGCCTTTTTTTCACTGGCTTCATGATTCCAAACAGAATCATTGTAAACTGAGGAAAAAGTATCTACAAATGGCGCAGAGAAGCATGCTTAGGCAAACGACTGTATTGCCCTGAGTTTGGGTAAGGACTGGGCTTCCGGGTGACGAGAACTGTGAGGAAGTAGAGGTACAGGAGAAAGGGGGTGACTCCCAGACACAACCAGTCCATCTCCAAACCTAGTCCCTCTCTTCCAGGAACCTCACTTTCAGGGATGGTGTGATGAACATTTTAACAGCACTCAGTGCGTTAATCTGGGCCTTCTTTGTTATATCCCATTTCTTCCTAACATTCATAACTTCTCATTTTTTGGATTAAATTTTTCTTTATTTCTTAAAGAAATTTTCTATTACCAGTATAAAATATCAGGCTGGCGGCAAGGACCCATACAATCTAAGAACCTGCAGCTCTAGAAAGGTGGTGATATAAGCAGCTAAAATCTAAAATGAGAACCAGGGACTGCCCTGGTGGTGCAGTGGTTAAGAATCCATCTGCCAATACAGGGGACGCAGGTGTGATCCCTGGTGTGGGAAGATCCCACACGCCGCAGAGCTACTGAAGCCCGCGCACCTAGAGCCCGTGCTCCGCAACAAGAGAAGCCACCGCAATGAGAAGCCCTCACACTGCAACGAAGAGTAGCCCCCGCTCACCACAACTAGAGAAAGCCTGCGCACAGCAATGAAGACCCAAGGCAGCCAAAAATAAATTTAAAAATTTAAATAAATAAATAAATAAATAAAATAAAATGAGAACCAGATGCCTCACCCAGGACCCCTCTTGGAGGAATCACACCCAAGTCACATGACCATGCTGTGCCTCAATCTTCTTATCCTTACGATGGGCACATTCACTCTTGGACAGGAAGGAATTTTATAGGCTTGGGTTTGCAAAGTCAATTTGAAAGAGTTATCAACTACCTCCTGCGCACCCTGTTATCCAGGTACATGTTTATGTTTGCATATGTTTTTCAGTCTCAGGGGTCTGGCTTTTCATAGCCATTGTTAACAGGACTGAAAATACTACCTTGTAGGATCTACATGTTTTACATTAAATTTTGAGTTTCCAAAATGAAAGTTGATAAACTGATGTTGAAATATTGCTTAAGATAGTCTCAAGAATTTCCATTCCCAGTCTGCAAGAGACATGAAGTAGAGAACCTCTTCCTGGTTTATTCTGTCTCCCTTCACCCCCCTCCTTGGAGACGTGTTGCAAAATAGCCTTTGCTGAAGGCAGCCTGCCACATGATGCTGCTGCGGTGATTGCCTTGACCTTAATTACTATTGCCTATTATTCAAAAACACTAATTGAGTCATGGTCCCATTGCAAATGTGACTTAACTTGCTGTTTTACTGCTTGCTCAGGAACTGCAAATAAAAAATAATGGCAGTTGTAATTAACTCAGAACCAGCTATATAACCTGTCCCTCAGTCCGTGACGGGTAAAAGTTCAATTAAAAAGCAAAGTTATTAACAGAGTGAGGTTTGGTCACACATCTGTCATATTGAGTGTGACAGGACACAAATGTTACCCCATGCCACCAGAGAGGGATTCACTAGGGCCCTGCAGTAACTTTATTTTCAGGCTTTTAAAGATAAATAGCTCCATATATAAAGCAATTAAAATTATTCCATATATAGAGTCATATGATTAGTCACCTGCTTAAAAAGTCTAAATAAAAGTGTTTATCTTAGAGTCATGAAGGGTATAATTGTAGTAAACTACAAAACTAAAAGCAAAAAAAAAAGAATCATGAAGCAATGCTAAGAAGAATGTAAGAAACTTACAGAAATGTATACAAACTACCCAAAAGGTTAGTTATCAGAAACCTTCACTAAGATATTTGACACAATATCTACTAGGTGGCTATAATCCAAAAGGAGGACAATAGCAAGTATTGACAAAGATGTGGAGAAATCAGAAAATCTCAAGTACTGCTAGTGGAAAAGTAAAATTGAAGAGCCACTTGGAAAACAGTTTGGTGGTTCCTAAAAAGTTAAACAGAGAGTATCCAGATGACCTAGCATTTTCCACTTCTAAGTATATACTCAACAGAATTAAAAACATGTCCACACAAAAACTTGTACATGAATGTTCACAGCAGCATTATTCATAATAGCCAAAAATGGAAAACAACATGAATGTCCACTGATTGATAGATGGATAAACAAAATATAGTATATCCATGCAATGGAATATCACACAGCTATAAAAAGGAATGAAACACTGATATATGCTAAAACATGCATGAATCTTGAAAACATTATGCAAAGTGAAAGAAACCAGACACAAAAGGCCACACATTGTATGATTCCATTTACATGAGAAGACCAGAAAAGGCAAATCACAGAGACAGAAAGTCAATTAGTGGTTGCCGGGGACTGGGAAATAGGGGTGTAGGGAGGAAAAACTTTTTTCATTGGCTGGGGCCACAGATAGATTTAATAAAAGATGGATTAACAAAAGAAAAAAAAATTAAGTATGTATGTATGTATGTATGCACAGGAGCTTCACAAAGAAATGAGACTCAAGGAAGCAACCAGATGATTGGGGCTTACTAAATACCATCTTAGGCTAAATAAAAGAAAAGTTTATTTTTAGCCAGTTAAGGGGGGGCTATAAAGAGCTTTTTCTACTAGTTCTCAGTTGTCTTTAGCTCAAAATAATCTTTATGTCAAACAGTACTGTCACTAATTGGCCCATTCTTTTTTTTTTTAATTTTCTTTTTAAAAATTTTTTTGGTTGCGCCGCACGGCATGTGGGTTCTGATTTCCCCGACCAGAGATCAAACCCACATCCCCTGCATTGGAAGGGCAGAGTTTTAACCACTGGACCACCAGGGAAGTCCCCTAATTGGCTGTTTCTTCTGTCAATCCAATGGTCCCTTACCAGAGCTTCTCTCTTTAGTGTAGAGAGCTACTGCTTTCAGGGAGTGGTGGACACTAGCAAAGCAAATAATTGAGACAATAAAGACATAGCTCAGAGTGAAAACAGAAGAACCAATATATGATTCTTGATGTTAAAGGGGTTCAGAACAAACCTCCCCCAAATGTGTCACTTTTGCATTAGGATTATTTTCTAAAATTTTATTATTTTTTAAAAATTTTATTCAAGTATAGTTGATTTACAATGTTGTGTTAGTTTTAGGTGACATGGGGATTATTTTGAGCTAAAGACAATTGAAACCCTGTGAGTTCAAGAGAAAATTTGCCCCTCCCTCAACTATCTAGAAAGTTTTAAATTAGGGGTCTTTCCCACAATAAGAGTTATTACCAGAGATAATTGTAAATGAGTGGCCCATCTGTATGGCAGGGCAAACACCTAATTACCCAACATCTGCTCTTCTTTTTTTTTTTTTTTTTAATTTATTTATTTTATTTATTTTTGGCTGCATTGGGTCTTCATTGCTGTGCGCGGGCTTTCTCTAGTTGCGGCGAGCGGGGGCTACTCTTCCTTGTGGTGCACAGGCTTCTCATTGTGGTGGCTTCTCCTGTTGCGGAGCACAGGCTCTAGGTGCGCGGGCTTCAGTAGTTGTGGCATATGGGCTCAGTAGTTGTGGCTCGTGGGCTCTAGAGCGCAGGCTCAGTAGTTGTGGCGCATGGGCTTAGTTGCCCCGTGGCATGTGGGATCTTCCCGGACCAGGTCTCGAACCCGTGTCCCCTGCATTGGCAGGCGGATTCTTAACCACTGCACCACCAGGGAAGCCCACATCTGTTGTTCTTATCATTCTATAAATTACCATCCTGTCCTTGGAAGTTCCAGGTGGCATGTAGACCTTATCTTATCTTTATCTTTGAACCTCTTATGTATGTGTGATACATACAAAATTAAATTTGGTTTTTCTCCTTTTAATCTGTTTCATGTTATCAGAGCAGCCAAAAGAAGCTTTGAAAGGTAGAGGAAAATTCTTCCTCCCCTACCATAGATTTGCCTGGGTGTATATATTATATCAGGATTGCAAGCTTTAACCTACATATAGAGAAAATATAATTTTTTATTTTTTTCATAAATAATCTGGCCTCCCTCCCATGACTTTTATGATTTAAAAAATTGTAACTAAATCTCCAAACCTATTTACAATGAAATTCAATCTGACAATGTCCACAATGCTTTCGGACATGTGCAGTAACTCCTGGATAAAGGGGCTCAGCTCTCAGATAGCTTCACCTTTCCCCAACTTCTCGCCTGCAGACAATCCCTGGACATTTGGGGGAGGAACATGCGACTGCTCTGCCAACGTTCTTGGCTGAGTTCTTCAGCGAGTGTAAGTTATGATCTGGTCGTTCCTGGTTGAGCACTGCTCTGGTGGTACACGCTGGCTCACCAGCACCCTCCAAACTTATTCACCCCTACTGCTATAGACCCCTGAGCCTCTGGCCTCTCCTCTCCTCCAGGCAGCCTGCTGTCCTGGTGGTCCTCTGCTATGGCAGACCTCCACCAATTCCAACCTCAGCTCTGCGGGCCTGGGGATGGTCCCATGGCTCTCAGCTCAGCCTCCTGCAATGTGGGATCCCAGACAACTGGGGATAGGTCAGCCCAGGGCGCCCTCTCGATCTAGTGCCTTTGGCACAGCTGCCTCCCAGGTTGAGCTGGGCAGGTCTGAGAATTGATCCAGAGATGTTTTCAGGATCCTAATAAACATCTTGGTTTGAGAGAGCCCTTCTTCAGCTCTTGGCGTTTCTCTCTCCTTACTTGAGCCAAAGCCAAATGAGGCAAAAATCCGGGCACACACAACATTCTCTAGGGCTCCTTCTCCCCTCTCTGGGCCTCTTAGGCTGTAATCTCTTGGGGTTGGAAGAATCAGGCTTTCCCCACCTTCCATCGTCTGGCAGGCAATAAATCTCAGATTTCACTATCATATCACGTCCACCCTCTTCAGCAGGAGAGCTATATGGGCTGGGTTATCCAGAATTGGCCTTACGATGTTAAAGGGAAAAAAGGAGTGGGAGGTGGAATGAATTGGGAAAATCTTCTCTTAATTCTCTTTTACACACAGAGGCCGAATGCTATCTCCTACTTCCCAGCATTCACGCTGCAATGTGACAGATGTCCCAGGCCATACACTCCCCCTCCCTGGACCCAAGGCAAAAGGATGCTTGGGGCGAACTAGGTCAAAGCCTGGGTCTCAAAAAGGCAGAAGAGGAATAGACATTACTGCTTTTCAAAACATTTCCCTTTCCCACATACGTACACACTATTTTATGGGAGACATTTAGTAGTTAAGGACATTAAGGAACCCTGGAATAGTTTTGAGAACTCAAAAAATAACCCCTTAATGCATTGTTTTTTTAGATTAAAAGTGCATTTCATTGTGTTAACAGCAGGTGCTCTTATACTACAATGAGATATAGATGCACATAAATGGGAGACGTAAAATATAAGGGTCCATAAGAGTGCTCTGGAACCTGGATTCAAATCCTGACCCTGCCACTTAACTTAGGCAAGTTGCCTATCTTGTGCCTTCATTTCCTCATTTGTAAAATGGGGATAATAATTCATAAGGTGCTTGTGACGAGTACATAAAATAATACACATACTTAGAACCATTCCTAGCATGTAGTAAAAATGTAACAAATACTGTTATATGTGCATATACAATTATGATATGCATGTAATTGTGATATGACTCTTACTCCCATATATATTCCAGTAAGTATGGGCCAGGTGCTGTTCTAAGCATTAAAAATACAAGTTGAATAAGGCAGACACAATCCTGCCCTTATGTGTGTATCAGACCTGAATACAAAGACCTGCAGTAGCTTGTTGTACATAGACACAATCAAGGTGTTCTCTCTTAGGGAAATCCTCAGTTAGCCAGAGTTGTATGGCTTCCCAAATGCCAGTCAGGCTACCCCATCTGAAATGTCACTCCAGTTGACACGTATGTCCTTGGCTGACACTCTTTAATCAATGGCTTTTCAGCTCTGTCCACAGTTCTGTTGGCGTGTCCCAAGGTCTTTTGGTTCTCTCCAGGTGTGTGGACTATCCTGGGACTGAGTTCTTCCATCCATGATACACATGGGGGCAGTAGTGGCACTTGGGCTTTAAGGTGATGGGGCTTTTTAAATTGAGCCCTGAAAAGAAAGGAAATTAAAAATAATGGAAGGCAAGGAAGGAGGGAGGAAAGAAAAGAGGAAGAAAGAAAGAAGAGAGGGAGGAAGGAAAGAAGGAAAAGAAGTGTGGCGTGAAAAGGACTCAAGACAAATTTTAATGTTTTGGCCCAGGTTCTTGTTCCCTTCTTGACATCAGGCAAAGTGTGGGATTAATCCACCCAAGTGCATAGTGAGGAAGAAGGTCTGATGTGGGGAAATATAGAAGACCCACTGATGCTGGAGCCCACCTAAGAGGGCTGAGCTGAGCACCCCTAGGGAAGGCTCTCTCACCTTCAGGCACTTAGGGCTCCGACTAGCTCCGACAACACGCTGTCCTGCCTTTTCACCGGCCCCAGGATGTAACCTGGGTTCCTTTCTCGCTCGAAGCTGCCATCGGCCACTCTAGCCTTAGAGATTTCCTCTTTTCTGAGCCAGCTGCAGAGTGAGCCCCGGTGTCCCAGCTACCACACTCAACCCAGCCCAGAGCAAGCCCACAGTCCATTTTCTTTCTAAGACATTTACTACCAGGAAACAGATAAGAGGTAACAAAAATAAGCAGAGAGGGAATTACCAAGATAAAGGCAGTCTTTCACAGCCCCTGTAGCCAACCTCTAGTTACTTTCTTTTCAAAATGAGATTGAATTGAATGCTCTGCTTTTTCCAGACAGAAAGGTGACTAAAGGTGCAAGTTTGCCCAGGACAGAGGCAAGTCCTAGGATGGGAGGCCTCCTCCAGTGCTAAAACTGGGAGAGTCCCGGACGAAACGGAGGAGTTGGTCACCCTATGAGTGCTCAAACGTGGCCTCTCCTCGCCTTGACAGAGCTTCCTGACTCAAACCTGTGGGAAGCCCCCCATCAGGGCTGAACAAAACGTGGTGGTTAGGGCTCCTCCAGGTGCCTATTTGTCTCAAATGGCCAATTCATATTTCTCAAGATCATTACTAAGGCATCACTCCTGATTCCGACTCCTAGGAACCCCACACAGCGTGCTTTCCCCTGTTCAGCTTCCCCACCTAAATGGCAGGAGTCAGCAGGGCTCTTTCCAGGAGCTCCCCTGGCCATATTTTAGGGATTGGTTACCTTCTCCTTCTCAGACCAAGGAAATCCTCCCATCTCCGACCCCTCAACAGCATTTTGCAAACTGCTATTTCCTGGAAGACTATCTTACAAACCATCTCAAAGTTAAACCTGTTGCTGTGCTGTCGGGGTGCGGGGGGATTTTCCTTCTCTTCTTCTAGGTTCTTTGGCTGGTCTAATAATTCAATTGACATAAGACACATTAACAGGAGAAAAACCAATTTTTATCTTGTACATACGGGATTCTCATAAAATTATGACACCCAAAGGCAGCCGGGCCATGGAGGCTTATATGCCATCCTGAGTTACAGGATGGGACAAGGGCTGGGGCTTCAAAGGGGAGGAAGATAACTTCCTGGAGGATAAGAAGAACAGATTTTGATAATAGAGGTTTGCCCTGCCATACCCATAGGTCATTCAGATAAAAAGTTATTTCTGGGTCAGGCCCCTTATCTACATCCTTTTAGGTCGTTAAGGGAGAGGTAACAACTCTTCTTGAACCTGCTGGGTCTTGATGGACTTCAGCTCAAAATAATCCACATGCCGAAATGGCACATTTAGGGGCTGGCACATTCTGCTCTCCTTCAATGTTAAGGAACATTTCTTAGAGGGACGCAAAGGATGCAGCCCCTCCCAAACTATTAAACCACAGACTTTCCTCCCTTCTCTTCAGGGAGTTACTATTACAGCCTCCAGCACCTCTGTTTTGAAGAGCATATGACCCCGGAGTCTTTGATTCCACTAAGCAGCTTTGGGCCTTTTCCTGGTGATACCCAGTGCTATTTTCACGGAAAAATCATGCAGAGCACTGGGAGATTTTACTGAGGTGGACCCAGCACCAGGCCAGCCATGCCAAGCAATGTACAGGGTGTGTGTGTGTGCGTGCATGTGCACGTGGATTGGAAGTCTGCCCTACTCGGTTCTTTGCACCTCAACCCAGGTTGCAAACGCCATCTCTACTGACTTGGGAAGAGCTGTTGAAAGTCTCTCCAAAGGCCACTGTGCCTGCATGATTTCTTGCACTTCCTAAAAATTATGAGGTCCAATAGGTGCAAATTCCAGCCAATACAGTTCTTGGGTCATCCCCTCTTGTGCCAGCATAAGTAGGATTCACTGTAAACAAATGGTTATATTCCTGCTTATATGTACTATTATATATGTACATGTTAGGCTTTCTAGTAGCAGTAAAGACTGTTGAACTGAGATTAGTTTAAAGCAATACACATGTCATAGTTCTTCTTTCCAGTGATACATCTCTTCATTTTTTTCCTACATTTTGTTTTTGCAATTTCTGAAATGGCAATAAAACCAACCAGTGCTGATTTATATATTGAAAACAGGCTCTCTGAAGTAACTTGGGAAATGGAGTTTGAATTCCTGAATTTATTTATTTTCCCCTGCAGCTAATGTGGCTTGTGTGTTATTCTGGACCTGAGTGCTGATGCTAAGAAAGTAGAAGGGGCGACCTCCCGCTCCCGAGGGGCATTTATCACCTGTAATTTTCCAGAAGGCCTGCCTCTGATCTCCAGATTTCCTCCAGTGCAAATTGACTTTCACTGAGGTGAGTCTGGAGCCAAGTGGTTTGCAGGTTCAAAGAGGTAAACTCTGCAAGCCATGAGGTGGAGGCCACCACCCTGCAGGGCCCCCAGGAGGGGAGCAGGTATTCTGCCCCACCCTCTGCTCAGCGCTGCCTCCACGGGCAATAGTCCCCCCAAACACAATCCAAGTTGTTTAATTAAAAGACGTCCAGGGAATTCCCTGGCGGTCCAGTGGTTAGGATTCTGCGCTTCCACTGCAAGGGGCATGGGTTCAATCCCCGGTCAGGACCTAAGATCCCGCACGCTGCATGGCCAAAAAAAAAAAAAAAAAAATGTCCAGTCCCTTATTTCCTAAGTGGAGCAGAATTGTAAGTGTTCCTGCTGCAAAGTATAATGGAGATCGGTCTTCTCTCACGCAGCCTGGTGAGGGAAATTGCTCTTAGAACTGTCAGCCTTTCCAACGTAGCACTTTGGGCTGAGACTCACACATACGTGCTATTGATTTCTGGCAAGTGTCACTCGTGGTATTTATTCAAAAGAAGCCAAGTATTTAAATGGAGTTAAAACAAACCAGCCTTTCTGCTCTCCACAACCTACAACCTTCCGTTCAACCTTCTCTGAGATTTTGAAAAATTGACCACACCCTTTAATTAGTCCCTTCTTTCTGCACCAACTGGTCTCAACTGGCACTGGAAATGATGAAATGCCAGAGAACACCACAAAGCTGTCTAAGTGGCAGCTTACTAAGAAAAATTCACTTCCTTTAATTTCCTTCGTGGGTTTTAGACCAACTGAGGTCATCTGTTCAAGAACAACCTGTCTCCTCTTTCTGCCTGCAAATGAGGGTGGTGCCTGCCAGCAGCTCACAGCACAAACTGCAGCAGGGCCAGGGGTTTTGCTGGCCCGGGGACAGGAATGAGGAACTGGGAGTTGGGGACTGACATACGTACACTACGATGTATAAAACAGATAACTAATGAGAACCTACCGTACAGCACAGGGAGCTCTACTCAGTGCTCTGTGGTGACCTAAATGGGAAGGAAATCTAAAAGAGAATGGATATACGTATATGTATAACTGATTCACTTTGCTATACAGCAGAAATGAACACAACATTGTAAAGCGACTATACTCCAATAAAAATTAATTAAGAAAAAAAAAAAAAAGAGTGCATGGTGAATTTCAGTGTCAGAGAATGTGACAGCCAGAAGGGGCGCCAGAGAAGAGGAATTCCCGCACTGCCCTGAAGAGGGGGCGCGAGGCCCTAGAGCAGCAGCTGGCTGCGGGGAGGGGAAGAAAGCAAGGGGGCTGCTTGGTCCCGCTGGCTAATTTTGATCAGCCAGAGGACTCACGCCTCCACCGCTCCCCAGTTTGGATTTCCTTGTTGCAGGGGAGGAGGCCTGAGGGCTCAGGAAGATGGACCAGCTTCTGGATGGTAGCCAGCCCTGCAGGGTGAGGACAGGGCAGGACCAGAAAGTACTGTGGGCTTAAAAACATGTTTTCTCTGCCTTTCCTTTTTTTTTTTTTTTGATTTAATGTGCAAAGGTTTGAGTTAATTATTCTCCTCAGTTCATAGCACACTATCATCTTTGTCCTCTCAATGGCCCTGTGTTGCTTTGTTTATTTATTCTCTTTATCTCCAAATCCCATTCATTTCCCCTCATAGGCAACCATTCTAAACTGTTTAATCTGTATCTTTTTATTTGAATGTGTCTAGCAAAATGGTATTATTGTGTCATATGTATGGATATATGAAGAGGTAGATAGATAGACAGACCTCTATATGATATATATGAGATTTTTATTTTGAAAAAAATAAAGACACACAAGAAATTCATTAAAAAAAAAAATACAGAGGCACATGAAAAGATGCTCAACATCGTTACTCCTTAGAGAAATGCAAACCAAAATCACAACGGGATACCACCTCACAGTCATTAGGATGGCTACTGTTAAAAAACAAATGGGGACTTCCCTGGTGGCGCAGTGGTTAAGAATCTGCCTGCCAATGCAGGGGACACGGGTTCGAGCCCTGGTCTGGGAAGATCCCACATGCCGCGGAGCAACCAAGCCCGTGAGCCACAACTACTGAGCTTGCGCGTCTGGAGCCTGTGCTCCGCAACGGGAGAGGCCACGACAGTGAGAGGCCCGCGCACCGCGATGAAGAGAGGCCCCCGCTCGCCGCAACTGGAGAAAGCCCTCGCACAGAAACGAAGACCCAACACAGCCAAATATGAATAAATAAATTTATAAAAAAACAAAAAAACAAACAAAAAAAAAAACAAATGGGGCTTCCCTGGTGGCGCAGTGGTTGAGAGTCTGCCTGCCAATGCAGGGGACACGGGTTCGAGCCCTGGTCTGGGAAGATCCCACATGCCGCAGAGTGACTAGGCCCGAGAGCCACAATTGCTGAGCCTGCACATCTGGAGCCTGTGCTCCACAACAAGAGAGGCCGCGATAGTGAGAGGCCTGCGCACCGCGATGAAGAGTGGCCCCCGCTTGCCGCAACTAGAGAAAGCCCTCGCACAGAAACGAAGACCCAACACAGCCATAAATAAATAAATAAATAAAAATTAAAAAATAAACAGGAGCTGTTGTTTTAAAAAAAAACAAAACAAAAAAAACAAATGGAATTCCCTGGCGGTCCAGGGGTTAGGCCTCCACTACAAGGGGCATGGGTTCAATCCCTGATCGGGGAACTAAGATCCCACAAGCCGCACATGGCCAAAACAACAACAACAAAAAAACAAACAAAAAACAGAAAATAACAAGTGTTGGTAAGGATGTGGAGAAATTGGAAACCCCCTGCATTGTTGGTAGGGACATAAAATGGTGCAGCCGCACAGGAAAACAGTTTGGTGGTTCAGCAAAAAGTTAAACATAGGATTGCCATATAATCAAACAACTCCACTCCTAGGTATAGACCCAGAAAGTGAAAGCAGGGACGCAGATTCTTAAACACGTATGTTCATAGCAGCATTATTTGCAATAGCCAAAAGGTGGAAACAACCTAAGTGTCCATCAACAGATGAATATGGATTTTTTTCAAGTGTGTTATATGCCCACAGTGAAATATTAAACCTCCCCAAAAAAGGAATGAAATTCTGATCCACACTACAACATAGATGAACCTTGAAAACATTATTCTAAGTGAAATAATCCAAACACAAAAGGACAAATAATGTGTGATTCCACTTATATGAGGTACCTAGAATAATCAAACTCATAGAGACAGAAAGTAGAATAGTGGTTACCAGGCAATGGAGGGAGCAGGGAAGGAAGAGTTATTATTTAATGGGTACAGAATTTCAGTTTGAGATGATGAAAAAGTTCTGGAGGTGGATGGTGGTGATAGTTGTACAACAATGTGAATGATCTTGATGTCACTGAACTGTACACTTAAAAATGGTTAAAATGGGGCTTCCCTGGTGGCACAGTGGTTAAGAATCTATCTGCCAATGCGGGGGACACGGGTTCGAGCCCTGGTCCGGGAAGATCCCACATGCCACGGAGCAACTAAGCCCGTGCACCACAACTACTGAGCCTGTGCTCTAGGGCCCACGAGCCACAACTACTGAAGCCCATGCACCTAGAGCCCATGCTGCACAACAAGAGAAGCCACTGCAATGAGAAGCCCGCGCACCGCAACTAAGAGTATCCCCCCCCTCGCTGCAACTAGAGAAAGCCCTCATGCAGCAACGAGGACCCAACGCAGCCAAAAATAAATAAAGAAATTTATTTTTAAAAAATGGTCAAAACGGTACATTTCAGTTATGTACATTTTATCATGCACACAAAAAGACATGTAAAAATAATTCCCCGCCATCAAAAATAAGATTACAATAAACATCTCTGGCCTGTCCCACGATGGCGCTGTGTGAGAATCTCTCCAGGATATATTCCTAGAAGCCAAATTTCTGGGACATTTTTAATTTAACCAAGTACTGCCAGGTTGTTCCAGAAATGGAGCTCCAGTTTGCACTCCTTCCCACCAGCAGAGCACAAGTGTTTCTCTGTCCTCACATTCCAGCCAACGTTTGGCATTACCAGCTTTCTAATTTTTGCAAGTCTAATACAAGAAAGGTGTTGCTTTGATTTGCATTTCTCTAATTGCTAATGATTTTACTCATCTCTTCATAGACTGATTAGCTTTTTGAAATTCTTCTGTGTAATGGCTTAAATGTGTCCCCCGTGAAAATGCATGTTGAGGTCCTAACCCCCAGTGCCTCAGGATGTGACCTTATTTGGAAATAGGATCTTTGCAGATGTAATCCAGTTAAAATGAGGTCATTAGAATGGGCTCTAATCCAAAATGACTGGTATCATTTCTGAAAAAAGGAAATTTGCACACGGAAACAGATGTGCACACAGGGTAGACTATGTGAAGAAATATAAAAAGGACACCATATGAGGACTGGAGTTGTACTGCCACAAGCCAAGGAATGTCTGGGGCTACCGGAAGCCGGAAGAGTCCAGAAAGGATCCTTCTAGGCTATCCGAGAGATCCTGGCCCTGCTGACACCTTGATTTTAGACTTCCAGCCTCCTCATCTTTGAGACAATAAATTTCCGTTATTCTAAGCCACCAGTTTGGGTTATTTTGTTATGACAGCTGTAGGAAACTGATACCCTCTGTGAATTGCCTGTCCATATTATTTGCCTATTTTTCAGTGGGGCTCCTGCATCTTCCTATAATGTGCAGAAGTTCCTCTGCTCCAGATTCACCTTCATTTTTTGCCTTTCTCCCTCTATCACTCCCACCGGCTCCCATGGGGTCACTTTGAGAGCAGAATTTCAAGTAGAAGGGAAGGGCAACCCAGCTGGACAGAGATGAGAAGGAAAGAGGAAGCGGGGGTATTTTTAGGCCGAAGAGGCTTAGTGCTGCCCCTAAACAGAAGTGGGATAGCAGGCTTGGATTGGAGGAAGATCAGCCTGAAGATATTGAGGAATCTCTGTGATTCCCTAACTGCCTTGAACCCTTTATCCTCAAAGTCTTTGATGCCCACCTATGGCTAAGATCAGTGAGTGAGTCTCAGATAGATCCCCAAGCCATTTTTGGATCAGGTTTACAGGTGCTTTGGGCCACCCAGTGACCACCTTCAATGAAACCAGCAGTTTGCCTCACGCCCACTCACATGAGGCCCCATGGAGAAATCATGCACCAGGCTGCGTTAGGCCTTCTGAAACTGCCTTCCAATTTGGTTTCTTTGAGCCTTTCCATGGAGGAAGGCCATGACATATTTTAAAAGGTGCTTGCTTGAGAAAGACACTTTTGTTAGCAAAGCTGGATGACGCAGCATGGAAAGGCTAAGGCCACTGGAAGAAGTTGGCTTCGGCAGCTGTGGGCAGGGCCAGGGCTGCAGAGGCAGGGGCTGAGAGTGTGATTCTGTCCAGGATGTGGCTTCTAAAATGAGCCCGTTTCATCCATCATTAATTTTTACTCCCCTAAACGGTGCCATCTCTTGCTTTCTCACGGTATCTTTCTGGAGAGGCCTCTTAAACTCCTCTACACGTCCCCGGACATGTAGCACCTGGAATTCCAGCAACATATTTCAAAACACCCTCTAGAAAAACCCTGCCCTAGATGTGGTATGGGGAGATGACCAGACTCGGAATCCTGTACCAAGAAGATCAACTCACACCAAAAAACAATCAAGAAGACTCCGTCTATATACCCTTTGTACAATAAGACTTTAAAAGAATTTTTTTGTAAAGTTTTCTTTCTTGAAAAAGATCAAATGATATGACTGAGAATACTCACAGAGCTATTGCATGCCTGGAGAACTCAATCTAGGGTAAACGTTCTGGTAAACAAACCTCCTTTTAAAGGATATCATTTAACAGTTTTACAAATATGTATTGCCTGTTAATTCAAGGTATTCGGTGGTTGTATTTTTTTAATAAAATATTACTCCTGAACCAAACTGAATCATCTCTCTCTCCCTCTCTCTCTCTCTCTCTCTCTCTCTCTCTCTCTCTCTATATATATATATATATATATATGAAGTTTAAGGTTCTGTATTAGGTTTTATCATCTTGGGGTGGAGAGGGAGCCTTCACAAACAAGACATGAAATTCAGAAGCCATAAAGGAAAATGTGCATATGTGAATATATAATGATAATTTTTAAAAAGGATTCTGCCTGGCAACAACAAAAATGAGGCAAAAAAATCAAATTAAAAAATAAAAGATAGACTGAGCAAAGATATTGTATTATGTACAACATATTAGGTCAGTAGCCATACTATTCAAAGACCTTGTACACACTTAAGAAAAGACCAAAAAAACACAGGAAAGAAAGATGGGAGATAGGTACAGGGACTTCAAAGAGAAAATACAAATGGCAAAAGAATACATGAGAAGATATTCAATCTACCAAAGAAATAAAAATCTAAAATATAACACCTTTTTTCATACTGATAAGCAAAGGCTTAAGTGAGGGCGGGGGGCGGGGACTAGAGCTTTTATACACTGTCAGTAGGCATGTAAATTGATACAGAATTTTTGGGGGAGGCATTTTTGCATTGCCTCTTAAACTTTAACGTATGCATACCTAGTAACCTAATAAAGCCAATCTAGAAAGTTATTCTACGTTAATGCTTGCATATGTATACCATTATATATACAAGGAGAATGATCAATTAAATTTTGGTACCTCTATTCAACAACACCATGTACCCCTTAAAAAGAATGGAGTGTTGCTATGAATAATAACCTGAAAACTGCCTGTAATATATTGTTAAGTGAGAGAATCAGGTTTTAGAATAAGATATACATATGTAATAATTCCATTTATGTAACAAAATGTATGAAGCTAGGCAAATAGACAAATAGGTGATAGAGTAATCATACATGAGTTTAGTAAAATAGAATGATACATACCAACAGATGGAGTGGTGGGATTATCAGCTTTCACATCCTATTTCATGGCATAAAACTTTTCCTAAAATAACCTGTTCTAGGTCTTTTGATCATCACGTAACATCACAGATCACGGAGCAAGCTCTTCAAAGTCATGATCTGGGACATTCACCTCTCTATACCCCAGATCTAGTTCAGTGGCAGACATCACAGGAAGTTCAATAGCTGTTTGTGGAAGATTATAGGGTTTCACCCCTCCCTACTCCATGCAACTACAGAGGTTAATGTGGCTTTATCAGGATTCAAGGTCAGCTTGAGTCTACCCTCAGAGCCAACCTGCAAAATAGTTTGGTGAAAGCAAAAGTGTAAGGACACAGGAACTACCACCCAGGTCTGGTCTGGCTTCTCCTCACCGTTGCTGCGGCCAGTGGCCACCGGCCTGTCCCAGTTGGAAGGCTTTTAAGTCAGTTCACAGGAAAAGACCCAGTGGGATAAAGGACTATCTGGTAAGGTGGATGGAGGCCAAATAGGGAGCAATAGAGACAGAGAAGCAAGAGAGAGGAAACAGAGGGTAGAGAGGCAAAGAGAGTCAGGTGACACCACGAGGACTTTACAGACAGCAATCAAGAAAAGAAGCAGAAGATTATATATTTACATATAGAACAATTCTCAAAAAGGTCACATGACCTGGCCCTGTCTTTTAACTGCTCCTGCTCTAGTCTTCAAACCCTCTTTGAAGATGACCACCAATAGAAGAATCTTTCCTAAGTGAGAGAGTCAAACATTAATAAACTCCTTGAAATAAATCTCCAAACTGGATTTTCAAGCTTTGGCTCACAAGAGTGCACCAATTTGCAAGCCGGCCCTTCGCATGGGTGTCTGACATCCCAATGACTTGTCTTACTCTTTGGTCTGGTGTCATATTATCAAAAGCTAATATTTGTCAGTGTCTTACTAAATGCCATGATTCTAAGCTCTTCGTGTGTATTGACTCTTCCTCTTCACAACAGTCCTATGAGGTACATATAAAGTAGAAAACCCACTTTGTAGTTGAAGTGTCTGTGTGGTTAAGTAATTTGTCCAAGGTCTCTCAATTAGTAAATGTGGGACCCTTAGACAGTGCTTCTTAAATTTTAACATGAATCTGAATCACCTGGGCATCTTATTAAAATGCAGATTCTGACTCGGCAGGTCCGAGGTGGGGCCTGAAATTCTGCATTTCTAATGAGCTCCAGGGGACGCCAATGTTGCTGGTCCCACAGACCACACTTTGAGTAGCAAGACTCTAGAACTCAGGTCATGATGGTTACACTTTCAGAGTCAAGCTGCAATACCAACTGTGAGCTCCAAGGATGCAGATTAACCGCTCTGTTTAAAAGAAGAGATTGGGGAGGACGATCTCTGGATGCCGTCAAACTCCACAGTTTAAAACTATTACAAAAGCCTGGTAGGAAAAAAGTTACCACTGCATTCCTGGGCCACACTCAGTGCCCAGGCCCCAAGTCATATACTCTACTGTAGAGAAAGAACAGGACACATAATGGACAAGTCTTTCCATAGAAAGTGACAGCAGTATACATCACTCCAAAACATGCCCCTTTGGCATATGGATTATTTTGAGCTAAAGGCAACTGAGAGCCAGCAGATGTAGGAAAACCTCTTTACCTCCCACAGCTGCCTAAAAATAAGGTATAAATTTCCCCTTTAGAAAAGGAAATTCACATTCATAATGTAAATTTCCATTTGTAAAGATGTCTCTGTACCAGGAGGAGAGCTACTCAGGAGACAACTCTTATGTGCATAACAAGAAGATCCTTTTTTACCCCTCATTTCCTCCTCTCCTCTCTCCCTACCTTGCCCCCCAACCCAGAAGCCCCAAATCCCCTTTCCTTTGTTTAGCTTAACGTGGTATATAAGCCCCAATCATCTGACCCTTGAGCCCCATTTTCTCTATCAAACTCCATGCAACGTATGTAATTAAAATTGTTTTCCTCTAATCTGTCTTATTTCAGTTTGATTCCCAGGCCCTAGACATTGAACCTAGGAGGATAGAGGGAAAAAGGTTTTTTCTTCTGCTACACATCTAAGCTGAGACATGAAGGGTACCTAGGAGTTCGCCTGGTGAAAGCAGATGGGGAAGAGAGGCAGGCAGAAGAAAGAGCACGAGAGAAGACCCGAAGTCAGCCAGGTATTAAAAGGTAATAAAAGTAATAGTGATTGACCTTCAGGTTGAAAAGGAAAGTGTGTGAGAGGTAGAAATGTGAGTCGGGCCAGCTCACAGTGTGCCTCAAAGGCCTGGTTTCTTTTTTTTTTTTTTTTTAATTTTTTTTTTTTTTTGGCTGTGTTGGGTCTTTGTTGCTGCATGCGGGCTTTCTCTAGTTGCGGTGAGTGGGGGCTACTCATTCTTGCAGTGTGTGGGCTTCTCATTGTGGTGGCTTTTCTTGTTGCAGAGCGCGGCTCTAGGCGTGCGGGCTTCAGTAGTTGTGGCTCTTGGGCTCTACAGTGCAGGCTCAGTAGTTGTGGCACACGGGCCTAGTTGCTCCGCGGCGTGTGGGATCCTCCCAGACCAGGGCTCAAAACCGTGTCCCCTGCATTGGCAGGCGGATTCCTAACCACTGTGCCACCAGGGAAGTCCCAAAGGTCCAGTTTCTTAACATGACCCGTAAGCTAAGGTGATGCAAAGCCTTTGAGGAGTTTTAAGCAGGAGATGGATAAATGGATTGGGATTTTAGTTTAAGGAGCTATACTGTGTAGAATAGAATGTGGGGGGCGGTTGGGAGGGGCCCAAGGTCGGAGACACGTGTCCACTAGGAGGCTGTTACAGTTATCACTGTGAAAAATGACAGCAACCCGGAACTGGGGTAGCAGCAGGGGGATTGCAAGGAAAGAGACATATTCTAGAGACATTTAGAAAGAAAACAATGGAGTGAAAAAAGTGAACGATGAAAAGGCGGCGAGTGAGAAAAAGACAGTGCTAAAAGATGTTTTTTTTTAAAAAAAAAGGTAAAATCATGACTCATAGGATATAAAATGAACACATGCTAAAGATTTTATTCCACTCATAAAGAAGGAACCAGGCAGATGTCATAACTGGTTCAAGGGAGAAATTGAAAAACAGACACATCTATGGAGGAGGAATATTGAAATGAATGTACACACGGAGGCAGAGCTAGCTTCTTCCGCAGTGGGGGAGGGGATTCTGAACCTCCACGAGATAGGACACCACGGGCCCATCTAGAACTGAGAATTATTTTGCATTCTGGTGGTTATGCACCATTTACGGAATTGTGCAATAGTCCCCGAGGAATCAGAATACTCAGAGGGTGTCCCCTAGACAATGCAAAGTTTTCTACAGAAGCACAAATTTGTCCTTGAAGTAGGGTGACTCTGGGATGTCTGACTTGGACACCTAGGGGGACAGTTATGACATTCACTGAGCAGGGAATATGGGCAGAGGGGAGGTGCCGAGGAGCTGGGTTAGGGGAGGAGAGAGGTGGTACATTGACTTGGTCACATTTCCTTTTTTTCTTTTGTTCTTTTTTTGGCCACGCTGTGGGCCATGCGGGATCTTAGTTTCCCCAGCAGGGATCGAACCCGTACTCCCTGCAGTGGAAGCGAGGAGTCCTAACCACTTGACCGCCAGGGAAGTCCCCAGTCACATTTCAATAGCTGACGCTTGCCTCTGGTGGAGATGTGGCTGGGCAAATACTTGAAGATATGAAGGGGAGCCTCCAGTCTCACGACAGGGCACGCTGTTCAGAGGAAGAGGGGTACTTCAACTAGACAAGCATGAAAAGCCAAATGTCTAAGGCCAGTGGCCCTGCCTTGGGCAGGGTGGTCCTGTTTTGTTTTGGTTTCAAGGATAAAGTATCTCTCTCTGGCTCAGTGGCTCCAGTTTTGGGGGAGGCATTGTTTGAAGAGCCTTCCTTGCTTTAACCACGTGTGACATTGATTGAACACCATTTTACAGAAGGTTCTGTGTATCATGCTATGGTGTATTCCAAATAGATCTTGCCTGGAAGGAACTTCCAGGGTGGCTGTTTAACATTTGGATTTTTCATTAGAAAAAATGTCACCCATGTGACCACTTTCCCAACCCAACAACAATGCTCTTTCTTAAGACTCCTAAAAACAGGGGCTGCTTTCCAAACCAAAAAGTGGAAAATGGGCAAAGGATTGTCTTCAATTTGTCAATTTATAGGAAAGGACATGTAAAAATTATTTTTAAAAATTGAGTTGGTTTTATGGTTTCTGTGTATTGAAAGCAATAAGTTCAACTGAGGCTTGGATCTGCCCGGGACATTTTGGATCATACGGTTAGGAGACGCAGGACGTAGTTTTAATAGTATGTACTGGATTTTTTGTTTTTTACTAAGTAAAGCAATATGGGGTACTAGTACTAATGAAAGCTAACTAGAAAATAGGAAGATGAGATAAGAGTAGAAATTGTGCAGATTCTAGAAGGAATTCTGCTGTTTCCCCGCCTCTGAAGCACTCTATTTCTCCCAGCAAGTGACAGGTGACCCTTATCTACAGGCCCTGTCCCGCCTCCAGTCTAGGAAGCTCTTAAATAGAGGTGTTTGTGGCCTTCTAAGTGGCCTTGACAGGTTTTGTGCTGTGGCCACATAGACCTGAGTTTCAGAGAGACTGGAGTTCAAGGTCTATAAACAAGACCTACCTTGCTCTGGCTGTTCCCCTTCTCTGAGCCCTAAGATTAGGATCTTGCTCTGTGCAGATGCCCTTCTCTGTCAGCTGCCAATTTTGCTGGACTTTGAGTACCACCTCCACTGGATTCCCTGCTGTCATGATCTGCCTGCCTGTTGGAACATCCTGATCTCTGGGGTCAGGCCCTCCTACTCACCCCATGCTGAGTGCTCAGGACTCTGGCCCATGCTTTTTGTATCCTCCAGATACTCTGCTCTGGACTCCACACAAACCTCACCCCAACACCAGCTGTAGGGCTACCACCAAGCAGCAAAGCTCCCACGGTGGCCGGATCCCAAGCCTAGCCCCATCCAGACTGCACCTCTGTCCACGCATCACTGGGCCATGTCTGTCTTCACTAGGAAAATCCAGTTAACGTTGGGCTGCAGCACTGTCTAAATTTATACCAAAACTGAAATCTGTCCTTGTTTTATAAATTCATATATTATGGAAACATCAAGGGACATCCAGAGCCTTTGGTTCAAGTTCGCTTATTCCCTTCTGACAAACTGAAATTTTAATCTCCAAATATTGTCTTATACTGCCTGCTACCCTCTCCTGCTTCCACTCTGGAAATCCTTGCTCTCTTCTGCATATCTGCAAAAGCAGAAACATTGCTGAGTTTTACTTCCCACAGTCTGTGTTATAGGGAAGATGTATTGTTTAGTTTTTTAAATATAATTTTAGATACATTCACCCTTCTTCTCCCCAACGTTAAAAATCACTATACCCTACGCACGGATGTGTAAGTGTGCATGTGAATACGTGCTTGTTGAAATAAATTACATTGGCGGTGTAATTAATCTCCCCTTGATCTTCGATTCCATGATACTACGAGGAAACACGTATGAGGGCCTGCAATGTTCCAGGACTGTGCTAAGGGCTTTATATGCACCCTCATTCAATCCTCCTAACAGTCCTGTGATTAGCCCTAATTGTTGCGTGAAAAATCTGAAGCTTGGGGAGACAAAGTAATTTTCCAAGTTTCACAATTAGAGTGGAGCAGAACAAGATTTGAATCCAAGTCAGATGACCCTGGATGTTCTAAATCTCAGCATTATCTTTGCATCCCAGCCCCTGGTACAATGTGCGGCACAAAGAGGGCCTTCAATACACGTTTATTGAGTGAATGAATGCTTAACCCTTCTTACTTAGATTCAACCTACACCAATTAATGTAGATCATGTATCTACTTTGTACCAGCCACTGTGCTTTGACGTGAAGAAGCAGTTAATGGTTTATCTAAGATAATATCCATAAACTAGAAACTAGAAAACAATCAGCAATATGGCAGAAAGAAGTCTAGAACAGACATTTTTTTTTTTATAAAACTGCATCACTGACTCTTTTATCAGCCATGATGCCTCAATTCTCCTTTTCGGCTTGGAGAAGGAATGAGTAAGACAAAGTGGGGAAAAGAGGATTTCTTTTTTAATGTAACTGAGGAAGACTTAAAAGAAAAATAAAATCAAAGAGGATGTGTAGTAATATATAGGATGTTAGACCCAGAAGAGATTAAATTCAGTTGAGGTGCCAAGGAGGAAGTAGCTGTCGCCTCCTTAGGTGGTTTAAAATGTCGCTCCGCTTGCCAAAGCTCATGGTGATCACAGATCACAGCGGAGAATGGCCACCACAGAAAACTTCAGCCCAGAGAACTCAGGTTACCGGAAGCCTCCCTCAGCCACTGAGGCAATGGCCAAGAGCTAGGGTTTTATAAAAGAAGAACGAGATAATGCCATTTGCAGCAACATGGATGCCACCAGAGATTATCATACTAAGTGAAGTAAGTCAGAAAAAGAAAGACAAATACTGTATGATATCACTTATATGTGGAATCTAAAATATGACAAATGAACAAATGAACCTATCTATGAAACAGAAACAAAATCAGGGTCATAGAGAATAGACTGGTGATTGCCACGGGGGAGGGAGGTGGGAGAGGGTGGGAGTGGGAATTTGGGATTAGCAGATGCAAACTGGTATATATAGAATGGATAAACACAAGGTCCTACTGTATAGCACGGGGAACTGTAGTCAATATCCTGTGAGAAACAATAATGGAAAAGAATATGAAAAAGAATGTATATATATGTATAAGTGAGTCACTTTGCCATACAGCAGTAATTAACACAACATTGTAATTCACCTCTACTTTAATAAAAAGTAAATTAAAGGGCTTCCCTGGTGGCGCAGTGGTTGAGAATCTGCCTGCCAATGCAGGGGTCACGGGTTCGAACCCTGGTCTGGGAGGATCCCACATGCCGCGGAGCAACTGGGCCCGTGAGCCACAACTATTGAGCCTGCGCGTCTGGAGCCTGTGCTCCGCAACAAGAGAGGCCGCGATAGTGAGAGGCCCGCGCACCGCGATGAAGAGTGGCCCCTGCTTGCCACAACTAGAGAAAGCCCTCGCACAGAAACAAAGACCCAACACCGCCAAAAATAAAATAAATAAATAAATAAATAAATAATTAAAAAAAAAAAAAGTAAATTAAAGAAACAAACAAAAAAAAAGAGCTAGGGCTTTGAAACCAGCTCCACTCGGGTTCAGATTCTGTCCCCGCCACTCACCTACCCCATGACTTTGGATGAAGGACAATGATGCCCCCATAGGCAGAGTTTCCTGGTATTTGATACATAGTACCTATTATATTTGTTATTAATTATGATTATTTACTAATAAAATATACAATGAAATCTTAAAAGCATTCTGAAGAGAAAGAAAGTATGATTATTTACTAATAAAATATACAATGAAATCTTAAAAGCATTTTGAAGAGAAAGAAAGCCTCCTGTGAAAGTCAATTGACAAACACCCATTATTCAAAGTGCACTTGACATTCTTTGCCCAAGCAAAGAGAAGAGTCACTCCTGAGAGGCCAAAAACCGAGAAATGTATACTGCTCCCCAGATGTCCTGGGGCAAGCCAATACAGTGCCACCAACCAAACATAAAAATATCTCCAGACCTGGAGGAGAAACAAATTCCAAGCCAGTACCCTTTCCATGTTGATAACTAATAAAGAGTTCAAGCCAATTCTTTCATGAAGAGGAATTGATATTTATAACCAAACTCATTTTATATTTCTAGTAGTTCATCATATAAAACCTGTAAAGAATCAATGTTACAGGGTGTGGCTTTGGTCACTTCCAAATTATTTTATTGTTTTTATAATATCTTGAATTAAAAAAAAAAAAAACCCTCCAGATAATTATTCTGCCAGAGAAATCTGTGGAGTTGACCTGCCTCTCCCAATGTTCTAGAGCAGAGTGGAAGAACTAGCCCAGCTCATTTCCGCCTGGGAATGAGACAAGTTACACAGTCAGAGGAGAAAGGTCACCTAAAGTGAAATTAACTAAGCAATCAGGGCATAAATCAGAGGGAAAAGAGTCATTTTTCTACTTCCCTCTCCTCAATTCCCGTTCAGTCGATCAACAGGTCCTGTCAATTCTCCCATCAAGACGGAACTTGAATCTCTCGCCCTCCTCCCTCTGTCACTCCATTTTTGTGGCAAACACCTTTTCCTCAAATCGATTCTTATTCAATAGCTAGAATGATCCTTTTCAGCCTGACCTCATCTCACTGCACTGCACTGCTTTAACTTCAGTTAGGGGTACTCCCGAGTCCTTGCATGGCTGTGTGACTCCCGCTTGCTATTATCGGTCACCCTGGACTTTCTCAGGTTCTCAAATGACATAGAGAGAGTCGCTAAATACATGTTGAACATTTGAATAAATTAATGTGCATGGTTGACTTGAAAAGGAGAAAAGAAGAGGCTGGGATGAGCAGTTCTGAGCCTTAACCACCGAGATAATGATTTTCCTGGCAGAGGAGACAATATTTAACAAGTTGTCAACTGGTGCAGGAAAACCCAAAGCCAAGGATTTTATTTAAAATAGAAATTCTGCAGACTTTAACTGTTTGGTATACTACTCACAACATAGACTTAAACAGAGAAATGCCATCACAATTCACGGGTGAAAATCCCTTTTGTGCACATTCCTCATGTTTGTAAACTCAAAAGAGCAGGTGATTTGATGACAGGGACAAAGAAATTGCTACTGAGAAGTAGCTACACAGTGTTGATTTGTGTGTTTTCTGGGCTTTCTCAAGAACAATAGGCTATTTTTGCTTGAACTTGTGAGCACTCACCTAGCACCCTAGATCTCACTTTCGTTAAAGGTTGGTTTTGTTGCTCATTTGCTTTTCACCTCTTTAATTGATCGACTTGGACATCAGCAGAGGTAACTTCAGGCCATGTTTAGGATGCAGGACTCAGGCCCACTAAAGGTGATAAACAAAGATTCCCTTCCAAGAAGAACCTTAGCAAAGGGAGATTCTCTTCCAACATCCTGGCCCAATTGTTCTATATTCCAGAAGCTATTAATTTTCTCTGCTCCCACCACAGGAAAATGTTTGGTCTCAGGGGAAGTAAGCCAATTAAGCAGTTGCTTAAGGGGGAAACCAAAATAAGTTAGGAAAGTTGAATGGCGCCACTAACTGTTCCTACTGAAATCTAATGAGGACGACACTCAGATGGCAATTCAGCAGATAGAAACCATCAGTGTCAGTCAGGGAATGCAGTGACCACAGCCGAATGCAATTCAGCTGTCCAGCAAGGGAGGGGGCTGCCCTTTGATGATGCTTTGGGGGACAGAAGGGAGAAAGTATCTTAATCTGCAGAGGGCGTGTTAGGTAGACTATGAGCACTTGGGCTGTTGGAAACCAGTAATCCAAATCCATCGTCTGCTGTCTCCTTCACATAATGGGATGTCATGAGGCAGGAGTCTTTTTTTCCTTAAATTTATTTATTTATTTATTTATTTTTGGCTGCGTTGGGTCTTCATTGCTGCGTGCGGGCTTTCTCTAGTTGCAGCGAGCGGGGGATACTCTTCATTGCGGTGTACAGGCTTCTCATTGCAGTGCACAGGCTTCTCATTGCGGTGGCTTCTCTGGTTCTGGAGCACGGGCTCTAGGCACGCGGGCTTCAGTAGTTGTGGCTCGCGGGCTCTAGAGCGCAGGCTCAGTAGCTGTGGCGCATGGGCTTAGTTGCTCCACGGCATGTGGGATCTTCCCGGACCAGGGCTTGAACCCGTGTCCCCTGCATTGGCAAGCAGATTCTTAACCACGAGGCAGGAGTCTTTTACCCACTTTTGCTTGCTGGAACATTCTTAACCTGCTGTACTCCCATTACCTTTACCCATTCCCTGAAAGTCAAGCCCTGCCCAGGCTCTGTAGGGGTTAGGATCAAAGTGGTAGGATATGTTCAGAATTCAATGCAATAAAAAGCAGTGCAACTTTCTAAAATGTTCCAGTGAAATGGAGAAGAAAATTAAAAACTTAAGCCTCTTAAAATGTAAATGGTGGCAGTGTGCTTTGCGATTTGGACTCCTGCCCATTAAAAAAAGAAAAAAGAAAGAAAAAAGAAAGCCAGAAAGCTGCGTGCTTACGAGATGAAGTACAAAGAACACTAGGAGGGCGATACACACAGTCAGGACTCTGGGCCTCCCTGTCCTCACTGGGTTTAACGTCACCCACCGTAATTTTCCCACAAGGCTGCTCTGAGTACAAATCATGCTGATGACCCCAAAGTCTGTTGAAAGGTAAGAAGTACTTCTATAAACTCCTGATATCATTCGTTTAACCAATCAGCTCTCTATCGGAAATGGACGGAGAGGAAAGAGTCCTTTTTGTCAGAGTATATTTCAGGATGCTTCTACCCGCCTCCCCGCCAAAGGTACACATTAATTTCTCTCTTATGGGTGAGAAGGAAAACTCCTATGACTGGGTCACTTGCCACAGAGGGCGACCACGTGTCTCGCCAGCCTTGATTCAGCAGTGCTTTCTTGCATAACTGATCTTGGAGATGCCTGCGGTATCATGCTTTCATCTTAATCGAGCGGGTGCCCTCTCCCACCAGGGTGCCCCCAGAAATCTTCAAAGGCAGAACCCAAGTGTCTTCACTTTTATGTAGCCCAGTCAGAATGAAATGCTGCTCCTATCACAGCCCCGAATCCTGGGGTTGAGCCCCTGCTTAGCATGTCATTTGTCCTGCCCCGTGCATTTGTGTCCTGCTAGGCTGGGGGACCCACGCCACCTAACAAGATGCCTTCTTTGACTTTGTTTCCCTCCAATTGACCAGTCCAGTGCCTAGTACATGGCATGAACTTGATCACATTTCCCCTTGATTAAACATTAATTGTCTCTCTCTCTCTTTTTTTTACATACCCTTTTTCAGTTCTAGTCATAACAGCTAAAAACAATATTTTGCAGCTTCACAACCGGAAAACTGGAAATTTGCCACTGAGGTGAGCAGAAATTTCCACAAGGTTATTTTTCTTCCTCGACATTCAGAAAGCAACATTTCCTGACAAATACTATTCTCCTATGTGATGAAAGAATTGGAGAGCTGGAACAGGACTGTGTGTGGGGCAAACATTTGGTATTATGACTTTACACAAATCAAAAGGAATTTGTTGGCTTCTCTAACCCAGGTGGCTTTCAACTGCTCACGATTTACATGCTTGTGCAACCAAAAAACGTAGTCATTTTGTTGCTTATCTTTTCCACATTCATTCAAGAATTACATAATTTCAAAAATTCTCATTGATTTAAAAGTAATACGTTGATTAAAATCTTAGTTAAAAGTGAACTTGTAGACTATGTAATATAATTTGTTTATTGTTGTTTATGAATAGAAAAGGTTTGGAAATACAGAGACCCAGATAGATACCTATCAGTTAGGTGGGAGGACAATATGATTATGGATAAATCTTACTTTCTGATTTATTTGCATATTTTTTCTGCTTAATAACATTAAAGACTAAAATAGTCAAGGACTTACTATGTGCTACATACTGTTTTAAGTGTTTTGCATGTATTGATTCTATGTTAGGTTTTATTGTTATCCCCATTTTATAAATGAGGAAACTGAGGGACAAAGAGGGTGGGAACTTGCCCAAGGTCACGCAGCAGTAAATGCAGAGCTGTAGCCTGACCCAAGAGTCTAATTCCAGAATCCAAACTCTTAACCACTATGCTATATTGCTCCTGTACTGATCATTAAAGACTATGAAGATTTACTGAGTTTTAATAATTTAAATATTTTGGTTAAGCCATGTGACTTTGATTGAGGCATTTAACTCCTTGGAATAATGTAGTGTAGAATTTAACCTTGCCCCCAAAGAGGTCTGGACTTTGGCCTTGGCTTCTAGGAGGTAATCCCTATAGGAGTGTTTTTGTTTAAGTGAGGACTGGCCATCCCAGAAAGACCAATGATGTGATTTAGGGTGGGAGCTTTGGGGCAGGCCCAGAGGGGGCTGGAGACTGAAAACTGTGCTTAGGACTGATGTGGTCCTAACTCCATGGAAAGAGAACAACAGACACTTTGCATGTGAAACCCTCCTAGGCTCTGCCCTGAGTGTCTCTTCCATTAACTCTTGTATCTTATCTGTATCCTTTCTCTGTAATAAGCCATAACCATGACTATAATAGCTCTCAGTGAGTTCTGAGTCTCTCTAGCAAATTATCGAATCTGAGGGTGAATTGGGAACCCCCTGAATTTGCAGCTGGAGTCAGAAGTGCAGGGTGGTTTTATATGGTGATTGACTCCTGTAATCTTGTAGTTGGCCCTAAATCCTCAAGTTCTTCAGTTTCCTCCTCAGTAAAATGATGATACTGAAAGAAGTGATCTTTAAAGTTTCCCCTAGAGCTCAATAGTGTTACCCTGTCAAGGGCATTTGCTGTTTAGCACGGCTCCCCTGGAGGCCGGAAGACTTAACCCAAAGGAGCACATAGCGAGGAGATGGAGAATCAGGTGAGACTTTGGGACTGAAGTTTCTCCTGCATAAATCACACTAGGCATGTCACTTACAGATAAATGGAACTCACCCGGGGTGATGGCAATGGTGGGAGGGGGTTTTGGGGTGGGCAGGTCCTCTTAGTTCTGAGTCAGTTTCTGTATCTGAATAAATTAGCCAGTGGGTGCTGTTCTACTGTGAGCTGTTTGGATCAATGGAGCCCATGCACCCAGAACCTATTTCTGCTCCAGTTACAGAAGTCAGGGACTCAATGCTCTCAGGCTTCCAATATTCTCAAAGGTAAAACTTCAATCTGGAACATTACTTGGAGGCCTCACCGTGTCCTTTGATTTTGCCTGCATTCAGTTGTTCCCAACCTTTACTCCAAGAAGGAGTCTCTCGGCTCAGATGCTTCGCTTACCTTTTCATAAAATCTTCAGAATGCTTTTAGGCACAAGAGGAAATGGTCTCAGTCGAGTTGTAAAGCCCTTTGTTTTCCCAGGTCCCAATTTGCCAGAACTCCAGAACTGTAAGATAAACTAGTGTTGTTTAAGCCACTAAGTTTCTGTAATTTGTTACAGTAGCAAGAAGAAACTACCACAGAGCTATTAAGTGGTTGATCAGGGATTTGAACTCAAGCAGTCTGCTTCCAAAGATCAGTTATTACCGTAACATCCCCATCCCAAGTCATCAGCCCCATCAGATCTGGAATCCCTACTGCTGATAATTTTTAACATCCAGTAGTCACAGGTCCACTTCTCTATAGGTTACAGGGAGACACACACAAGTGAGGAGTCCTGCAGCCAATATAGAGGCTAAGAGCTCAGCAGTGTAAGACTGGCCAGCACTCTCAGGCTTGCTGAACCTCAGTTTCCTAACCTGTAGAGTGGGGACCAGGATGGTACAAGCCTCCTGGGGATTTGGAAAGGATTCGATGAAATGGTCCAAGTAAATCACTGAATGCAATGCCCAGCACAGAAAACACACTAAAAATATATTATTCTCTTAAAACTTTATTGAGTGCTTAATATTATCTTCTAGCCTTTTGCTAGGGAGTTTTAACTTCAGGATTTCAGGTTTGCAACGGACCATCACAAGGTTCCATAAACAGAAAAAAATTATTTCCTCACTTTGATATAATGCCTCCGATTTAGTAGATAGCTATTAGCTGTTATTTCAGAATAAATGAGGTAGTGGATTGAATAGTGTCCCTCCAAAATTCATGTCCACCCAAAACCTCAGAATGTAATCTAATTTGGAAATAGGGTCTTTGCAGATGTAGTCAAGGTAGGGATTGGAATGAGATCATACTGGATTTGAGTGGGCCCTAAATTCAATGCAAGTGTCCTTGTAAGAGACAGAAAAGTACACACAGAGACACACAGGGAGAACGCCATGTGCCATGGAAGCAGAGGTTGGAACGATGCAGCTACAAACCAGGGAACTCCAAGGATTGCTGGCAGCCACCAGAAGCTAGGAAGAGGCAAGGAAGGATTCTTCCCTAGAACTTTCAGACACTTTGATTTCAGACTTCTAGCTTCCTGAACTGTGAGACAATAAATCTCAGTCATTTCAAGGCACCAGCTTGGTGGCAATTTGTTACGGAGCCGTAGGAAACTAATACACATGGCAATTCTGGGGCCCCTCCAATCACCCCACTGTGGGAGGGACCACTTCATCTACTGCTCCAGGCTCTCTCCATCTTTCCCCGAAAGGAAGAAATATTTCATGTAAGAGAATGGTTCTTTTTCACTTCCACTTTGCAGCATACAGACTGCAGCAAGCGCGAAAGGAAAGCAAATCAAAGTCAAGAAGGATTGCTCTACGGGATATAAAGTACTCTACTCGGCATAAGAGAGGCAGAAGTGTTTCTGTGCTGCTAAATAGCTGCATGACCTTGAGGGGGTGACTTAACCCTCTGAGGCATCCATTTCCTCAAAGTGATCTGGTTGCACAAAATATCTTCAAGGTCCCTAATGTCATAGAACTATTCAGAGATAATGTTCTTAAGACCAAAAGGAAGAAAAGAGAGGAGAAAGTGAAGAACCCTTGGAAGCTTGCGTACATCATCACCAAGAAAAAATATCTCATGTAAATGCTTAGACCCATGTGTTACATAGGGCTCTGGTCATAGTATGATTTTGTGCCTACAATTGCCTACTTTGCGGTACTGATGTAATACTGACAACAGATTATGCTTTTAATTGTGGACCCTCCTGTTAACCTAGTAGATTGAAATTGTTCTTAGGGCTACTCACATCAACATCAGTTTCTCAGGAAAAAATGCTCTGGACGTGTTTCACTATCTGTCTCCCCTCACCTATATAAAGAGGTAGCTGTTGTTTCAGTAACTCCTGATGCGAATCACAACCAGAGAGGTTTCCCCTTGGGAGGACGTGACCTCTCCCAGTCTTCCTGGGAATCTACTTCACCCAGCAGGTTAGATCTTACCTACTCACCTTGCAAGCACGCAATATAAGGTTAGAGGAGATTTAATTAGAGAGAAAAGATAATCTTTCAATCTTTAGATTGCATATCAAGGATCAAAGTCTCCAAAAACTCTCACTGGCTGTTTGCAATTTTGCATAAACTCATTGATCGTAGAGAAGAAACCAAGGTTAGGAAGAGTTCATTTAGGCTCTAGGCCACATTAAAGTTTCTCTCCTGCTTAGTCCAAGACCTTTAGCCTATGTTTACTTCTTGCATTGCCACATCATTACTCTCCCTTTTCCACCACTTCTTTCCATCCACAGAAACCAGTGAGCTGTGATTTTTTTTGTTTATATTCTTTTACAGCTTAACTATTTCTTGTCCGTTTACATTTCCTACCTAAAGTATCAGTTGAAGTCACCAGCATATTACTTTCTTGTAGATCTTTCTAAAATTTTTCTACCATAGTTTTCTGTTTAAGGAAAATAATCAATAATGTGTCTGCTTCCATGGAAGGAAAGGAAGCGAGGGTATTGATATTGATAAATTGCTCCAGGCAAACCAGTATGGAAATCTGAAGACTCTGGAAAAATCACATGAAGGAAGACCTTTAGAAAAGGGATTCAACACTTATTACTAATTCCTTGAAGTTTTTAACTCACAGGATAAAACTGAAAACAGATTAATGTAAAAGAAAAAAATATAAAAATAAATTATCTAACAAAACCACTTCAGAAGAAAACTATAGAGTGAGTAAAAAGGTGACAACCCCTTCCAAGTGACAATGAGGATGGGGCGGTGGGAAGTTTGGGGACAGAAAGTGGCAACTATAGAAAGGGAAGAGTGACAGCTATGAAGTCACAATCGCTTGTGCATCCGCCTTCAAGTGTTATTGACTAAACAGGGATAACTGTACAGAATATGCTCTCTGGGAAAAGCAGGAGCTTCACTGATAGCCAGCTTTCTCTTGCCTCTTGTGATGGCCCTGTTAGGTAGATTTCAGAACCAGCACATTCCCCGTGCAGCCCAGGCCCTACTGAAGCTCAGAGGAAAGCCCAAGTTACACTAAGACTCCTGCGGTTCTCAAGTCTAGATGCCAAAGTAGGTCATTCAGCAGCCAGCCGTGCCCAGTGACTAATTTATCAGTGCTCGGAGGATTATTTTTGAAGGTATAAATGAATGTCACTCTTTGAGCCCCAGGAACACAGCTCCCCAAATATGAATCATGGTGCTAATCCAGCACAGGATTCCGTATGGTGTGGGCTCTATTATTTGTCCTGGCCCCAAAGGAGAGAGAAGTGATATATTTAAGGCAGGGTGATTTCAGAGAGAGCATTAACACAGTGAATTATAGGGAGAATGTAAATGAAAGAATGGTGAAAGTGACCTTGAGTTCTGCAGTTCAAACTAGTTCCCTGTTAGCTAATAGCCAAGCTGATTGAGAACATCAGGAGCAGAGGTTACAGATGTTCTGTTTATTAAACAGAAAACATTAACAACTTGGTTGTACATTGAAACACACTAAGACATGAAAATAAGCACAGGGTAAAGGGGAAAAGTTCAGTGAATTTTCCCTGACCATTTTTTTTAGTGCCATCTCAGCCCTGGTATTTTTTTTCAAATACAAGTCAGGAAGAAAATCATAAAAGATTTTTTTTTTTTTTTTTTTTTTTGCAGAGCTGTTTTTGGTCCTACAAGGTTGACAATTTTAATGCAATCCACTCGAGAAACTGCCTATTGAAATACAAAGTTGCAGGGACTTCTCTGGTGGTCCAGTGATAGAGAATGCGCCTTGCAATGCAGGGGACGAGGGCTCGATCCCTGGTCAGGGAACTAAGATCCCACGTGCCGCGGGGCAACTAAGCTCGCGCACCACAACTACTGAGCTCGCAGCCCTCAACTAGAGAGCCTGCATGCTGCAAACTACAGAGCCCACGTGCTCTGGAACCCATGCGCCACAACTAGAGAGCCCTCATGCCCTGGAGCCTGCATGCCCCAACTAGAGAAGAGAAAACCCGCATGCCACAACTAGAGAGAAGCCCACGTGCCACAACGAAAGATCCTCCATGCCTGCCACAACTAAGACCTGACGCAACCAAAAATAAATTAAATAAATAAATAATAAATAAATCTTTTAAAAAAAAAGATACAAAGTTGTAGGTCATATCTTGGAGTAAGACAGTAGCACATTTCATCCTTTGGGGAATAGCAGAGATGGAGACTATTAGCGCCCCAAGGGACATTTCCATTTTACAGAAAAGGAAATGGAGAACCAAGAAATTCTAATGACTTGTCCAAGACAGTGATGGAGATGAATCTTGAACTTAGACTCCTGTCCATGCACAGCCCACCTGCTTAAAGCCATGAGTCGTCACTCATCACCCTTATAAGTCTTGGGCTAGGGGTAGAGAAAATGGAAGAACACACCTGCAGAGTCAACCCTGAGTACCTGTAAGCATGCTATACTAATTAAATCCCAACTTCTTTACGAAGTCTGTACTGCGTATAGGACTGAAGTGTTATGTATACATGTGACAAAAGCTCCACACGCCACCTGCAATGGTCCACAGCTGCAGGCTGAAGTTGCTCTACCTTCACCCAGACCTCTAAATTCCACCTGTGAAGTTTCTTTCTGCTTTGAGAATGGGCTCAGCGAAGTGCCAGCACCAGGTTCAATGTGGCTCCCCAAGATCTTTGTCCTCTGGGGAGAATCCGCTTCCCCTCTCTCCACTGGGTGAAGCGCACCGCATCCACCGAGTGCCTCCGGCAGGGTGGCAGCCTGTAGCCAGGCAGAGTCAAAGGATTAAAACATGAACTCGGTCCATAGGAGTCCACACTCAGTTGTTTTGCCTTTCAGTGACAGATACAAATCAGGCTGTCTGGTCAGCTTGGAGTTACGTGTCGGCAGCTGGGGAAGCAAAAGGTATTTTCCTTAATGGTCGTACTTCCACCAAAGGGACCAAAGAGATTCAGAGGCACGGATGACATTTTGCGAAATTCACCGTTTGACTTAGAAAAGGTCAGCAGAGAAATCTGAGTTTGAGTCCGCGTTTCCGTCTATGTAAAACCCATGCTAGAGTTAAGCCAATGAAGAAATTCTAAAAAATACCCAGCAGCTACCTGGAGAAGGTGAACTGCAGAAATTGATGCCAGGGATGCTAATATCTAGAAAAGGGGCAGTCTCCAGAGCAGCAAGCATTAACGGTCTGGAGGGGGTTTTCAGAGCGTTGTGTGCCTTCCACTTAAGCCCAGCCAGCACTTTGAGAATGCAAACATGTCAGACACTTGGTTGCCATCAGATTGCTCCTAGGAAAGTAAGGCTACTAAACCCAGAATAGGACGGGCCTACGAGCTTGTCTCACACAGGTTTCAAACCGTTATGCCTTTCTGGTCACAGACAAAAGGGATTTTATTCCTGGCACCTTAAGGAAGGAAATTTGATAGCATCCCATATTGGTACCACTGGTTAATAATCCTCCGTAGCCAACAGAGAGAGAAAAAAATTAGGAAGGGATCCCCCAACAGACTTAGGCAACTTGCCAGACCTCCAATAGGTAGAAACTAAGAACCAAGGGACTGGATTATACTCCCAGTTTTGCTTCTAAGAAACAACATGAGTTCAGGCAAGTCCTTAAGCCTCAGTTTTCTCATCTATGAAATGGGACTATTACTTTCCCTACTTACCTGACAGGACTAGCGTGAAGCTCACAAGATACCTTGATATATAAGGATCTTGAAAAGTTCCCTGTAAACATGAGAAAGACTTATTTTAATTAAAGAGAGACAATTTTCCCCTTCCTCTCACAGTAGGTGAGTCTGTGGATTCAGGCGGCTCCTGTTGTCAGCATAGTTATTATTCATCTTTCCAGGACCTGCCAGCTCCCAGAAGTTCAGGGATCTAGGCAAACCAAGCAGCTGCTGAACCACGAAAAAGTAGCTGTAGAAAGGGCATCTCCTTAGGATGTTAACACTCAGAAAGCCCTGGGGCAGAAGTCCTCTCTCTAAGCTGGTGAGGAATTGAGGAGCAGGCAAGCATTTTCTTTAACTAAAAAGGTAAAACTCTTACTCTGACCTGAAAACCTTAACATAGCTCAAAATAGGACCCTGCTGTTTTCCTTATGTAATTGCTGACTCAGCCTCCAGGTTTACACGTTGATCAGATGGGTCAGATGTTGGAAACAGATCTGTGGTTCATGCAAAAATCAGGTCAACAATTAGCAACTAGAGCCATTCATTAAGGGCTTCACCAAGCCTGCATTGAGCTGTGTAATGAGACTGAGTAAAACCTGATTCCTACCTGGACTTAATCAGACTCACTCTACCCTCTTACAGGGAGTTAGTTCCCAGCTCTGAGTATTTTTCTTCTGTTTATTTATTCTACTGCTGTCCGCTGTAGTGAGAACCTGAGCCGTAGAGTTGGGAGCTGGGTACTGGAAATCTCCCTTTCCCAAAACACTTCTTTGAGTTGCTTAGTTAGTGAAAGACTAAAAGAAATTTGGAGAGGAGGAGTTCTTTTGAAAACGATGAGGAATCCCTGCTTGGATTGGCTAGAGCGACCTAGTGGGACACAAATAGAAGACGCGTCAGGGTCTTTGAATTTTACCCAGCTGCAGCCCAAGTTCCTGAAGGGCATGAACAGAAGAGACATGCCAACAGTTGCACACTATTATTGGCCAAGGTTTTGGCCATAAATCCACAGCTGGCTCCCAATCCGATGAGCTGCTTGGGACCATGAGTGAGAAAGAAGGCTCTTTCCGCTTAGATAATATGAAGGCTTAAGCGCCATTCATCCTTCACATATCCTTTTCCTGGACACCTCCATGAGGATTTTTAGGGCAGAAGTCTCCTCCCAAGTAGAGGGAGTCCCAGGCCCAGCACAGAATTAGGAAAAAGAAATGGATAGAGACAGAGATATAACATATTGTGTTCAGTTGTATATATAGAAGGTACATAGAATTACAAAAAATAAGGAAGATACATGTATGTATATATTCCAAAGTTATATATAGATATTCCAAAGAGTCTGATACCCAAAAGATGACATTCCACAATGACGCAAGAGCCTAAACTTCTGCTCTTTTCCTTTGCTGCTTCACGTGGTCTAACCGTGTCCTTAGTCAGAGCTTCTCAATGGAGAATTTCAAGGAGGTGGAAGGGTGGTACGGTTCACACTACTTGAGAAACCCTAAGAGCTTGGCCTGATTTCTAAGAATAGAGGAGCCCTGAGCAGGGAAAGGAATATGAGAGTGTTTAGTAACCAGAGGAGGAAGACAAAAGTGACCAGCTGTCACAGGCAGTACCAGACGAAAGAGACCCGATGGAAGAGGCAGATGAGAACTTCAGCAGAACAGGAACTAGAGTCCTCAAAGAGATCTACTTAGGCAAGAAAAACCTTTGTAAAACCCAAATATATAATATGAATTTTAATTTAAAAACTAAAAAATTTCACTTAATTTTATACTCAGTCATTTAGTAGATAATTTGTAAAAGTGAACGGTCCCAATCAAGAATAACTTCAGAGGCCCAGAAGAAATATGTTGTCACACAGATAAAATACAGGAAGATAGAAATCACAGGACAAAAGAAGATCCAGAAGACCCTGCATGTGAAGAAGAGGAGGTCTAGACTGAAAAGAAGGAACAGAGAGAAGGGAGTTAATAATTAAATAAGTGGTAGAGAAAAAAACTTCCAGTCTGAAGAAAGACTTGAGTCAGCAGATTGAAAGGACTCACTGAGTTCTAGATAATGGAAACATGACACAGCTCCTGGTGAAATTCCTAAATCCCAAGAACAAAGCTAGGGAATGCTCATTTAATTCTCCCAAGGTCATTGTTTTTCAAGGCACAGTGCGTGAACTTGCTACCTCAGAACCAGGAAACTTGTTAAAAATTCAGATTCCAGATCTTCTGAATCACATCCTTTGGTAGGTTTGAGGAACTGCAAACAGTTCACTGGGAGGAGCCCAGGGTGGAGGGTATTGAAGTAGCAGGAAGGGTCCTCTTGGGAAATTTCTAAGTATCGAATGATAGGTCACCTTACCCAGCAGAGTCTAAATGCTCTTCCTCAGTGAAGTGCTGCAAATTCTCAGACGTGCGCACACACACACACACACACACACACACACACACATACACACAGTAAGACAATTGCACTAAACAGTGTTGTTCTATTTGGGGAAACTAGCAGAACTGATATGAATTACTTCACAGTTCTTTTTTCTTTATTTAAAAAAATGTTCCAACCTTGACTTTGAACTTTGAAAAGTTAAAGAAAAACATAAAACTGAATAATCTAACAAAACCACTTTCCTTTTTTTTCTTTCCTGTCTTTTTTTTTTTAATGGCCGCAACATGCGGCTTGTGGGATCTTAGTTCCCCCACCAGGGATTGAACCCACGCCCCTGCAATGGAAGTGCAGAGTCCTAACCACTGGACCCCCAGGGAATTCCCTCAAACCACTTTCCTTACTGTCACTTACTTAACATCCTTACATAATATGAAGCCCAGGCAGCTAGCATGCAACTACAGTCTGACTCTCAAACTGGCAATGACACCATTACGTTTCTCTAAGGAGAGGGTTGATCGAGGAAAACTTGAACCCGCAGGTAGTCTCACAGCCATCTTCTCTACTTCCAGAGATCATCTGGGTTTAGGAAATAACCACTGCTTTAAAAAAAAAAAAAAAAGATATAATTTATGTGCAATAAAATGCACCCATTTTAAAATGTACATTTTGACGTATGGATACCAAGAGGGAAAGGGGGGAGTGGGATGAATTGGGAGATTGGGATTGACATATATACACTCTTGATACTAGGTATAAAATAGATAACTAATGAGAACCTACTGTATAGCACAGGAAATTCTACTCAGTGCTCTGTGGTGACCTAAACGAGAAGGAAATCCAAAAAAGAGGGGCTATATGTATATATATAGCTGATTCACTTTGCTGTATAGTAGAAACTAACACAACATTGTAAAGCAACTATAGTCCAATAAAAATTAATTAAAATAAAGTGTACAATTTGATGAGTGTATTCACCTGTGAAACCATTACCACAAAGTGAATACAGAACACTTCCATCATCCCGAAAAGTTTCCTTGGCCCCTTTTCAGTCCATCCCTCCCTCCATCCCTAGGCCCAGGCAATCACTGATCTGCTTTCTATCTCTACAGAGTAGTTTGCATTTTCTTTTTATAAATGGAATCATATAGCCTATTGGCTTTCTAGGTCTGCAGCAACAAATTCCCACAAACTGGTTGGCTTTAAACAACAGAAATTTCTTCTCTCACAGACCAGAAGTCCGAAATCAAGGTGTCACTGAGACCTCAATCCCTCTGAAGGTTCCAGGAGAAAATCTTCCCTTGCCGTGTCCAGCATCTGGAGGCTCCTAGAATTCCTTGGCTTGTGGGAGCATTACTCCAATTTCTGCCTCCGTCTTCACATGACCTTCTTCCCTGTGCATCTCTGTCTCTCTGTCTTTTCTGTTATAAGGACACACTAAATCCAGGGTGATGTCATCCTGAGATCCTTAACTTAATTACATCTGCAAAGACCCTGTATCCAAATAAGGTCACTGAAGAGAGGAAGACCCAGTTCTCCTCCTGTTTCTCCTTTCTGACACCAGAAGTATGGGGGCTTTTCCTCACAACAAGAAATCCTCCACAACACCAGCTGGGTGTCCAATTCTGACACTTCTACCTGGATCCCACAGGTTAAGGGTCAGTCCTACAAGACCACGCTCCCCCGCCCACTTCAGATGCCAGTCACAGGTCCAGACTACCACCTGTGCTCTGACCAAAGGGCTATAAATCAAAGGCTTCTATGGGGCTTCCCTGGTGGCACAGTGGATAGGAGTCTGCCTGCCAGTGCAGGGGACATGGGTTCGATCCCTGGTCCAGGAAGATCCCACATGCCGCGGAGCAGCTAGGCCCATGTGCCACAACTACTGAGCCTGCGCTCTAGGGTCCGAGTGCCACAACTACTGAAGCCCGCGTGCCTAGAGCCCATGCTCTGCAATAAGAGAGGAGAAGCCCCTGCTCGCCGCAACTAGAGAAAGCCCACATGCAGCAACGAAGACCCAACACAGCCAAAAATAAATAAACAAAAAAAGAAGGCTCCTATGGCCCTCTCTTGTTTTGATTAAGTTGCTAGAGTGGCTCACAGAACTCAGGGAGACAGTTTACTTACTCTTTATCAGTTTATTATAAAAGGATATGGTAAAGGATACAGATGAACATCCAGATGGAAGAGATGCATAGGGCAAGGTATATGGGAAGGGGTGTGGCGCTTTCATGCCCTCTCCAAGCCCACCACCCTCCCAGCACCTCCACGTGTTCACCAACCTGGAAGCTCTGTGAACCTCATACACTGAGGATGTCTATGGAGGCTTCATCGTGTGGGTATGACTGACCGTTCACTCCATTTCCAGCCCCTCTCCCCTCTCTGGAGGCTGAGAGGTGGGGCTAAAAATTCCAAGCTTCTGATCATGGCTTGGTTTTTCTGGTGACCAACCCACAACCAGGAGCCCACCCAGGGTCACCTCATTAGAACAAAAAATATTTCTATCACCCAGGAAATTCCAAGGGATTTCAGAACTCTGTGTCAAGAATAGGGTCAAAGACCAAATATTAGACAAAACATGCTCCTTTTTTTATTTTTATTTTTTTCTTTTCCTTTTTTGTGTACAGCAAAATGATTCAGGCATATATATATTATATTCTTTTTCAGTTTCTTCCATTATAGGTTATTACAAGACATTGAATATAGTTCCCTGTGCAATACAATAGGTCCTTGCTGCTTATTTTATATATAGTAGTATGTATCTGTTAATCCCAAACTCCTAATTTATCCCTTTCCCCCCCTCACCCCTGTCCCCAGTGCTCTTATCAGTTAGGAAATTATGAAGTTTTTAGGAGCTTTGTGCCAGAAGCCAGGGCAGAGACCAATATATATTTTCTATTATCTCGGTCACATTCACAGGTCCTAGGGTTTAGAACTTGGACAGAATTGCCTGGATATAGCACAATCTAGTATCTACTTACCTGCAGATGGACATCTGGATTCTTTTCAGTTTTTGACTATTTCAAATAAAATAGCTATGATCATTTGTGTACAAGCCTTTATGTACATATGCTTCCATTCCTTTTGGTTAAATGTGCTTTACCCAAGCGTGTATCTAACTTTATACAAAACTGCCAAGAACTTTCCCAAATCGATTGTACTAATTTTACTGCCCATCAACAGGGTATGAGAATTCTACTTGTTCCACATCCTCGCCAAAACTTGGTGCTTGTATTGTCAGTTTTTTTCAATTTAAAAACCATTTGAGTGGGTGTGTAGTAATGTCTCATTGTAGTTTTTATTTGCATTTCCCTGATGACTAATGATGATGTATATTTTTTCATGAGCTTGTTAACTATTCACATATTTTGTGCAATGTCTGTCTAAATCTTTTGCCTATTTTTAATCAGGTTGTATTGTCTTCTTAGTATTGTAAACATTACTTTTGAAAGTTTCTTTTCTACAAGTATGAACAAACTATTTTTAATTTGGGGGCTTAGAAAACTCTGCCAAATGATTAACAACTCAGCAGAGACATTTTCCAAATCAGGACAGAAATTGTCTTGAACAGCATTGGTGGTATAGTGAAGAGAAAAACTGCCCATCTGTGATCAGAGAGCTGATATATAGTACCTGAGCTGGTACCCTTTATTCTCTCAATCCAAAACAAGTCACATACATCCTTGGACCTCCATCTCTTCATTTATAAAATAAGGAGTTTGCACTAAAGCAATCAAGCTTTCTTCAAGTTCCAGCATGTAAGTGTCAATAGTTCCTTCTGATAAATGGTTAAAACAGCCACAAAGATCCTTCAAAATGTGCTGTATTTGAATGCTAAACCATTTTTAAAAATTCATTGTGGCTCCTGAAGTCTGAGAAAACAAATTCAAAAAGGATGAAAGTGTTATCCGTGTGGAATGGCAGATATCAACATGTTCAGACGATCCTTGTGAAGTTATTCTCTAATGGATAGGTTCCATATCAGTGAAAACATCAAACCAGTGTCTCTTGCAGCCCTGTGATTATAGCAAGCAATGATGCTGATTGCCAAGTCACATTACATATAATATCCCCAAGAGTAGCAGCGGCATCTTCCAACATAAGAATAGATGAATATATACAACACATGAACACATAGGTTCAACATTTCTATTTGTATAGAGTCTTTCCTCTGGCAATATTTCTGAATTCTTTCAAAAACACTGTCATCTTTTAAAACATTTTTATTAAAATATTCTCCTTCTAAAAGGAATGATGTTTACCACCCAGATGAGCTCATATAAACCTGGTAGGTTAATCCTATCAAACATCTCCTGTGGCCATAAGTGAACTGTTTTTCCAAAAGTGGTGATAAGCATGTTTTAGATAGATTTGTTCTCAGCTCCCCTTTGTCACAAAGGGCACAGCTGCAAATGATAACTCTAGGATCAGTGTTGTATTTTTGGCCATTGGATAATGGTTCATATGATGCAACTGATCTGTTTGATGATTGGACCCATAATTCTGATATCAAGTCAGAATTATACCACTTTATGCTAAAGGTCATTTGGCCAACACTCCTTGGATTTCATTAGCAATGCACTCTAGTCACAGAACTTGCCAACTGAAATTACAAAGTTTGATATTATATGATGATAAAGTGGACAATTTAAAACACATCTTCAGGGACTTCCCTGGTGGCGCAGTGGTTGAGAATCTGCCTGCCATGCAGGGCACACGGGTTCGAGCCCTGGTCTGGGAAGATCCCACATGCCGCGGAGCAACTAAGCCTGTGTGCCACAACTACTGAGCCCACGTGCCACAACTACTGAAGCCAGTGCACCTAGAGCCCGTGCTCTGCAACAAGAGAAGCCACCGCAATGAGAAGCCCGCGCACTGCAACAAAAAGGAGCCTCCACTCGCCACAATTAGAGAAAGTCCCCGCGCAGCAACAAAGACCCAATGCAGCCAAAAATAAATAAATTAATAAAATTAAAACAAAACAAACAAACAAAAAAACACATCTTCCTTGATCAGCATATCAGGAATTTGACCTTCTACTACAGCAATAAGAATCAATATCACTTCCTCCTTATTGAATGCCCAGGCCATGGTTTGGGAGCATCTAGTTTTTTGTGCATTTTTTAAAAAATGTATTTATTTATTTGGTTGCATTGGGTCGTTCCAGGACCAGGGATGGAACCAGGTCCCCCTGCACTGGGAGCGCAGAGTCTTAACCACTGCGTCACCAGGGAAGTCCCTGGGACCATCTAGTTTTGAGCTGAATTTAGCCCTTGTCTTAATTTTAGGTTTGAAGGGCAAGTGCCAGAAAGAGGCAACACCATGTGTACCCATAGCTGTCAGGATGTAGCATCAACTTCAGAGTCTTTAGCAGTAAAATTCTAAAAGCTCACACAAAGATGTTTCTCCAGGAAAATGTGAGTGACAGTGTCTTCTCTGGGCTTGTTTTGCTGGTCAATTTATGTCTAGAAATATTGTTTTCTTTATCTCTGTCTTTATCACCACAATCTTCATTTTTTCCAACACTGTACTATGAAGAATTTCAACCTCACTGTAAAGTTGAAAGAATTTTAGTGAACACTCACCATCTAGATTATACTATTAATATTTTACTGCACTGGCTTTATCACATCTATCTACCTAAACATTCCTCTATGCATTCTTCTTATTTTTTGATATATTTCAACATAAACTGCAGACTTAAGTCCATATCCTCATTTTTAAGTCTTCTTTTTCTCTTCCCTGTCAAGTTTTGGTCACTTTTCACTGAAGAGGTTTTTTCCCCCTCTATGAATAATTTTTAAAATGAATTTACACTGAATTCCAGAAGTAGAAAGTTCTGCCTAAACCAATCCAGGTGCCCCAATTCTGAGTATGTGTTTGTTACTACATATTTTCTCCTCTTTTCCTCCCATCCAAGTGAGTTAGGTTTCCCCCCACATTGACACGATTACTTAGTATCCAAAATCTAGAAAGCTGAATAAACTTCCAAAGGAAAAAAAAAGTCCCCCATCTGTCCCCGCTATTAAAGATCTATTTATACACCTAAGAACATTCCTGGTCAAACAATAGCATTCTGTTTCTGTCTTTATTGTTTTCCCCACTTTTGGATACTCTCCATACCACTTCACTGCCAGCATCAATTCTGACACAGAATTAGAGTGTTAGAAAGACTTCCAGAGGCTAGTTAAGAATTCTATTTAAAGGTGGTAGACTGAAAAAAATGTATCTCTGTCTCCTCCTGAAACACCATTAATATATAAGTAAAGGTATTAAAGAAAGGGTAAAGTCAGAAGGACAAAATGTGCAGGAGCAGGGATGAAAGCCAACAATACGTGTGGCACCAAGTTCGGGAGGACGAAAAATGAACAGAAACTCATTTAGCCAAACAGAGAAAGCATAAATCCGCCTGCCATCAGAGCAGGCAATGATGAGAAACAAAACAGTTTGCTTTGCAAAACTCAGGGAAGATCAGGGCTTGGGTCCACAGGGCATCACAGAAAGCTGAGAAGTGACTTGGGGCTAAGGACCCAGGGGTTAGTGAAAAGACTACACTTGGGTATCCCCAGCCTATCCCCTCACCACAGAAGATTATAGATTTACTCGCCGAAGAAAGTGAATCAGAGTGTCATCTCTGCAGTGGGGAACACCAAGCACAATGGAGAGAAGGTGTGAGGCATGATTTTGAAAATAGGGACATTCAATATAAGTCTACTTACTGAATAGTGAGAGACCATTCCTCTCTTTCCCTGTCTGCTCTCACAATGCCTATCGTTAGCGATATTTTAGGATTTGTTCTCTGGAGAAATCAGGTACCAGAGGAAAAAGGACTCATGGATACTGACATTTGGGGTTGCCTCAAAGAAAAGACCAAGTCTGTCTCAAATCACTTAATGTATAGTCCACCAGTCAACAGTGACAACACCGACAGCACACCCACACATGCATGCACACGCGTGTGCATACACACACACACACACACACACACACACACACTCCAGTCAGCTTTTTATTATTTCTCTTCAATACAAACTGAGTCAAGGATCAGGAGATATTTGAAGAAAGTCTATAACAGGAAACACAAAAACCAAAAGGAACAAAGATAAACACAGAGGAAGCATAAAATACAGGCAACAGAGAAGGCTTCCAAAAAATTCATTATTAATATAGTCAGAAAGAGAAGAGAAAATGGTACACTCATAATAAAAGAACAGGAAGCCACAAAAAAAGGAATAGTCAGAGACTGGAGGGACTCTTGATCATTTAAAATATGACAGCTGAAATAATAAATTTAATAGAAGCATTGGAAAATAAAGTCAGAGAAAAGACGCAGAAAGTAGAATGAAGACAAGCCAATAGATAACAAGAAAAAAAGATTTTAAAAGTTAAAGGATCAATCCAGAAAGTCCAGTATCCAAATAATGAGTTCTGCAAAACCATGGAAAAAAGAAAGAAGAAAATTATCAAAGCAATAATATAGAAAATTTTCTCTATATTCAAGTACAGAAGGCTGAAGATTAAAAGAGCCCACCAGGTGTACAAGGCAATAAATGAAAAAAAAGATCCAATCCAAGGCAGATCAGCTTAAAATTTCAGTTCACTGGAAAGAAAGAGAGGCTAGTGCGGAATCAAATGTAATAGAAAGGGAACCAGAATGTTACTTCTCAGTCGTAATATTGGAAACAAGAAGAGAGTGGAGCAATGGCAGCAAAATTATGAGGAAAAATTATTTCAATCTTGGTTTCTGTATCTAGCCAACAGGACCCTCAGCACATTTGTGAGACCCAGTGAAAAATAAAAATGTGAAGCCTCTTGTTCAAAAATAAAGATTTTCAAAATGGCAGCAACAGAGCATTAAATCAAGTGTGGGGCTTTTCTTAGTGAGAGGTCCTACATGACTACACAGGTCTTACACCTGTGAAGCCGGCCCTGTGTGATGTACTAATCACACATACGTGTAACAATATGTAAAAATAAAGACACTTGCCATCCATTCACCCTTTTTTTGGAAGATGTGTTCCAGCAGGATAAGGGAATAAATCAAGAAAGAGGAGCACAGGACTCAGGAAACAGGAGAGAATGGCAAAAAGCAGTGTCAGAAAACAAACATGCATAGTCTAAAGAGTAATCGGTCCAGATTAGAATAGGAAGTTGGAGAGGTTTAAACCGAGGTTTTAAGAAGGTGGGAGGGGTGGGTAGTCATGGGTTCATATACTAGTTGGGATTGCACTTAAATACTGGAAAATGTTTCAATAGTTGCGTGCTATCTGTTGGAGCATTTGGAAAAAACATGGCAATGTGCACATAGAAAACTTGGCAAATAAAAACAAAAAAGAAAAGCTAACTCCAGGAAAAACCAAACGTTATACGAGAAAGGAAAGGTACTCATAGTATATAACTTCCAGCAGTAAAAAAAGTCTATGTAGTTTGATAATAAGTTCTTCCTATTGATGTTATCTAAATTTTTGATATAAAATTATATCAAAAGGAAGAGAGAGGAAATGAATAGAACTGTGCAAGAAACAAAATCCTTAATTAATAAAATGTAGATAATATGTACAGCTGATCTCAATAAATGGATTATAAGCATGTTATTTATTAATAAGCATGCTATTTATTCTTATGAATTGGAACTTATTGCCTCAGGGGAAAGGATGAGTTTGGGGAGGATAAGGGTGGCAAGAATAAAGCAATGTCCTGATGCATTTCCTTATGTCTTTTAGCGTCATAGTTTTGGGTTTTTTTATCTACATGGATGTACTCAAACATTTTAGAACCATCGTCATCATAAAAAAGAAGACCTCAACTAGTTCCTCTTCCCTTCTTTCTCTTCTCATTCTCCTTTAGACTGGGACCCTCTCATTAGCGACAGAACATTTGCTTAAATCATATGACCTTCACAACTGATCAATGTCAGCACCTAACTCTGGCTTCCTTAAATTAAATTAAAAGCACAGTCTGCTTATTGGAGGAAGAGTTGTCTGCAAGACGTGGATACCATTGAAAGAGCCTTGACCACCTTGCCTTTCCCTTGGAAGGCTCACAGCAGGACCCTTTAGGAGTTGCCTTTTCAATTAGGAAACTAGATCCCTCCCACCCCCTTACCATAAAGGGTTTCCTCTGTTAAAAGCAAGTACATATTAGATTCCGTTTGTTTTCTTTGAGCAGAAAAACATAAATAACAGGTTTCAAAGGAGGTAGAGGTTTTTTTCTTAAAGGAAAAATCAAAATACTACCCATTCAATTTTGTTTTGTGTTTAGTAAAAGAAACAAAAGCCCTATTACGAACGACTGAAGTTTAAAAACAAAACAAAACAAAAATTCGATTGCTGCTTATGTCAATTAGAAGTACGTGAAATAAAACTTTTTACAAATGAGAAAATAAGCAATCCTTATGACTTCTGTCTGTCCTCTGGATTATGTGTGTGTCTCCATGTCAGTGAAGAAAAGATAGGCTTAAGCCACTGGAGGTTTATTCCTGGTTTACATAGGTGTTCACTGCAAGTCAGCTAACAGCTCCCATCTCCTCACTCAGGATGCAGGCTTGTGGAAGAACCATGAACTCTTCAACTTTGCCAGGTGGAAAGGAAGAGAGCGCTGAAGTGTGTCACAGTAGCCGTGCATAAGACAACTCTTCCACAAGACAAGGAGCGAGGCTGAAGTCCCTCCCCATGAACCACATGGCCAGGGAAATCAAGGTTCTCCCTTAGCACGAATGTTGGAGATATTTCATAACGATGTTTCAAAATTCTGTATGTAAATAATGGCAGTTGGAAATGATGTTTTTTTGTGTGTAACTAGTGCAATCAAACATTTATTGAACATCCACTGAATGTAAAGGAACATGCCCACCACTGTAGGGGGAGAAGGATAAACAGCTACTACTAAGATGAGCATATGATGCCCTACAAAAGATCAGCTGGTATCTGACATGAATTTTCAAAAATCCACTCTAAGATAATGAAGTGAATAAATATCAGGAGATAGTTTTATAAAGTTGGGTTAAAAAGCATGTTTTCCTGTTCCCATTCCAGGGTGGAGTTTTTGCCCATAACTCTCTAGAGACATGTCCTACTTACATCTGTGTTTAAGACCACCAAGCTGAAAGAGCTTAACAAAATTGGAAAAAGACAGTATGGTCTGTCCTAAATTGATTCTACTTTTTTATTTAGTCATGTCTCTGGATTAACTTTTTAAAAGTAAAACATAATACCAACCTAGCAGATGTCCATCTCAAGTGGCACATTGTTTTCCCTACTTTGTAATGCATTCGGTTTTAGTTTGCCTGGTGAAGCTTACATCAAAATGTGTGAAAATAGCAACGTTGTCCTATTGGGAGAAACAAAGGAAAGAAATAAAAGTAACATTGAAGGGATATAGAAGAAAATGACTTTTCTTTTCTGCTTCAGACTGGGGGAAAAAAAAGTGTGCTCAGACTTGAAATAGTGTTTCCATTTCCAGCCCTGGTGGCTTATTTAACTTGGGTAGGTTAATTTACTGGGAGTGGTATCCTAGTTTATCATCCATGGAGAGGTAATTTTAAAAATCTTTGACCTTGTTAGTTTGGGGGTCACTCAATTTGGAAGTGTTGTATCTGCTATGTCACCTCCAGTTTTCAGGATTCTTTCTTGCCTCGAGATGTTGCCCTTGCAGTTTTTCAGTATTTATTGCAGGTAGTTTTCTCCCAGCTACAATTCTTCCATCCCTTTGAATCTTTCATCCATTTCCCCGCTTGTGAAATACATCATATTTTTCAATAAAGGGGCTCTACCATTTAGATAATAGTGTAGAGAGAAGAGGAAGGAAACTAACATCTATTACACTTAGTGTGCATTCAACAATACCTTAGGCACTTCATATAGGATCTCACTTAACACTTACAACAATCAAACATGCAGTATTATTATTCCCTCTTACAAACCAGCTAGGTTAACATATCTAAAGATACACAGAACCGGGATTTAAGCCCAGGTCCAATTTCAAAGACTTTCATTAGAAAAGAAAAATTTTAAAAACCTATACCACACTTGACATATGAATATTTCTAAATTTAAAATCCTTGTGAGAATATATAGCTGTACTGAAAATATTTTACATTCACAGCAAGGTATTTTCCCTTTATAGATTATTTTTCCAGCACCATTTGTTAAAAAGCTATCCTTTTCCCATTGACTTGTTTTTGCTCCTTCGTCAAAAATCCGTTGATTGTATGTGTGTGTGTATTTCTGGGTTATCTATTGTGTTCCATTGATCTAAATGTTTGTTCCCTCACCAATACCACACAATCTTGATGCCTGTCAGTGTATAAGTCTTGAAATTGGATAAAGTGATTCCTCCAACTTTATTCTTCTCTTTCAAAATTGTTTTACATATTCTAGTTCCTTTGCCTTTCCATTTATATTTTAAAATATTCTTGTCTACATATCTGTAAAAAAATCTTGCTGGATTTTTGACAAGAAAAGTATTAAAACTGTAAGGCAATTTGGGAAGAATTGACATCTTTGTTATATTGAATCTTCCAATCCATAAACACAGGTATGTCTCTTTAATTGGTGTTTTGTAGTTTTCAGCATACAAGTCCTCCACATATTTTGTTAGAGGTACACCTAAATATTTCATTTATTCTTGCTTTTTAATAATAAATTGTTAGTATAACTTTATCATCATTAATTTAGTTGTGGTTTACTTAGTTACCCCTTAAGCAAAAATCATAAATTGGACTCCTGCCAGGAAAATTCAGCCTGCAGAAAATTCTAATGGGGAGAGATATTCCGTTTTAAAAATCCACATTTCTATCTTCTCTTGAGAAATGTGGAAATCTGGTAACACTGGGCCTCATATTCCTACTCAGCAAGAATCAGCTGGAACTATATCGTGTCCATCCCTTACAGGAAGTATGCTTTCTAGTTAACCACAATCTCCACCATGCTCAATGAATGTATATGCACTTACGTCTGGCCTAATTTCCTCATTTGTTACTGTACTGGCCCTGGTAGGCTACTGAGTTTCCAGTTCTGCCTTAAACTGAGTGGTGATACTTACTGGCATCAACAATACTTTTGGTTTATTAATTCAGCTTTCATAGGTCACTCATAGGGCATATAATGCATGTTAATCATCCCTACTCTTATTTCCTAAGCTACGGTATATAAATTTATTCCCCTTCACTCCCAGATCTCCTTGTCTCATGACACTTCATCATCACCAACTGTTTCTCCCAACAGGGAAGGCAGAGTAAGTGTGGTCTCAGAACAGATAAAAGACTAGAGAGGATGGACTTCCCTGGTGGCACAGTGGTTAAGAATCCACCTGCCAATGCAAGGGACATGGGTTCGAGCCCTGGTCCAGGAAGATCCCACATGCCAGGGAGCAACAAAGCCCGTGCGCCACAACTACTGAGCTTGCGCGCCTAGAGCCTGCGAGCCACAACTACTGAGCTCGTGTGCTGCAACTACAGAAGCCCAGGCGCTTAGAGCCCATGCTCCGCAACAAGAGAAGCCACCGCAATGAGAAGCCCGCGCACAGCAATGAAGAGTAGCCCCTGCTCGCCGCAACTAGAGAAAGCCCACGCACAGCAACAAAGACCCAAAGCAGCCAAAAATAAAAGTAAATAAATTTTCTAAAAAAGAGAAAAAACTAGAGAGGAGATGAAGGAACCAACTCTAGGAGTCTTCTCTATGAGAGCTCTTCTCCATGGGTTGATATTTTGTGAGACAGACTCACTGGGCAGAGCTAGGCCCCTGGTAAACAAACAGAGGCCATTTTTCTCTGAGTGCTTTTTCAGCTCTGAACTTGTACTTGTGAAGGTACTTTCCCAAGAATTTATCTTGAGAGAACGGAGGTTGCACTTCAAAGCACCGCCAATAAGATTCTCAATTTTTCTCCCAGAAGTGAGAAAAGTAGGTTCCCTTGGATTGACTGAGTTCACTCTGCTTACCTCTACTGTTCATTCAAGTAAATGACAGGCTTAACCCAGTCCCCATTTAACGTCTCAGAACCATCCAAATATGGCCAGAGAGGAGAGTTCAGTTTTAATATCCCACTTTTCCTAATCCATTATCCATGATAATCCATTGTGACCCTCGATACTTAATCATCAAAGCAACCATAAACCTCTTTTTGAAGATCAAATGGTTCTTTAATCCATTTACTTACAGTATCCTAAGTTACAGAAAATTAATCAGAAGTATAAGTGGGCCACTATTCCAAGTTTCTTATAGCACCTGTTAACAAGGTAACAAATCGGTAATGGCTTTTGTGCCAGTTGGGTCAAAATGTGGAACAAATCACTTTGGTTGGTTGCTTTTCCCTGTGCTCTTCATTCTAACTTAGCTCTTACTGCCTACTTGGGCTGCCTGCCTTCCCAGAATCCCATCAATGAATTAACAAAACTCAGCCAGCCTGAGAGCTAATTGGACTTTAAACCTTCCAGTGAGGGGGACATTAATTCTCATCTTCCCTTCTGTATCAGGTGAGCGGAAACCATTTAGGGAAATCACCCTAGGTCTTTGAACTCTCAAAGAAGTAAGAAAGCAGTAATTTTCATTAAGCAAGAGCACCATGTTCCAGACTAAATTTCCACAAATCCTCTTCCCTCAATACTGAGGGACTGTATCAGATTACCCCAAAATGTCCATAGACACCGGTGGCTACTGGGAAGCCTCTTACCCTCAAGAATACCCCAAGGTCATTACTATAACTCCCTCTACATTTTTCAGTTACTCAGTTAAGAGAAAGGATAAGCATATTTGAACGACTCAATAATAAAAATTGAGATTTCGTATTAACTAGAAATGCTGTATTCGTATTATCCTTTATAAGGATTTTCCTTTGCCAGAGGAGCTGGATTCACTTGAACATAGGAAAACTCCTGACGCTGATCACGAGGAGAGGCTTTTTAATTATTCATTATGCAGTAACTAAGTGTTCTTTGGTTACAAAAAGAAAAAAAAAAAAGGACTTCTATATAAAAACCCATTCACAGGATGGATGAACACTCATGCATTTTCCCTGCCCTTTCCCAGTGTCTACTCAACATAAGGTTTCTTCATGTGAATTATATGTGAATAAGTACACTTATGATGGTTGAAGCATCAGTCAAGAGACTGGGAGAAAGACAAAGAATAATAAAATAAACCCAGGGACCCAAGCAGAAGGAATAGGAACAAGAGTAAAGCACCCAAAGGGAACAATGCTGCAGGCTGAGCAATTAGTTTGGGTAGGGGGAGGCGGGGGGGCGCGGCTTATCAGGATGAACTGACTGCTGTGGATTGAAATCCAGGCAGTTATCATTCAGCGATTCTGCCACATGCCAGAGATGGGTTCAGTCTAGCTCAGGATGCAAGCAGTTCATGGAGAAAGAGGAATGTTGCTTTTTCAGCAATAGAGACAGTTGTTAACCCTCCTTGGAGCTTAGTGGAGAACCAGGAGAAACCAGATGTGCAGAGAAGGACATAAGATAGGATGCAGTATTGTTATGAACTGAATGTTTGTGTCCTTCCAAAATTCACATGTTGAAATCTTTTCCCCCAATGTGATGGTATTTGGAGATGGGGCCTTTGAGAGGTGATTAGGGTTAGATGGGGTTATAAGGGTGAAGGCCCCATGATGAGATTAGTGCCCTAATAAGAAGAGACATCAGAGAGCTTGCTCCTTCTCTCAGCCACTTGAGGACAAAGTGAGAAGGCAGCCTTCGGCATGCCAGTAAGAGAGCTCTCACCATAAACTGAACCCTGCCAGAACCTTGATCTTGGACTTTCTAACCTTCAGAACTGCAAGAAAATTAATTCCTGCTGTTTAAGCCACCCAGTCTATGGCATTTTGTTATGGTAACCAGAGGTGACTAAGGCAATGAGTTATTTCTGAGAAGGGGTCATGATATAGGGGGCGCTTGTGGGCACAGCCAAGGAAATAATCTGGAGAAACGGGGTTGATGAACACACATTCTGGCTCAGAAGCGAACCTTTGTATAGGGCTTATTCTTCTCATGTTTAAACTCTACTCCAGGGAGTAAGACTCAGTGAGAATTTCCATAAGGGTAAAAATCAAAACGATGATGGACCAGGAGTACAAGCCTACATTTATTTCCTGACGGGGATCACTGTCCTTTGTTTCTAGATGATCCAGCTAATCAGCAGTCACATTGTCATCCTTCACATGAGTCCCTCCTCACTCTTACAGGGTGATTCTAACCACGCTTGCTTTTTTTTTTTAGCTCTTGCTACTACAACACTGTTCAAGAGAGAGTGTTTCTTTATCACTCTGTGACTTACAAGGATCTGTTTTGAACCCTACTTTCCACCATTTACTAGCAATATAACCTTGGGTGTGATGCTTAATGACATCAATTTATGAAATGGGTTATAACACCTTCCTCTTAGGCTTGTAGTGAGAATTTAATGAAATAATGTGTAGAAAACATCTGGGCACAATGCTTGGCAAAATGCTTATGTGATGTCCCTAAAAGGAAGGGGAGTGGGAGTGCTAGTGTGTAACTGGAGGTTGGATCTTCCTAGGGGTGGAACACAAGCTCTGGAAGACAGTTTAGAAGAGTGCATGATACCTCCCTCCTTTATGAGTGAGATTTTGGCTCAGTCATCATGGCCATTCCGTGTGGACCTCTGTAGCATTTCCAGCTGCCTGGAGCACATCTGCTTCTACTTTTGATTAAACAGTCAAGAGCGGATACTCACAACAAGCATTTTCTAGTTTTTGCCTAAATGCAACAGTTTTTTATTATTGCTACTTCCCTTCCAATCGCTAGTGCTTTTAATGGAATTGCAATAGTAATGTTGTCCCAGGATGACGAGCCACTACAACTGAATAATATACCTGATTCTATTTCTTTTATTAAAAAACAAGTGGGGGACACAGGCTCATCTCATGAATGTTAATGTGATCAAGATCATTGCCCACTGGAAAAATGTGTTCTAATTGAATCGTAAGAAAGCATGCCTTGCTACATCAACCAAAAGGAAATCAACAGCCTTCAAAGGATTAGAGTTCTCAGAGGCTAAGGGGACAAGAGAAGTAATACAATTTTGACAAAACAGTGTTTTCGAAAAGAAATTTTTTCAAAAATCTTTCCTTCCATTTATAAGATGGGTTCAGTTAAGTATTTTATTTTTCTTATCAATGAAGTGTCAAAGTGATTTGACCAAATGTTGAGTGACTACTCGGTTTCAGTCTTATTACACACACTCTGCAAACTTGCTTAATGATCAAGCTAGGTATTTTGCTCAAAGACTTGGTATCTTCTTAAATGGGAATCAGGTCAGGGCATTTATTTAATCTTTACAGACTGAGCTTTCCCTCCCATGCAATCCCTTTTCCTTTCCATCACCACCAAGTGACTCTGACATGCTTGGGTGCACCATGCCTTTTGTCACGGGCCCCTCCTAAAGGAAAATCACATTCCTGCCTCTTTTCTCTGTCCTTCCACCTTATTATCAAGAAGAGATCCCTGCAATTTACCTTGATTGTGCAAAATGAGAACAGCTATGGTGAAAGCGAGTTAGCAAATGCTCTCCATGTTAAGACAGACAGTTCGGTGATATGAACAAACAAGCAGGCACTTTACCAGGATATGAAGTGAGGCATTTACACTGGATTTATTGACAAGAAATACACTCCTTCCAATGGAAACCAAGCAATAGCATTGCAGCTTGCAGAATTTTAATGTTATATGCAAGTAGATTGCTTTATTAGTCTTTGCCTGTGACCCCGGGAGAGAAGCAAGTCAGAGAGGAGAGGACTGTGCAGTTGCTCAGTCATGTGTTGACTGAGCACTGCCCTGTGCCAGCTGGATGCTGCTGGGTTTTCTAGAAGAATAAAACCAAGCCATGGCTTCCATTCTATGAGGACAGGCTCTTGTGGGCAAGACAATATTTACGTTCATTCCTTTTGACCACTAGGCAGTAAGGCACAAATTACTAAAAGTCATATTGTTCAAATGACTACACCCAGGTTTAGAGGTAGGAATTCTTTTTGTGTCCACTGAGATGGATATGACCAGATATGAAGTTTTTCTTTATTACACATGTTTCAGTTGATTATCAGCATCAAATTACCCAATTCCCTGATACCCTATAAAAACATTTCCAACTGGCTTCCTGCACATAGACAAAGGAAATAGTTTAAAAATTCAGCCAGAGGTATGCAAACAAGAGTGACAAGGGGCACATGGAATTCCAGAAATTACTATGGCAGGCTCTGTGGATTGGAAATCCAAAAACCTTTCACAACTCTTTTTCCATTGCCTTCCTCTACTATAGAGGCTGGAACAATTAAACGTTTTCTTTCCTAGGCTTGCTTGTGGCTAAAAGTGGCTATGTAACAGAGTTCTAGCCAATTAATAAAATTTACTGGACGGAGCTTGCAGGAAAGTTTTTTAAAAGAACAGACTCAGCACAGCTCCTTAGCCTCTTTCCTTCAGCCCCTCTTCCTCCCTCCTTTTCTTTCCTAAAACAGGTATGATAGCTGGGGGTGCAGCAGCTCTCTGGAGACTGTGAAAATGAAAGCCACTTACTAAAGACAGAGAGGAGGAAGATAAACAGAACTGGGCCCTTGATGACATCTGGAATTGCTTTACTTGTCCAGGATCATCTATCCCTAGACCTTTTGTTACACGTGACAAATGTGGTAAAGAAACTCCTTACTTGTTTAAGTCCAGTCAGCTTGATGTTCTGTTACTTGCAGCTAAATGCAGTACTAATGGATACACTTAGAGCATTCAAGGTATGCTAGCTCAGCTCTGTCCTTCTGCCATTTATCCTAGTGACAGGTGTTCGCATCTGTCTTGGCTGACACCTCCTGGGCCTGCAGAACTACTGTGGTCTTAGACAAAACCTGTCTTTTGCTGAAGTTCTTGGAAATAGAGAATTGCAATGATTATCCCAAATTAGTTTGCTCTTTAAATTCTGAAATCTTTATTTTTGCCATTTCTTTACTTAGTGAGATTTTTGTGGTTTTATTCGAAACCTCCTTTTCTTCTTAATACTCCACATCACTTTTGGAAACAAAGTTCCTACAATTTCCACCTGGAGACTGCCATAGGGGCCAATTCCATCTACTCTTTCAATCACAAAGCTAAAATATCTTTCAAGACCATCTTCTACATAGAACATTTTCCAAAGGTGATAGTTTTCATTCAGAACTCTTATAATGGATTCCACAGCTAGTTGAAAGACAGAAGCCCCTGTTAAAGGCCCATAAATATTTGATGGTCCAATCTTAACTGTTCCTAAAGTTGAAACCACTTTATACAGTATCAAATTGTCCCTAAAGACTCTTCTGTCCGAATAGTTGTCTCTAGCCACTTTACTTGTCATTTGTGGCATCCCACTTTCCCCTTGGCAAACGCAACATAAATCAATAGGAAGCAATTTGTCAAATGTATAACATTTTGCTTATTTGTAGTTATCTTAAAACCACTGTGTGTATGTGCTATGTGTGTGGAAATGACTGAGAAGCACCACTGCCATCTCAGAGAGAAGGCAAACATTGCCCTTGTGCCATCCCTACCTCTCTAGAAATAACATCAGCAAAGAGAAAGAGTAATAATAGCTAACAGTTACACAGCACTATTATAAGCCAGGCAGTTCTGAACACTTTAAATATAATAACTCATTTAGTCCTCACAACAACTCTGTAAGGTATGTACTATTATTATCCTTATTATACAAATGAAGAAACTGAGGCACAGAGAAGCACAGATACTAAATGGTGGAGCATTTAGAAATTAGAAATTTAGGAATTTGAAAGCAGGCAGGCAGCTCCAAAGTCCCTGTCTTGACCACTCTATTTTACTGCCTGTGATGGACGGGTTCTGAGATGGGCCCCCATGACCCTTGCCATCTGGTATTCATGTCCTTGTATAATCCCCTTCTCTTGAATGTCAACTGGACCTATGACTTGCTTTAACCAATAGAGTATGGCAAAGGTGTCAGGATGCTGCTTCCATGATTGCATCACACAAGGAACTAAGAATAGCCTCTGGCCAATGACCAGCAAGGCACTGAGGCCCTCAGTCCAACAACACTTCAGGAACTGAATCCTTCCAACAACACTTCAGGAACTGAATCCTGCCAACAACACATGAGCTTGGAAGTGGATCCTTCCCCAGGCAAATTTTCAGATGAGACTGAAGCCCTAGTCCACACACCGTGTGAGAGTTCCTGAAGCAGAGTCCAGGCCTGGACTCCTGACCCACAGAAACTGTGAGATAATAGGTATGTTGCTAACATAATAGGTTGTTGCATGTAGCTAAGTTTGTGGTATTACACAGCAATAGATAATGTACATACTGCCTCTCACGGTAGGTAACTCATATTTTGGAATAAAAATCTGGCCCATTAGGAGTTGTCACTAAATGAGAAACGATTACCATCGTTTCTCGTTAAAAGCCTGGGGGGAAAATGCAGCAAAGGAAGGGAGCCTAGGTGGAGGCATGGGACCAAATCAATGCTTTGATGTGCGTGTTAAGAAGAGTGTTGACTGCTCTCAACCACAGCACACCCCTTCTGACCTTGTTAATATCAATACCTGACCTTGATTCTGTACAGAAAACCACCAGAAGAGAGCAGACCAGTACAGAGATGTACCTTATACACTTTTGAAACAATCTGCAACATCTCAGTTTCTGAAGTCATTAATTTTAAGAATTATATGATTTTTGCTGTCATGTTGTATTATGTACGATGAGCGAGCACTTGGGATCCAAGAGCTAAGAAAAGGCTGACACAGGATGAGGGAGAAGCACAGGAGTAAGTAACCCAGACCCAGGGAGGTATCAGCTAGGCAGAGGTGAGCATCTGAAAGTAGGACATCAGGGCTGAAGTGCAGGATCCAGGCTGGGCTCAGTGGGTCAGCAGGTATCGAAGGTTGAATTAAGTTATTGATTCAGAATCCAGGGAGAACATCATTGAGTGGGGGACAAGAAGACAAAGAAAGTATGCAACAAAGGAATGAACTGATTGGAAGACTGAATAATAAGCCCAGAGCAGCAGCAGAAGGAAAGGCATTAGTGACTAAAAGCACTCCTTGGCCTCAGCCTAGTCAAGGGTATCTACTTCAGGCCATATTTGGGAGTAGTCTTCTAGAAAGGCTGGCTGAGAGTCTGATGCAAAAGAGGAATGAGAGATTCTAAGTGGAGAAGAGGTGAGGGGACAGTGGTATTTTGCCCACTGGCTCTGCCTTATCATTCATTCACATGATGACCTTTCTGGACAGTTCTTCTCCAAGTTCCAGAAGAAAGGCATGGAAGAACCAGTCATAATTCATAGTGCTGGAATGGATCTTAGGGGTCATCTCACCCCATCAGCTCATTTGACAAACTAAGAGAAAACTGAAGCCTGGAGAGGTTAGTAACATGTCCAGGCTCACAAAGCCAGTTAGCGACAGCCAGAACAGGGCCTGGGCCAGGCACTCTTTTCCCGATGCCGCCCTTGCCTTTTCATCAGTGGGGATCTGGGCCCCTGAGCACTCAGCACTTTGCAGAGAGTGACGCTGTGCAGTTAAGGGCTCAGTTGCATGGACAAGCTGTAAGCGCTAGAGAAGTTCAGAAGATAAAAGGGTGCTGGGGTGATTACAGAAGACTCATGGGGAAGATTCGATCCAATCCAGGTCATAAAGAAGGGGGAGAGCTATTTTTCGAAGCCATTTTAAATTCAGTCAGAATCTCTAACCGCTTCCTCCTCAAGATAAGGACCTTCAACACTTGAACATCCCCCCAAACTTTCCCCACTTCCCATCTTCCAAACGTTCATCTAACGTATTGTGTACAGAAAAAAATTAGCTTACTATTATTTTTGACAATCGATCCAACATATATTAACCATTGGTTCACCATCGCCTCTCCATCCCGTACCTTCTGATTTCATTTTCTTCTTTCTGAGCGTAGCTATTGTTCAGTGGTCCTTTCAGCAAGGGTCTCTGAGAGGCAACACGCTTAGCCCTTGTGTGTCTGCCAATGTCTATTTACCCTCACTCCTGGGCGCTCTTTTACCTGGGCAAAGACTCCGTCTAGCATTTACTCTCAGTGCTGAAAAGGCTGCTGTTCTTTTGTGGCTAGTGGGACTCTTCTTGCTGCTTGCTAGTAAAGTTTTCCTCTTTGTTCTCTATGTTTGCCAGTTTCATTATATCTCCACTTGGCTTGTCCCTCCATTCAGGTATCCACTTAAATGCCAACTCTTCAGAAAGATCTTCCTCAACCCTTACCTAAAATAGCTCCTCTGAAAGTCCTTTGCTCTGACTTATTTTTCCTTCATAGCACATATCTACACAGGAATTTGTATTATACATATATAACTTGCATGTATTGTACTATAGATGTACATTATACATGCGTTCCTCTACCGAGTCCCCTAGAACAGCGCCTGGCAGTAAATGGCTCAATAAATAGCTGCTGGTAAATGAATGGTTATACCTACATGTGGGGGGTTGTGGTGGTTGTTGAATTTATCCTGCCCGGCTCTTTCGACCTTAACATCTTCGATCTGGAAACACTGGCTATTTCCTACAGTAAGTGGTTTAGCGGCTTCTGCAGAGAAACCGAACCAATAGGTATAGATGTGTATATAGATATAGATACAGATCATATAAATAGATAGAGTTTGTATATATGTGTGTGGTAGATAGATAGATTGATAGATGGATAGATAGATAGATAGGTGATAGATAGATAGATAGATAGATAGATGATAGATAGATAGATAGATAGATAGATAGATAGATAGATAGATAGAGATTGATTTTAAGGAATTGGCTCATGCAATTGTGGAGGCATGGTAAGTCCAAAATCAGTGGGATAGTCTGGCAGGCTGGAGAACCAGGAAAGAGCTGCCTTTCGAGTCCAAAGACAGACTTCAAGCAGAATTCCCTCCTCTTCCAGGGACCTCAGTCTTTTTCTATCAAGGCCTTCAACTGATTGGATGAGGTCCACCCACATTATGGAGGGTAATTTGCTTTACTCAAAGTCTGCTGATTTAAATGTTAATCTCATCTAAAATATATCTTCACAGAAACATACGGAATGATGTTGAACCAATATCTGGGTACCAGGGGCTAGCCAGGTGGACGCATAACATTGACCATCACAGGCTCCCACCTGAGCAGGAAGCGCTCTGTGTATGCCTGCCTGCCTTGCTCCCATTTCGCATGGCTGCCTCTGTGTGGTCTCGGGTCTGCTCACGTCCAGCTGGCTCCTGCCTCTTGGCTCCCCACTGGAGTTATTTCATACCCAATTCTCTGGCTTCATGCAAGAGTTCCAGTTTCCCACAAGGAGTAGGACAGGCCCTGCAGACTTCCCCAAGCAGCCCCAGAAGTCCTGTGCCTACGGCCCTTATCTGATCATGAGTCCTGTGGGCCCTATGACTTCACTGTCCCCTCTCACCACCGTGAGTTTCCTCTACATTCAGGTTCATAGAGGATTTCTGCTTGTTTTGGAGGGGGGGTTGTAAATTTTTTTAATTTTAAAACAATATTTCATCCTGAGCAGTTGGAGGGGAAGGTGGAAGAGTGTATACACTCACTCTGACATCCGATTGGAAGTCAGTGGGAATCAAATAGGTCTAAGAGAGATGGGAAGGCATCCTGGGCCAGCAAAGCTGGAACACCCATGAGAGTGAGCATGTCACATGCAGAGGAAAGCTAAGAGCCCTTCTTGAACATTCTAATATTCAAGCACCTGCCGTGGGCTGTGCAGGATGCTTGAGGCAGTGACGTACAACACATATGCACCCCTGTTCTCACAGGCCTTGCAGCCAGACTGGGGTGAGCATGTTGGGCAGAGTGGGAGGTGGGATTTGATAACTCAGGGTCAGATTTAAAAGCACCTCAGAAGTCTGGTAAGAGGCTTGACTTGACTTCCTAAAAAAACAGAGCTGCAGGATTGGGGGGGCATGGGGGTTACATGCTGGAAGCTATGTGTAAGAAAGTGAATTTGGTAGTGGAAAACTAGAGGCAGGGCATCAGCTAGGAGTCAATGACGTAATTCTTGGTTTGCCTT